>NC_092507.1:89011613-89614113 GCF_047511675.1 Marmota flaviventris
ATTTCACAACAGATGCTACAGAAATACAGAAGACAATTAGAAATTATTTTGAAAACCTATATTCCAATAAAATAGAAGATAGTGAAGACATCGATAAATTTCTTAAGTCATATGATTTGCCCAGACTGAGTCAGGAGGATACACACAATTTGAACAGACCAATATCAATGGATGAAATACAAGAAGCAATCAAAAGACTACTAACCAAGAAAAGCCCAGGACCGGATGGGTATACAGCGGAGTTTTACAAAACCTTTAAAGAAGAATTAATACCAATACTTTTCAAGTTATTTCAGGAAATAGAAAAAGAGGGAACTCTTTCAAATTCATTCTATGAGGCCAACATCACCCTGATTCCTAAACCAGACAAAGACACCTCAAAGAAAGAAAACTATAGACCAATATCTCTAATGAACCTAGATGCAAAAATCCTCAATAAAATTCTGGCGAATCGGATACAAAAATGCATCAAAAAGATTGTGCACCGTGATCAAATAGGATTCATCCCTGGGATGCAAGGATGGTTCAATATACGGAAATCAATAAATGTTATTCACCACATGAATAGACTTAAAGATAAGAACCATATGATCATCTCAATAGATGCAGAAAAAGCATTCGACAAAGTACAGCATCCCTTTATGTTCAAAACATTAGAAAAACTAGGGATAACAGGAACTTAACTCAACATTGTAAAAGCTATCTATGCTAAGCCTCAGGCTAGCATCATTCTGAATGGAGAAAAAATTGAAGGCATTCCTTCTAAAATCTGGAACAAGACAGGGATGCCCTCTATTACCACTTCTATTCAATATAGTTCTCGAAACACTGGCCAGAGCAATTAGACAGATTAAAGAAATTAAAGGCATAAAAATAGGAAAAGGAGAACTTAAATTATCACTATTTGCGGGAGACAAGATTCTATACCTAGAAGACCCAAAAGGGTCTACAAAAAAACTACTAAAACTAATAAATGAATTCAGCAAAGTGGCAGGATATAAAATCAACAAGCATAAATCAAAGGCATTTCTGTATATCAGCGACAAAACTTCTGAAACGGAAATGAGGAAAAACACTCCATTCACAATATCCTCAAAAAAAAAAAAATACTTTGGAATCAACCTAACAAAAGAGGTGAAAGATTTATACAATGAAAACTACAGAACCCTAAAGAGAGAAGTAGAAGAAGATCTTAGAATGGAAAAATATACCCTGTTCATGGATAGGCAGAACTAACATCATCAAAATGGCGATATTACCAAAAGTTCTCTATAGATTTAATGCAATGCCAATCAAAATCCCAATGGCATTTCTTGTAGAAATAGATAAAGCAATCATGAAATTCATATGGAAAAATAAAAGACCCAGAATAGCAAAAGAAACTCTAAGCAGGAAGTGTGAATCAGGCGGTATAGCGATACCAGATTTCAAACTATATTACAGAGCAATAGTAACAAAAACAGCATGGTACTGGTACCAAAACAGGCGGGTGGACCAATGGTACAGAATAGAGGACACAGAGACTAATCCACAAAGTTACAACTATCTTATATTTGATAAAGGGGCTAAAAGCATACAATGGAGGAAGGATAGCATCTTCAACAAATGGTGCTGGGAAAACTGGAAATCCATATGCAACAAAATGAAACTGAATCCCCTCCTCTCGCCATGCACAAAAGTTAATTCAGAATGGATCAAGGAGCTTGATATCAAATCAGAGACTCTGCGTCTGATAGAAGAAAAAGTTGGCTCTGATCTACATATTGTGGGGTCGGGCTCCAAATTCCTTAATAGGACACCCATAGCACAAGAGTTAATAACAAGAATCAACAAATGGGACTTACTTAAAGTAAAAAGGTTTTTTCTCAGCAAGGAAACAATAAGAGAGGTAAATAGGGAGCCTACATCATGGGAACAAATTTTTACTCCTCACACTTCAGATAGAGCCCTAATATCCAGAGTATACAAAGAACTCAAAAAATTAGACAATAAGATAACAAATAACCCAATCAACAAATGGGCCAAGGACCTGAACAGACACTTCTCAGAGGAGGACATACAATCAATCAACAAGTACATGAAAAAATGCTCACCATCTCTAGCAGTCAGAGAAATGCAAATCAAAACCACCCTAAGATACCATCTCACTCCAGTAAGATTGGCAGCCATTCTGAAGTCAGACAACAAGTGCTGGCGAGGATGTGGGGAAAAGGGTACTCTTGTACATTGCTGGTGGGACTGCAAATTGGTGCGGCCAATTTGGAAAGCAGTATGGAGATTTCTTGGAAAGCTGGGAATGGAACCACCATTTGACCCAGCTATTGCCCTTCTTGGACTATTCCCTGAAGACCTTAAAAGAGCGTACTACAGGGATACTGCCACATCGATGTTCATAGCAGCACAATTCACAATGCTAGACTGTGGAACCAACCCAGATGCCCTTCAATAGATGAATGGATAAAAAAAATGTGGCATTTATACACCATGGAGTATTACGCAGCACTAAAAAATGACAAAATCATGGAATTTGCAGGGAAATGGATGGCACTAGAGCAGATTATGCTAAGTGAAGCTAGCCAATTCCTAAAATACAAATGCCAAATGTCTTCTTTGATATAATGAGCACAACTAAGAACAGAGCAGGGAGGAAGAGCTGGAGGAAAAGATTAACATTAAACAGAGACATAAGGTGGGAGGGAAAGGGAGAGAAAAAGGAAATTGCATGGAAATGGAAGGAGACCCTCATTATTATACAAAATTTCATATAAGAGGTTGTGAGGGGAATGGGAAAATAAACAAGGAGATAAATGAATTACAGTAGATGGTGTAGAGAGAGAAGATGGGAGGGGAGGGGAGAGGGGATAGTTGAGGATAGGAAAGGTAGCAGAATACAACAGTCACTAATATGGCATTTTGTAAAAATGTGGATGTGTAACCGATGTGATTCTTAAATTTGTATTTGGGGTAAAAATGGGAGTTCATAACCCACTTGAATCTAATATATGAAATATGATATGTCAAGAGCTTTGTAATGTTTTGAACAACCAATAAAAAAAAAGAACAGGGCAGGGAGGAAGAGCATGAGAAGAAGATTACCATTAAACAGGGACGAGAGATGGGAGGGAAAGGGAGAGCGAAGGGAAATTGCAGGGAAATGGAAGGAGACCCTCATTGTTATACAAAATTACATATAAGAGGAAGTGAGGGGAAAGGGAATAAAAACAAGAGAGAGAAATGAGTTACAATAGATGGGGTAGAGAGAGAGGAGGGGAGGGGAGGGGAGGGGAGGGGGGATAGGAAGGGGATAGGAAGGGCAGCAGAATAGAACAGATACTAGTATGACAGTATGTAAAAATGTGGATGTGTAACCGATGTGATTCTGCAATCTCTATACGGGGTAAAAATGGGAGTTCATTATCCATTTGAATCAAATGTATGAAATATGATGTGTCAAGAGCTTTGTAATGTTTTGAACAACTAACAATATAAAAAACTCACTTGAAAAAAAAAAGTTGCTTTGACAAAATTTTCAGGGAGCTAGCACATGTCAAGTGCTCTTAGATTTTCTCTAGTTCGAATTAGCTGTACCTGAAGATCTTTTTAGATGTCAACAGCTTCACTGAGTTCACAGCTTTCTTCTAGGCATTCCTATTTACTACAGGAAATTTGGGAACTGGGATATCCTTCCTGACTCCAGTGCAGATGCTTTACCACACCTGAGATGTGTGTCTTGTAGAAATATGTAAATTACTTGAAAAGGTGGTATCAATCATATAGGGCTTTTTTTCTCTTTTTCTTAAAAAAATGGTGGGCTGGGGATGTGGCTCAAGCGGTAGCGCGCTCGCCTGGCATGCATGCGGCCCGGGTTCGATCCTCAGCACCACATAAAAATAAAGATGTTGTGTCCACCGAAAACTAAAAAATAAATATTAAAAAATTCTCTCTCTATCTCTTAAAAAAATAAAAAATGGTGCTTTTGATAAAGTTCTCCAATTGAGGAACTATGTTCTTTGATTCTACATGTTGACAAAGGGCAACATGTAGAAATGACCATAAATGATGTGCCAGTCTTCATTTGCTTCTTGGGAAGCTAATTCTGAAGACTTGACTCTTTACCACAACCTATGTCATGAGATGTTCCGGAAGAATTTAAAATGCAATAAATTTATATTTTATCAGAAAACAATATCCAATGGATCTTTTTAGACACAAAAAGTCCTTAAAAATCTAATTAAGTCTTAGGTTCTAGAAAAATAGCTGTTGCTTTTCTATTCAAAAGCAATCCAATGAGGCAGTGCTGTAGCTTGAACAGAGAATGACTGGGAGCCTAATTTGGGTCAATTCTGGTCACAAATCGATTTTTATTTTAAGAAAAACCCCCAAAATAACCTGAAATAAGCTCATTTTATAAAGTAACAGTGTGAAAACTTATTGTTCCTTTTGCTGTATTTTATATCGTGCTTTGGGACTAGGTTTATTCAGCTATAAAATTTTTAATAGAGTATTCCTTGCTTTTGCTTGGGAAACTAACAAGAATATGACACTTCAGGGGTTATTTGATGGAAAGGAGAAGAAAGTCTTTAAAATTTGCTGAAGCAAGCTGTAGCTACTGTACTCTTAATCTAAATAAAGCTTCTCTTTGCTTTGGTTATCTTCTATAAGGAAAGTCAGTACCCTTCTCTTTATGGCAAAGATTTGATTAAAGACCTTTAAAATCTTCCTACTCTGCTAACCTTGAATGTGAACCATATGTGGAATTTGCCTAATATTTTTTCCAGAGGGTACTAAACATATTTTGTTGAGGATTTAAGCACTGATATATGAAACATTTTGCCTTTTAAACCAGTTATCCTCTAGAAAATCAGGGATAAAATTTAAATCACAGAGAAAGGTATATACTTCCTGATATTTCATTTCAATGTATTTAATTAACTCTTTCTAAAATGTCATGAAATTCAGTACCAAACCCCAAGTATAGTGCATTGGTATGCCAATTTTTCCTTCAAATGAGCCATAACATGTGATAAAATAATTTCTTAAAATATAGAACAAACTTTATCAGCATGTTTACATTTTTAGCATACCTACATTTAAAATACCTACGTTTTCTTAAGCCCAATGATACAGATGTTGCTTTCTTAGCAATGAGTGTTGTTTGTGTTCTCTTGATATTGTAGAATTGGGTAGCACTGAGATAATTGAATCAGGCACGACTTGTGATGTTTCTGGGAAGTCAGAGTCCAGATTTACATGAAAGTCTATATTTTTTTCAAACAAATTTATTATATGTCTTCCACATTTTTACATCTGGATGATGAGAAATAAAGTTCAGTCAGCCAAGTTTTATTGGCATGTTTCAGGATGAAACCCAGATAATTTGCATTCGTATTTTATTGACTCTTCCCTCATACTGTGTCTTTAGAATAAATAATATTTGCAACTCCATTTCTATCCAGATGCTAAACTTGTTGCTTTTCTGCTAAACTTGTTGCTTTTCTGTTTTATTTCAGTTGCAGATAGTTTATGACTTTCTAAAATCACTCTCTCAATTTCTAAGAAGACAATTATTTAGGCTTCTTCTATTCTTTATATTCAAAGATGTTTGTTGATTTTATTTTAAATTTAGGTTTTCTCAATGATTTAAACTCTATACTCACATCATTTCTTGTAGTACATTTTTTTTTTGGACAGGAGAAACAAACTTGTAGAAGGAAAAAAGCTTGGGCAATAATTGCTATGCTGTGCTAGTGACTTTGGGGTTAAGATTTTGCTTTATAAAAAATGTCAAAGCAAATCCCATCTTTTATAGAAAAATAAGCATGTCATAAAAAGGGAGAAAAATGGAAGAAATTCAGGCTGTTGAATCTCAATAATCAAAAATGTTTATAGAGTTACCATTGTATTCTCAGAACCTACTTGTAAGGACTTTATGCCCAATGGTGTTCACAATAATTTCTTCTTCCATGAAGATATTTATAAGGTAGAAGCTTTGTGTTGATTGATTTTACTTAAACACTATTCATTCTTTCTTTAGGGGTTACCAATTTTCTGAAAATTTAGACCACTTTTGTATGTTTTTTAATTAAAAAAAATTGAGTTTCACCAGAGTTATGGTCAAGGTTCTTTTTGCTGCAAAGTATAGTCACTTCTTTACACCAGCAAAATAGGGGACTTAATTATGATATTCAAAGGATCTCCATGATCCCCAGGCAAGATCTCCTGTTATGTTGTGGTATAGCTGGGAGACAGAATGTCAGGAAATGAATTCATTTTTCTTATTTCCCTAGAGCCATGTAGACTTTCTGATCTATGCTTTGCCTAGTGTTTCATTCATCTCTCTCTTCTGCTTATTCAAAATATACCTGGCTTGGCAAGCATGATGGCACATGCCTGTAATGCCAGCGGTTCTAGAGGCTGAGATACAAGGATCACAAGTTCAAAGCCAGCCTCAGCAACTTAATGTGGCTCTAAAGCAACTTAGAGAGATGCTGTCTCTCTAAATAAAATATGAAAAAAGGGATGGGGTTATAGCTTGATAGTCAAGAACTCCTGGGTTCAATCTCTGGTAGCAAAAAAAAAAAAAAGTACCTGACTCAAAATGAATTCCAAATCCATTACTATATCATGCACTGTTAGTTTCAATGACTACCGTTAATTGACAATTCTCTTTGTGCTCTTTATTTAAATTCTCTTGACAGGCTATGATTAGCTAACTATAGCTAATATCTGGCATTCCCTTTGTTTATCCCTAGTCCAATCAGCTTTGGCTGGAAGGAGGGTTCATAGGATACAAGAAGACTTGTTATTTCTGCCACTTCCACAGTGTCTATGGCTAGATACAATTTCTTGTGGAGGGGCTATTTGTATAGGGGGCATTGAATGATTCAACGTGAGTTATAACCAGGATAAACTTTTGACCAAGTATGCATACATATGGTTTCTGGAAGAATAGCCAAGAGTAGACATCATGTCTGAAGATGTGTCCTCTGTTTTTTATTTAGTAAATAATTTTGCCAGGAATGGACCTAGACCTTGGTATTACAAAGAAAATAAAATAGAAAAGGACCTTGCTTTCTTAAAGTTTGTATTATAGTGAAGAGAAGTAGACAATATCAAGCAAATTAAACAGTGCATAAAATAAGAAGATATTAAGTGCTATGAAGATGATAAAATAAAGTGACAAAATAGAGATTGAATAGGTACGTTTAGATTGAATTTTCAATTTAGTCCTCCATGAGGCAGTGAACTTTGAGCTAATATCTGCATGATAAAGGAGATAGGTATAGTGCAAATATTTTATGTGAATTGATTCATTTTTTTAATTTATAAAGTAATCATTCATATTCTCCACAATTAATACAACAGGAAACAACATCAAGCAAACCTAGTCAAAACATATACTTGGCCCCTGTTGCACAGCTGTGCTATGCTCCAACCCCTGGTAATACCATTACAGAAAAGAGCCCACATCCATACACACACCCCAAATGGCCTTCTGGTTAATCAGTGTTAGCTGGTGAAAAATTGCTCAGACTATCAGTGTCTTAGGTTATTATTATTTTTTTATTCAGTAATTTACAATTTACTCTTTTTTTCCTACAAGTATACAAATGTGTTCCTGTTTCTTCCCATTTTTGATAATTTAAGCACATATATTAAGTAAAATTCCGTTTAACCTCCTCTATCCTGCAAACTTTGATGTATAACAAGAGATTTCTCATGTATAAGATAAAAGGAAATTTGCTACATTTTTATAACAGAATTCACATTTTTTTCTCACACTACATGCATTAAAGTAGTTTATTTTATCTGTCATTTTGAAATATTTCAAACATATTTAAAAGGATATTTATTTATTTTGGTATTGGGGATTGAACCTAGATGAACTTTACCACTGAGCTCTACAACTCCAGTCCTTTTTATTTTTTTATTTCGAAACAGTGTGTTGCTTAGTTGCTCAGGGTATTGTCCAGCTGCTGATGCTGGCCTTGAATTTTTGATACTCCTGCCTCAGCCTCCTGAGTTACTTGGGTTACAGAGTGCACCACTACGCCCCAGCTTATAAGGATATTTAAAAGGAAATATACCCAGCATATTTCAAGAATATATATCTCCCAATTCCCAAAGTCAGCTTTGCCAAATCTTATCATTTTCACTTTTTTTCAATTAAAAAAAGTAAATAGCAGATGAAATCTATATGTCTCTCCTTTACTTAATCCCATTTCCTTTCTCCTAGAGGTTTCCATCACTTTAACTTGGTATCTACCCTTTTCCTTTATTTCTTTCATTGTTCATTTTTATGACAGATGTGAGCATGCATAAAAATATACAATCTTTGTGACTGCTATACATTGAATGATTGTGTTGCTCTAATATTCATGTGTCAAAATCCTAATCTTCAATGTGCATGTGGAAACTTTGGGATGTAATTATGTTTAGGTGAGGTCATGAAATGGAGCCCCCCCTCTGTTGAATTTTGAGTCCTTGTAAAGGGATAAAGATTCCAAAGCTCTTCCAAGGGGCCATGTGAGGATACAACAAGAAGTCAGCTGCCTAGAAGTTAGGAAATGGGCTCTCATCAGACTCCAAATCTGCTGACACCCCGGCTTCCAGACGGTCAAAAATAAATGCTTATTTTTAAGCCACCTAGTCTGTGATATTTGGTATAGTCCCCAGAACTAAGACAGGGATCTTTTCATATTTTATTATAATTTATCATTGTGATAAAAAATTTAAGTGTGCTATTAACTGTAGATACAGCATTATACAGCACATCTGTAGAACTCATTCATTTTGTATAACTGAAATTTATAACTGTTGGACAGTAACTTCCTATTTCTCCTTACCCAAACCCTAGCAATCACCATTCCATTGTTTCTAAGTCTGAATATTTTAGACACCTTATATAAGAAGAATAAATCTAAGTTTTTCTTTCTGTTACTGGCATATTTCATGTATTATAATATCCTCCAGTTTCATTCATGTCATTGTAAATTGCAGGATTTCCTATTTTAGGGTTGAATAATATTCCATTGTGCATATATAGCACATTTAAAACATTTATTCTTCCATGGTGAACATTCAGATTGTTCCCATATCTCAGCTATTTTGAATAATGTTACAATAAACATGGAGTGCAAATGTCTCTTTGTGGTCCATGTTTCAATTCTTTTTGATATATAGTCAATTATAGAATTGCTGGATCATCTGGTATTTTTAATTTTTTGAGGAACTGCCATACTGTTTTATATAGTGGTCACACTATTTAGCATTTGTTGGGTGAAACACTAATTGTGCCTAGGAAAGCTTGCAGTGAGATAAGAACTCTACAGAATGTGATAACAAAGGTAATGGAGAGGATAAGTTAGCCACTTCCTTTATCTCCCAGTGTTGTATCCTGACTTACTGCCACAGAGGTCTACCTGAGCTGTAAAATGTCCAAGATCTCTCCACTGAGTCCTCTAAGTTTTTTCCTTGGGATCAGTATGTCTGGGGCAGCCCTGGGGTGGAACAATATTTCTGCCAATAGTGTATAATTTATCCACATCCTCCCCGATACCAGTTATCTGTCTCTCTCTCTCTCTCTCTCTCTCTCTCTCTCTCTCTCTCTCTCTGTGTGTGTGTGTGTGTGTGTGTGTGTGTGTGTGTAAGACAGTTATCCCAACAGGTGGAATGTCATATCTTCTTGTGTTTTTGTTTTGCGTTTCCATACTGACTAATGATATTGAGTGCCTTTCATGTATCTGATGGCTTATATATATCTTCTTTGGTGAAATGTCAATTCAGTTCCTTATCCTATTTTCAAATAGGGTTTGGCTAATGTAAATTGTGTATTGCTATAAACATGGGTAGGCATATATCACCATAGTATGAAAACTTTAATTCTTTAGGATAAATACCAAAGAGTGGTACAGCTAGGTCATATGGCGGTTCTATGCCTTATATTTTGAGAAACCTCAAATGCTGATTTCCATAGTGGACATACTTATTTATAATTCACCAAAAGTGTAAAAGTTAAATAACATTTATATATTACTGTAATATATAAATGTATTATTATTTGGGTTCTATTTGCTTATCTTCATGTTACGTCATGTATACATTTTATGCCTGACATTTAATAGTCAGGCCACTCCACAAAGTAGAAGCACACAAGGTTTTTCTTCTCACCTTCTTAACTGGAGACAACTCCATATCAGATTGAGAATTGACCTTAAAGTTTGAACAAGTTGGATTGAATGGCTAATTATTCTATGGGCTCTTTCCTGTCTGAATAGTTGCCTCCCCTGACTTATTTTGGGTTCTGGAGAACCACTGACTACAGAAATGGCTGAAGGGAGTCATGAATGATTGACTGCCTTTGGTTTTCCTCTAGGACTTCAGGCATCACCATTTCCACAGTTAGCATATTGTGGGACCATGCGTGTATGTAACAGACATGATTTCTAAACTTTTCCCTGTCCTTTCTCTTTTGTAGTTTTGAACAAGCTGTCATAATAAGGTCACAGTACAGGCTCAGCCTTATGTTAACAACTTTCTGGAGTTTAAATAGAATTCCCCTGAGAAGGCTGCACAGCAGTATTTGGCATGTGAACAAAGAAATATCAAAAGAAAGAACAGCACAGTTTTCCTGTGATGGTTGTACACTCTGCGATCAAGACTCTAGAATATTAATTATAAGGTAGAGGGAAGCTGTTTGAAATGATACATGAAACACAAATGTGGATTTCTAATGCAGCTGAAACAAATTAATCTCCCTACTGGTTCTATTAATTTTATAAGAGGTCCCAGCTTTCTGTATGTCTCAAGAAGGACTTCCTTCTTAGGCAATTTTTTGGATAAAAATAATAAGTAGATTTCAGGTGAGAGGATGCAGGACAGATTGGCAAACTCAGTGAATTTTATGCCTTCAGCTGAAGTGGGATAGTAGAAAGAAAACTGATTTGAGCAGGTAAACACTATCAGGAAGAAATGTCTCTGGGTTGTCACCATAGTGGGGCAGGCCTGAGTTTGTTACCATAACAGCACAGTGCATGACACCATCACAGGTGATGAAGCTAAGGCTACAGGAGACAAAAGGTGTGATGGAAGAAGAACAGGGGGTGTGAATAAATAAAGGTGAGGTGCGTGAGTTTTGGTAAGGAAAGAATTTTGCATGTGAGGGACATAATATGCATTAGCTCAGAATAGAAAAATTTAAAAATGAATTTCTGGATTGTATAGGCTCATCAATCATCTTTGATTTGGGACATAATGGGCAAAATCCTCCATAAACGGACACTCCAAACTTATCTTGAGTTTCACCCCAGCCATAACATCAGGTTGATTCTTGCTGAGTTAACTTTGTTCCTTCTGTTTATTTTACCTTTTTTGTTTGTTTATTTGTTTTGAATGACTAGATCTTATTGATTTTTAAAGACTTGTCCCATCCTCCTCTCTGAGAATGTCTGAACTTATTTGGGGGGGAAGTGCAAACTGTAGCCCAGTAATTTTTACCTGTTGAGTATGTTTTCCTTCTGCTACAGCTTCAGAAAATTCAGACTGCAGTAGAGGGAGTGTGGCACGTCCTTCACCAAAGTTATTTTAATGGGAACTGGGAAGGAGAGATTCTATTGCCTACTGGGTCATTAAGATGGAAAAACATTAGGAGAAATTATATTAGGAGAAATTAAAGACAGGCAGAGTCAAAACATGGAGAGACAGAGTTCTGATGATCACTGAGTTCCCTTTCTAGTCCCTGATGTACACTGAATGACGTTGGTTCCTATACTATTTTTTTTTCTGCTTCTGTGTGCTACTTTAAATCCTTCCAGTATTCTCACACAAACTTCAATATTCTTACTACTTGGAGTCTTTTATTTTTTATTTGTTGCATGTAACTGAGAGTACTGACTAACACTATTTTCATTGCTGTTCTCCCCTTAGGACTCTAAAATTACCTCTACCTTGTTGCTTTCTTTATTTTGGTGATATATTCCTATGTACAACATATCCCTAATCTGAAGATCCTCTAGGTTAGGATCATGTGTTAACTAACCATCATTTAGAAGTGTCTTGGACATATTATCATTTAATAGTACTTAGTAAATGCAACCTAAACTAACTGGACCAAATGATAATAACCTTGAAAGCTTATTTTAATACTGGGATGGATAGATGGTCCCCCCACTTATGAGGGTTCATCTTGTGATTTCTTTTTTTTTTTTTTTTACTTTATGATGCTGCGAGAACAATACGGCTTCAATAGAAACTGATGGTACTTTCAGCTTTGAACTTTGCCTTTTTCTGGCCTAATCAAATGTGGTAAGATACTCGAGACGCTTTGCAGTGACAGCCAGTCACAGCTCCCAGTCAGTCACATGGTCACCAGGTTAGGAAAGTGATATACTTTATCATGTGTATTACTAAACTGTGATGTTTGGTAGTTTAGTTGTATTAAGTGCATTTTCAATTTATGATATTTTCAATTACAATGGATTTATGAGGATGTTGCCCTATCATAAATTGAAAATCATAGCTATATAAAATTGAATACCTTTTGGGTACTTTATTAGTCAGAAATCATCAATTTTCCTGAAAGTAGTTTAGGATTTTAATACGAGTGTCAACAATGAATTATGAAGAAATCTAAGATATTGCCTTTAGTGAATAATTGTCAATCTTATTGCAAAATCAAAAGTTATTAATATCTATGAGAAAAAAATTAATGAATAAGGCATTAAAAGTTAATTAAATAACTTTTTTTCTAAGTTAAAATTTTGTTTTAAAATTTTCAACAAGAGAAAAAAATTATTTGGTAGAAATGCAGATTAATACTACAATGAGATTTCATCTCACACCAATCAGAATGGTAGTCATCAAGAATACAAATAATAATAAATGCTGGAGAGGATGTGGAATCCTACTCTTGGTGGGACTATAAATTAGTACAACTATTTTGGAAATCAGTATAAAAACTCCTCAAAAGACTAGAAATGGAACCACCATATGACCCAGCTCTGCCACGCCTCAGTATTTATCCTGAAGAATTAGTCATCATACCATGGTGAAGCATGTTTACAGCAGCACAATTCACAATAGTCATACTATGGAACCAGCCTAGGTGTCCATCAATGGATGAACTGATAAATAAAACGTGGTATATATCCAAAACGAGGTTTTATTCAGCCATAAATAACAATGAAATTCCGGCATTTTGCAGGAAAATGGATGGAACCATCATGTTAAGTGAAATAAGTCAAACTCAGAAGGTTAAGGGTCATATGTTTTCTCTCATATATAGAAGCCAAAGGGGAAAAAGGAAAACAAAGATTGGAGTGGATCTCCTAAAAATCTAAGGAAGATCAGTAGAGGAAAGGTACCAAAGGGTGAGAGGGAAGGATGAAGGAGGGAAGTGCTAGGGAGGGATACTGGCCAAATTGCATTGCTATGTTTGTGTGCATGTAGGACTATGTCACAACAAATCCCACAAACATGTACAATTATAATGTACCAATAAAAAATATGGAAAGAAATAAAGAAAAATATTTGGTGATTCCTTCAGTGTCTTTGTGTTTTATAGCGAAAATATGTAAAAAAAAAATGAATAGCTTAGACTATGCAGTTTGGGCATTATAAATGGGATTCTACTTATTTCCAGTTATCAACTGTTATTGATTTGTGGGACAATGTAATTCACCTCTTGAAATCTGCCAAAAACATTTAATTTTTATTCTGTGTGTCCTAAGAAGCAGCATAAAGAACAGTGAGTATAATATTAATTAATTTTCTTGTTTCCTCATCTGTAAAATGGGTATAGCAGTAGCACTGAATATAGTATGGAATACATGGATGTTAAATACTAGAGTTGTTCTCAGGATTAAATGAAGATCATTTGCATGGTAGCCAGTAAACAGTAAGTGCACTCATGTACCATTTAACAATGGGAATACATCCTGAGAAATGTGTCATTAGGCAATTTTATCATTTTACAAGTACCATGGAGCGTACTAATATAAACTGAGAAGGCTACAACGTCACTGAGTGTTTTAATTTTCTAGGACCATTATATATATATCGTTAGAAGTTGACTGGAATGTCATTACATGGCACGTGACTCTACTCAAAGCATGTTGGCTATTGTTAACCTTATTATTTGCTAGGTGATGGACTAACAATAAAATGTCAGAAAAAAATTGAAGCAAAATACACTGTGGCAGTGGAGTCTCACTTAGTAACAATCACTCAAGTCCATTCTCTTACACTTTTCAGAGTGTAAATGTTAACTGAAGATGCCAAATGATGGGGCAGAAGGAAAAAAACAACAACCATGTATCATGAAATAATAGGCTTCTAGTTGGAAGATTCACTAGAGGTCATTTTCTGGTGAGAGAAAACCCTAATGCTTTTGTTTTAAAATTACTAGTGATTTGAATTTTTAATGACAGTCTGTTCAATTTAATAATAGATGTAATTGTTAAGAAGTTTTTCCTTATATTGAGATAAGATCTGGCTCCCCCAAGATTATAGTCCTTGTTCTTTATACTGCTCCTTCAGGCTCATAGAAAAAGTCTAATTTCTCTTCAACACAATGAATGAGGTCAATTATAATGTCTCAGAAGAGCCTTCTATCTCCTTTGAGACTTGGACCATAGCTCAGATACCATTGCACTGAATTCTTTCACCCCCTTAGACACTCTTCTCAGCAATAGTTCTCATGTTCCAAAATTGCATTTACTCTGGTACATAAAACTACACTAAAGTCTGTTCTGATTAACTCAGGGTAAAATAATCTTCCTTCTTCTGATACTTCATATCCAGTAATGCAGATAAGGTATAATAATTTTTGAGAAACTCCATGTTTTGAAGATGAATTAAAGTAGAACATGTTCCTTAATAACATGTTCCTTTTTAGTGCATATTAAAATACAGATAAATGTTGATTCTTATGAATCTTAAATTAAACCCTGAAAAGGCTATGTATGAGATGCTATATTTTTGGACTTGTGCTCTAAATTTTTAATTTATCTATGCTAAATTATAGTTAGATTCAGCTCATAATTACAGCTTGATGAATTTGGTCCCTAAATCTAGCATCCAGCCTATTAGCTTTCTCTCTTGTTTCGTGTTCTTCTCCAAATTTAATTTCTTTGCCATCAGTGTTGGTTCTTATTTTAAAAGAATACGTATTTGTCTTAAATTTTATGTGTTTAAAGATTTCTAGCAAAAAACAATCTTGATGAAAATAAAGCTTTTAGCCAGGGTTTTATTAACTGATGGCTTTGGATTGGAAATTCAACAAGAAATCTATGTTGACCCCCACATGAATAACAGGGTAAAGATGGAGAGGTACAGTGTTTTTGAATATGTACATTTTTTGTCAGTGCTTGTGCTAAGCAACATGCATACATTAAATCATAGAAGCCCTACAATAGTCATAGGAAGAAGAGAGGTACTAAGTAAAATAATGTGAAGACAGCAAGACCAAAAGATGGTATTTGGCCTGACGTCATATGAAGAATAAGTGCTGGGGCGGGATTTTGAGCTCAGACGTGTTCCTTGTTCCTCTTGAGGAGGCTGAGGTCCACAGTCAGCAGCATGGAGGGACTCTGTATCTCCCATTCACACTGCCCGACAAAAGGCAATCATTGGTTTAAGGTAATTATTTCTTTTCTATTTAGAGACAGAGAAGTTTAAGACTCAAGAGAATTAAAATGAGTGCAGTTTCTGGCTGGGTTTTAATGAATTACTAACAAGTTAGAGTTAGGGAAATTAGCTGAGAAAAGACAGGTTTTAATTTCCTAATTAATTAGGAGTTAACTGGGGGAAAATACCTCAGTTAGAGGAAGAATTGTTCCACTTGGATTTAACTTCGGGGAGACAAAATGAGATTTATCTTTCTATTCTCAACCTGTTATTAATGGCAGCTTGAAAAGTTTAGCTGAGACAAGGGATGTCAAAATGCAGCACAAAGTGAACTGCCTGCTATCTTTCAGATCAGGGGAGAATGACAGGGGATGAAACTTCTGGCAATTTCTGAGTTCCTCCAGGGCAATGTAAGAATTAAACAAAGAAGATCCATTAGGTACAGGTGGCCTCACACCAATCAGATGCAGGGACACTTTATGTTGTTAGTACTAGCTCAGTTCCAGTCAAATGAATACGAAAAAGTGTTTTGGAGTTTTTCTTTGGGACATAAATAGATTATAAATTCACAAGTGTCTCAAAGAGTGTGTTACAAAGGAAATACTTGAGGGTTTGTTTTTTTTTTGTCAGAATGTACATAAATTTCAACCCTACCTCTAATTAGTTGAATAGTCTAGTTTCTCAATTGCAATAATGGTATATAATATGTGTAATTATGTTGTAATTATATATTATAACTATGATATATTATACTGCTATATAATAATGATATAATTATATCATATACTGCTATACAGATTAAATTGGGTATTATATATAAATATAGCAGAGAGCTTACTACACTAAAGATGTCAAGCAAATTTTCATTTTGATTTATTAATAAATGACAATGTAACTCAAAGTATTCAGACACTATGTGCTGATGATAAAGATAATTAAGAGTTATAATTAAAAGTCTTTTAAATTTAATTTAAAAAGATTTAAAAGATTAACAATGATGTATGTATTTTAGTGGTGTGAGATTTAGAGTACAGTATTTGGAGTTAGAACTAGAGTTTTAATTTGGGATTTTCAGTTTGTAGGTATATGTTCTTAAATAAGTTAGTGAATGCAACATTGATTTCCTCACTTGTAAAGTGGAAGTGATGGTAGTAACAATGATGAATGTTTTCAGGATTATGCAATACAGGTAAAATTTTTAGCACAGGAGATGAAGCTTAGTAAGCACTTGGTAAATGTCACCAAATAATATCAGTTGCCTTCATATTTGCATATCTTATTTCTTAGACTGTAAATTTCTTGAAGGTTGGTCTGTCTTATAAATCTTCATGCTCCCTCACATTAATAGTTCAGTTAATTTAGTTGAACATTGGGAATTGGCATGTATATTTAATTTCTCTTGAATGCTGAATCCTCCATTTACAAAATTCCTGAATAAGGTAATTTACTTTAGTTTCTTCTGTTTATTATGAAGCTTATAGTTGCAGTATAGACAAATTGTGTGTCAAGATTTTTGAGGATGATTCCATGAAGAGAAATCTTGGAGTTGAGAATATAAAGTGAAGTAAAAGTTTAAAGTTTTCACAATAAAAAGTTGCAAAAATTCTAAGAAACCAACAATAAGAAAACTCATTATAGAATTGTTAATATGATGGCATGCAGGAGGAGTGGAGGACCTTTGGGCTCGACACAAAGTCATCATGGGTTCAGACTCTGATCATGTGCTTTTGGGAAGCAATTTGAGAAAAACGTGCCTAAATATGTTTTCCAACTTAAATTAGGGCTATTAAAAATTTTGTATGATCCTTTTCTATCTCAAACATTCACATTTTAAAATGGCATTCTCTAGGATTCCCATGTTGTTTGGAAGGACAAAATTACAGGAAACAAAGAGGAAGAGAACAGGATCAACAACAAAGATCCTTAAAAAAAGAATGCATAGAACTTGAGACGAATTTTTAGGCATAGAAATTATGCTAGTTGCAATAGGCAAAATGTATTTTCTTTTTTTCCTCTCAGTTGTCTATATTGCCTCTTTTTAAATTTATATATGACAGAAGAATGCATTACAGTTCTTATTACATATATGGAGTACAATTTTTCGTATCTCTGATTGTATACATAGTATACATAGTATGCATAGTATATGTAGGTGTCTTCATACCTTTACTTTGGATAATAATGATCATTGCATTCTACCATCGTTAATTACCCCATGCCGCCTCCCTTCCCCTTCAACCCCTCTGCCCTATCTAGAGTTCATCTGTTTCTCCCATGATCCCTCTCCCTACCCCACTATGAATCAGCTTCTTTATATCAAAGAAAACATTTGGCATTTTTTTTTTTTGAGATTGACTAACTTCACTTAGCATTATCTTCTCTAATTCCATCCATTTGCCATGATTTTTTTTCTTTTATTGCTGAGTAATATTCCATTGTGTATATATGCCACATTTCTTTTATCCATTCATCTACTGAAGGGCATCTAGGTTGGTTCCACATTTTAGCTATTGTGAATTGTGCTGCTATAAACATTGATGTGACTGTGTCCCTGTAGTATGCTGTTTTTAAGTCCTTTGGGTATAAATTGAGGAGATGGACAGCTGGGTCAAATGGTGGTTCTATTCCCAATTTTCCAAGAAATCTCCATACTGCTTTCCATATTAGCTGTACCAGTTTGCAGTCCCACCAGCAGTGCATGAGTGTACCTTTTTCCCTGCATCTTCGCCAACTTATTGTTGGTTTGTTTGCATAATAGCTGCCATTCTGACTGGAGTGAGATGAAATCTTAGAATGGTTTTGATATGCATTTCTCTAATTGCTAGTGATGATGAACTTTTTTAATGTATTTGTTGGTTGATTGTATATCATCTTCTGAGAAGTGTCTCTTTAGTTCCTTGGCCCATTTATTGGTTGGGTTATTTGTTTTGTTTTGTTTTAGTGTTTAGCTTTTTGAGTTCTTTTTATACAATAGTGATTATTGCTGTATCTGATATGTAAGAGGTAAAGATTTGCTCCCAAGATGTAGGTTCTCTATTCACCTCACAGATTGTTTCTTTTGCTGAGAAGAAACTTTTTGTTTGAGTCCAACCTATTTATTGATTCTTGATTTTAATTTTTGTGCCACAGGAGTCTTATTAAGGAAGTTGGGGCCTAATTCCACATGATGGAGATTAGGGCCTACTTTTTCTTCTATTAGACACGGGTCTCTGGTTGTATTACTAAGTCCTTGATCCATTTTGAGTTGAGTTTTGTGCATAGTATGAAGATAGGGGCTTAATTTCATTTTGTTGTATATGGATTTCCAGTTTTCCCAGCACCACTTGTTGAAGAGGCTATGTTTTCTCTAATGCATGTTTTTGGCACCTTTGTCTAATATAAGATAATTCTCAAGGGTATTACTGAAACTCTCAGAGTTGGAGACTTTAAAAAATTTCTAGTAATTAAAGTATAGTAAATAGAAAACCATTGTACCTTTAATTTCTTCTTAAAATTAATAGTTGACATTTTTCCTTTTTTATATTCATAGTATACAACAGAATGTTGATATATGTATGTATTATGTAAGGGCTGAAGTGAAGTAATTAGCAAATGTATTGCATTATGTACTTAATATTTTTTCCCACTCTTTTAAGATTTTTTACATGTAAAATACATTATTAACTACAGTCAACATGATCCATAATAAATCTCTTGGACTTTACTTTATAATTTTCTTTATATGTAAAACTATTATATATACATTGTAGAAAACATAGGAGGTAAAATTTAAAAAATAAAACAATCTCATAATTTTATTTTTAGTCAGAACAATCAATATTTCTTTCTAATGAGTTGTCTTATGAACCTTCTAAAAAAATAGTATTCTGTACTGACTTGACACTTTGCACTAAACTTATTTTCATGTTATCACATAGTTTTATAAAATATGCTTTGTAGTATTGTTAGAATTTTATTGAGTATAATATAAGAAATCAAAATATATTTTAATTGTATGATATTACATTAATTGTATGATATTACAAATTTTGACATATATATATAAACATTGCTTGAATTAAGAAATAGAATTTTTCTTCTAATAAACTCCTTAGATCTTTGAACAGTGACTCACCACTCCTCAAGAGGCCCCACCCTTGTGATTTCTGTACACCTAAATAAGTTTTGCCTTTGTTGAAATTCATATAAATGGAAACATACAGCCTATTCTCTATTGTGTCTGACTTTTTTTTGCTCAATATAGTTCATTTGATATTTACTCAGATTGTGTTAGTAGTTTATTCCTTTTAATTTTGGATTATACAATAAACTCGTGAATTCACCATCATATTGCTCCTCAAGTTCTTATGTATGAGTGTGTGTGTGTGTGTGTGTGTGTGTGTGTGTGTTAGATACAAACTCTCCATGGTTATTAGCTGTACTTAGTGTGAGGAACATGGGGAGAAATACATCTATTCCATCTTTTTTCTGGACCAGGTGTTTTTTTCTTACTATGTTTATACAGGACTTCCAGCATCATTTGTTGAAAAGGCTGTTCTTTCTTAATTAAATTACCTTGGTGTCTTTTTCAAGAATCACTTCACAGTGCCTGGAAGGGCTTACTTCCAGACTCCTGCTCTATTTCATTGATCTAGTCCTCTATATCTATGTTAGTTCCATAGTGTTTTAATTATTGTAGTTTTAGAGTAAGCCTGGAAATCAAAAAGTAGAAGGGCTCCAAATTAATTTTTCACTTTCAGTAGTTGTAATTATTTTAGATTCTTTGAATTTTCATGTACATGTGTATATTATTTATTATTATATTTATCAATTTCAACAAAAATATCCACTAGGATTTTGAAAGAAATGACACATTCTAGGTCTATCAAGGTAGTATGCCATTAAGGTTAATTCCAGCAGCACTGAATTTGGTCTGAGCTGTTTGCTATTGTATTTGCCTTGTAATGGCCTCTGTCAAGGCTCAAAACATAGCAGTAGTTTTGCTTTATAGACATGGACCGGAGGAGTTTCAGGGTTGCATGTGCCAGCCTTTCATCTTTGTTTTATTGGTAACAATTAGGCAGATAATTTTCTTCTGGACACAGTAATACTCCTTGAGGGCTCCACTGTAGGGCAGGTTGTATAGCCAGAATGTGTGTGTACTCAACACAGTATAAGAAATCCCAATTGAGATTCCATGACAGAGTTCCTGCCTGGTTCTGTGGTATTCTCTGAACATTTGGGGTTTTCTGACTCAAGAGACAAAGTATATCTTTTATGAATTTTATAGGAAAAGGGTAATTGGTGCTTGCATTTGGTATCTCTAGAATGCTTAAAGTGGTTGAAAGTGTCTTAAATGGCTGCTATATTATATAATTTTCCTGCAATAAATTATAAATATTGCCATTCTGAGTCTTGCAAGTGTTGTTTATCAACTGAATTCTACCTGCCTGTGGTTTTGCAGAGGTAATTGATATTTTAACAATATTAATTCTTACATTTAATTAACAAAGTTTATCTCATAATTTGCTTACATATTCTTTAATTTCTTTCTGTATTTTTAAAACAATATTCAATGTAGAGCTCTTCACGTTAATAAAGGTTCCTAAGTATTTGCTTTTTGTTGTTCTTATAAACATTATTGTTTTGTAAAGTTATTTCCTGAAATTGTTAGTTTACAGAAAGAAATATAATTGAATTGTCTATATTGATTTAGTGTTATATTTTTTATTGATCTAGTATCCTATAATTATTTTAGATCTAAAAATTAAATACAATGACATTATAGATTCTTTAGGACTTATCTTGGAATATAAGCAGTTTTAATTCTTTCTTTTCAATTGTTATGCCCATATGTTTTTCTCACCTTCTTTTTAAAAACATTTTTTCTTTTCTATTTTTGAAACAACTGGGGATAGAACCCAGTGTCTAATACATATAAATCAAGTCCTCTACCACTAAACTACATCCCCAGCTCTCTATCATTTTCTGTAACTTCTAGGAATTCCATTAAAATGTTTAAAAGAAGGGATAAGAGCAGAGTTTTTGTTCCTAATTTGAGGGCAAAGGAATCCATAATTTATCCTTACAGAAGTTAGCTGAAGGTTTTTTATCACATTAAGGCAGTTTCCTTCTATTCCTAATTTACTGAAATCTTTATTGTTCATATCAAATTTTATCAGTTATTTTTTGGTAATTATTGAAATGATCTCTCAATTTTTTTAAAATTATGTTACAGTGATGAGGCGCACTGATGCATTTTCAAATATTAACCCAATCTTGCATTCTGGCCATAAAGTCCTCCAGTTCCTGGATCTGATCTTCCTGTAGATAACAATAATTATACTGACAAAGGAATATAAGGAGATGAACACATACATGAATATTTTTTAACTAATTTTTTAAGGAAAGGCAGCATCTAGGCTGGATGACCTGGCTGGGAGACAAGCGCCTACGTATACACACAGCCAGAAAGCTGGATTTAGTCAAGAGTGGCTAAGTCTGAAAGTGTCTCAGAACTCAGCCATGTGGCTACAGTGTTGACTTGGGGGAACAATGATTTAGCACATATGTGTGATCTAAGAAAAATGGAACCTTCAAACCAGCAAAGCTAATGAGTAAATAATTTGCATGGGTTTCTCCATGGAATGAATGAAAAATGTGCCCAGTTGTGCCACTTCAGTAGGATTTGAACCTGGACCTGTGAGGAGTAGTCAAAGGTAGTTTGTCCACATTCCATTTTAGATTTTCGACTGCATTTTAAGTGGAGATAGCTTTCTCTGGATTCATACAACCCCAAGATTCCTTTACAATTTCTGGAAGTCCTCAAGAGGGAGACCGTACTTCCTGCAAATGAAGAAGTGCTATAGTATAGTGGTCATCAGCAGAGACGGAGAACTAGAGGGTCCAGGTTCAAATCCTACTTCCACTACTCATCAGCTGTCTCACCTTGACATGTTCCTAAACTTCTGTCTGGCTCAGTGCTTGATGATGATGGTAGGGTCCATCTAGTATAGTTATTTCAAGGACTCAATAAGATAATGTATTTATGGCAACAGTGTCCATCCCACAGAAGTATTTGATAAATGTCGGGATTAGAAAAGTATGTCATTAGTATGTAAACACCACAAAGGGAAAGATTGTTGCTTGTTTCATTCACAGCTGCATCTGCAGGGCCTAGTTTAATGCCTGGAACAAAGAGGCACTCCATGAGAAATATATTAAATGCATGAATGTAACATTTGCCTCTAGAACTGATGAGTTGCATGTTATTGGTAACCATTAGTCATATAATCCAGCAACTTATTGGATTGGCCCTCATGGAGGCAATAGCATACTAAACTGGACAGATGGTTGGGGTGAATGCCAATACTTGACCTCCTGCAGGCATTTTCCAACTGACAAATCTCATGCTTTGGTTCAGTGTAATCCTGCATAGAACAAGCATATGATTTGTAATACAAACCAAATACATTTGAGAATGAAAGCATTATCCTGACACCAGGATAATAGATGTAAGCTGGGACAAACCAGGACATATGGCTCCCTTAATTTGGTACCATCACTATAATAACTGGATTAACGATTGGTGGCATTCCCCAAAGCAGTTGTCTGTTAAATGGACGGCACTGTGTGACATGGCCAGCCCTAAGTGCACTAGATGGGGACTTCGTAAAGTAGTAGTATTTTCTCACCAGGTCATTTTAAATAGAAAATAGCTTGGAGAGTCAAGTAGCAATAAGAGAAGTTGAAAAAGGTGAAACAAAATAGCTGAGTCACTTAATAGCACAGCACTGCTGCAGAGGGCATAAACTCAACGGCCAGCTCTCTGCAGCTGTATCTGTTTCTGGATGGCCACTGGGCTGTTCTGTTCCCAGATTCATTCCAGGCTTTTTAGATGACCGCAGCTTGCTAGTGACTGGGATCCCTTTCTGCTCTTGCTTGCTTCCCAGATAATCCATACTACAACCTTTCATTATTGAAAGGATCTGGTTGCACCTTTGCTCCTTACAATCTGAAAAAGCCTAGCTCACACATATGCAACTAATCTCAGTTATTTGCATTTTCTTCAGCATTACCTGCTCTCTATTCGTGTTCTGCTCTTCTTTGGTATAAACTCATGACCTATTTTAGTCCACAATACGAGATGCTCTCCAACCCCTTGTCCACCATGAAATCAGTTTCGGATTGTGAGTTAATTGAGAAATAATCCATTAATATTATTTGTAATATAGTCAACTATGGGGTTAAATGAATTTTGGGCCTTGCCTGGGAATCTAACCAACATTTATGATATTAATTTCATGAGAAAAAAATATTTCAAATTCCAACCAAGAGTGCCAAAGCATTATTTTAGAAACTAAAATCCAGGACAGATGGCTTGATAAATATGAATGTATTTATGAGGACAATAGGGCAGAATATTTGAAACTGGGATACTCCCAGAAAGGCAGAGTTTAAATAAATGTGAACCATAACTATCAAAGGCACAGGGCTGAGTTCCAAGTGACCATAATAGGGGCATTATGATAAGAGTATAATTAAAGACTGACTAAACAATAGTAATGTCAAATGTACCAGAAAAGACACATACATGCACATGTGAGTTGGGGACAGATGGAGGAGAGAGAGACTGGGGACAGAACCTTTCCAGAAGGACTCTGTTATGAGAGGAATTTAGTCTCACCTAGTAGCACACCCATGTGTATGACTAGGAAAATTGCCAATTTTTCTTAATCTCTTCAGGACTATTATTGCCCACAAATAAATTCTTTCCCCAAAGGTATTGATCTTTGGCCTCTAAAGATACTTTTCTTTATTTTCATAAAGTCTAATGCAAAGTCAACTTAGACAAATCCTCTTTCTTGCATTTCAACACACAAAATGTTAATAAATTATATAAACAAATTTAATGAGATAAACTAAACTGTTATTAGTTTTAAAAAGCCATGCGTGTCAACATCATTCCCTGTGGTTTAATGACTGTACCTTTTTAAACTCAGCTCACTGTGTTATATAGGAGTGTCATTTCAGAAGTTTTAATAAACTATAATAGTCTTTTGTATGTGTCTCCTGTACTTCTTCTCCAAGCAAAAAAATAAATAAAATGAACAGGTAAAACTTCCCCTGCTCTAAGATCTTTGAAGTTCTGACGAAAACCACATCCATTAGTCCTGAACCTATCTTAACAAATCTGCCATTTTTTATAAGCTTATTTAGGAAAAGAAAAGGTCATTGAGTCTCTGAAATTTTGGTCAGAGTCTGTTTTAGAGACTCATAGCTATTCCAGCTGAATCATTCAAATGGATGCAAAACCGTTAAAATATTTTAAAAGCTTATTTTTCTGAATAGCCTTTTTAACAAGTTGGCAGTCCAAATGAGGTCAAACACAGCAAGATGTGTAATTTTAAAGTTAGAAGGCAGTAATTGGAAAAATTACACTCATTACAGTAAGGGTGAGCTCAGAGTATTTTAGCCTCCTGCAAGTTCACTTGTCATTTTAAATTGAGAGAATATGGCATGATGTTCTTATACATTTCTTTTATTCTTTCATTGTTTCCTAATTTTGCCTCCCTTTTAAAAAATATAGTCAAAAAAAAGAGTCAATCCTTACTTTAAGTCTTAAGATTAAGATGGGCCTTCTAAAAGTCTTTGAGAAATTTTATATTTTTTATGATAGTTTTTATGTTTCCTAACAAGTGTGTGATGTAATATAAAGTATATTTATATGTTTGTAAAGTGTGTTACAAGGGATTTTAAAAAAATAAGTTTAATTAAATATTAGACTCTGATATAAACACAAATATCCAATTAGTTTAATATAATTTTTGAGTGAAATTATTCTTTTTTAAAATATTTAATATTTATGACAATTTTATAAATACATAATTTTTTTCTTAATCTGGTCATAACTTTTATTGCCCATAAATAAATTCTTTCCCAAAAAGGTATTGATCTTTGGTCTCTAAAGTTGCTTTTCTTTATTTTCATAAAGTCTAATGCAAAGTCAATGTAGACAAATCCTCTCATGTTTCAACACATAAAATGTTAATAATATCAACAAATTTAATAAGAAACTAAACTGTTATTAGTTTTAAAAAGCCAAAGTCATAGTGGTTTTACTTTAAGTCTTTATTTGCAGATAATGAAGATGACTAGAGAATATTGTTCTTTGTCACAAAATAAAAATTTCCTTTCATCAAATAAGGAGGGAAACCACTATAATTTTCACTAGTTTGCTTCATCATCAAAAGTTCTTAGTGATAAAGTTAAATTAGGCTAAAAAAACCCTTGAAGAATAAATTTTAGATAATAAAAAATGAAATATGCAGTTTTTAAGTCCTTTGGGTATAGACCAAGGAGAGGGACAGCTGGGTCAAACGGTGGTTCCATTCCCAGTTTTCCAAGGAATCTCTATGCTGCTTTCCAGATTGTCTGCACCAATTTGCAGTCCCACCGGCAGTGTATGAGTGTGCCTTTTCCCCCACATCCTGGCCAACACTTATTGTTGTTTGTATTCTTGATAGCTGCCATTCTAACAGAAGTGAGATGAAATCTTAGAGTAGTTTTGATTTGTATGTCTCTAATTGCTAGAGATGTTGAACATTTTTTCATATATTTGTTGATTGATTGTATGTCCTCTTCTGAGAAATGTCTGTTCAGGTCCTTGTCCATTTATTGATTAGGTTATTTGGTGTTTTTTTTTTTTTTTTTGGTGTTTAGCTTTTTGAGTTCTTTATATACCCTAGAGATTAGTGCTCTATCTGATGTGTGAGGGGTAAAAATTTGCTCCCAAGATGTAGGCTCTCTATGCACCTCACAGATTGTTTCTTTTGCTGAGAAGAAACTTTTTAGTTTGAGGCCATCCCATTTATTGATTCTTGATTTTAATTTTTGCAATATAGGAGTCTTATTAAGGAAGTTGGGGCCTAATACAACATAATGAAGAATAGGGCCTACTTTTTCTTCTATTACATGCAGGGTCTCTGGTTTAATTCCTACATACTTTGCTTTGAGTTTTATGCTTGGTGAGAGAGGGGGGTTTAATTTCATTTTGTTGCATATGGATTTCTAGTTTTCCCAGCACCATTTGTTGAAGAGGCTATATTTTTTCCAATGTATGTTTTTGGCACCTTTGTCTAATATAAGGTGATTGTAATATGAATTATAATGCATTTCACTGTCATATATAAAAAATTAATTTAAAAATGCTGTATTTATAGAGTTGTACCACATTTGCCTTTTTGCAAAAGATGATTCAAATTAAGTCTGAAATTTTATTTCAAACATTTATCATGGTAGAATTTTATTATTGAAACATTTACTAGATATATTTTAAAAAGTTTGACATTAAAATCCAGAATTTATGACACTGTAGCACAAATTCATATTTTTAATTGAAGGACATCAGTTGTGGGGCAAGATCTGTTTTGGTTTCTCTGTCCAGAATAGGGTTTTCTGGATTGTGGTGTTGCCACCAATTGTTGGGCTTCACTTGCCCATTGGTAGATGGTAGAGGTTCACTCCTCTTCAACATCTGTACCCTCAGAGTTGGTCAACACTGTTGCCATCCTATACTTAGGAGCTTCCTCCGTTGTTGGAAGAACCACTCTGTGAATATTTTCAGAAGCAGACATTTTGCTACATTTATTTCTATATTTTTATTATAAAATATTTGCAGGCACTCTTGCTACTTTATATCCTTTTTTGTTTTTTACAAAAATTGTCCTAAGAGCTTGGTGCAAGAAATGCAGCAGAAGAGGAGCAATGTGACAGGCTAAGATTGTAAAATCTTATTTGAAATATCCATTTGCACCAAATTTTTACTGTCTTTACTCTTACCTTAGCATCTCTTCCTGGTAGAATGATAGGAAGGTGTTTTTAGCAGCAGTTATGAGAAAATGGTTGCAATTTAAAGGTATTCAGTTTGTTTGATTCTAGCAAATGAATCTTTCTCTAAAAATAATCATTGATTGTTCAGTAAGACCTATTATATTGGTGTTTCTATCTGCAAAAGACAGTATTAAGACTTTCTTTTATTTAGTCAGATTTTAATATGTGATACCTACCTCTTCATTTGGTTTCCATGGCAATTCAAAAATCTTCGCTAAGTCTTAATTTTTGTCTTTGTCTCAAAAAGAGTGATGAAAGTCACCCAGCATTTTTCTGCATACAACTAATATGCATTCCAGACTTTTTATTTTGTTGCATTATTCTCTATTATAATTTGTCGTTAAGTACAATCTAAAAATGTGAGCAAAATATCTCGTAATTTCTAAATCATCCATAAAGTTCATCATATTGTCAATGATATCACACATGATTTTTGTTAGTGACTTCAAGATAAGTATTATTCAGTCAAATCCACTGTATTGTTAGCATATTGTTGGGGAATTCTAAGATGACCCTCAGAGTTACTCTTTTCCATCATGTAAATTCCCAGTATAATCCTTAGGATTATGTATATTATGGATATTACTCTCAGAATTATATTCTGTTATATGGCAAAAAGAATTTTGCAAATATAACTAGGATTGCAAATCTGTTGATTTTAAGGTATAGAGGTTATCCACCTGGGTCTGTCCTAATCACATGATCCCTACAAATCTGATTCTAAGAAATGAGACAAAATCAGAGACTTGAAGCCTCAGAAGGATTCAGTGTGCCTTTGCTAGCTTGAAGATAGAGAGGATGTCACGTGGCAAAGATTATGAGTGACCTTTGGGAGCTGAGCGTAGCTTTCAGCCAACAGTCAGCAAGGGAACTGGTCATAAGTTCTGTAACCAGAAAACAAAACAAACACAAAAACCCTCTGAATTCTATTAATGAGAAAAATAAGATTTGAAGAGGAATTTAGCCAGCACTTCCAGATGAGCTTCAATATGGTTTCTAAATTGATTTCAGCCTTCTGATACAGAGAACAAAGCCATGCATTCCAGACTTTTTATCTTCAAAACTCTTAGCTAATATACTCATATTATTTTAAACTACTACGTTGGTGGTAATTATACAGCAATAGAAAATAATACAGCATCAGACCCAGAAATATTTTCATAAACAAGTAAATCAAAAGCACAGTTGAATTATTTATGGGTCCATAATATTGGAGAACCTGGAAAAAAAAGATTATTGATGTTTCCATGTTGGTTGCTTGGTTGTTTGGTTTTGCCTGCCCATAAATCTGATGTATTAAAAACCTAAGCAGCTATTCCCCTTCTTGGTCTATTCCCTAAAGACCTAAAAAGAGCATGCTACAGGGACACTGCTACATCGATGTTCATAGCAGCACAGTTCACAATAGCAAGACTGTGGAACCAACCTAGATGCCCTTCAATAGACGAATGGATAAAAAAATGTGGCATTTATACACAATGGAGTATTACTCTGCATTAAAAAATGACAAAATCATAGAATTTACAGGGAAATGGATGGCATTAGAGCAGATTATGCTAAGTGAAGCTAGCCAATCCCTAAAAAACAAATGCCAAATGTCTTCTTTGATATAAGGAGAGTAACTAAGAACAGTGTAGGGACGAAGAACAGGAGAAGAAGATTAACATTTAACAGGGATGAGAGGTGGGAGGGAAAGGGAGAGAGAAGGGAAATTGCATGGTAATGGAAGGAGACCCTCAGGGTTATACAGTGGAGGAGGTAGAGAGAGAGGAGGGGAGGGGAGGGGAGAGGTGGGGAGGGGGGAGGGTGGAGGATGGGAAAGGCAGTGGAGCACAACAGACACTAGTATGGCAATTTGTAAATCAATGGATGTGTAACTGATGTGATTCTGCAATCTGTGTATGGGGTGAAGGTGGGAGTTCATAACCCACTTGAATCAAAGTGTGGAATATGATATGTCAAGAAATTTGTAATGTTTTGAACAACCCACAATAAAAAATTAAAAAAAAAAAAAAAAAAAAACCTAAGCATTACATTTAACATTACCACTAACTTCTCTGTGTTTGGAAGAATAAAATAAAATTTAGGAAAATTTTTAATATGATTTCCTTTAAATTTTGTTTTTCAAATTATCTGGTTTCAGAAAGTTTCCTGTGCTTTTATAGGTTTAAATATCCTATATATAAAGTGAGAAACTTTATGGAAGGATCCATCCAAGATTTCTAATTCATCTTTTTCTCCTTGCTAGAAAGTACCTTGAAAAGAAACAGTGGGACAATCCTTCAACTAGGGGTCTTAATGGCCCCTTTAATCCCATCCCCTCATCCTTTGCTCCTTTTAATCCACTTTTTGCTTTCTTCATCTTCCTTCTTTACCCAAGTCTTTGCAGGTAAAAGCCCCTAGATAACAATGTGTTCCCAGAGGATACGCAGAATCACGAGAAACCACCATGCTTTCTTCTCCAAATCTTGAAACTTAGTTAAGTTCCACTGATATGTCGACTTGGCTATACAGTGAAATGAGAGTCATGCCTACTCCAACTCACATCTAATTTCCCAGAAATGACTTTGAGTTGGAGTTCAAGAGACCCTGCTTCTCCTAATTTCCAGGAATTTATTTCCGTTTAACTAAAGACTAGAAATAGGAGACCCAATATACACACACATATTTCCTGCAGATGGTGGAAAACACATAGCTAAGCATAGAGACTTTGCCATGATTGGCCTGGGCTGGTTAGAGATACATCTATAATAATTCAGTTGGTGTTAGTTAGTTAATTCATTTATGAAAACAAAAAAAGAAGTGTTTACTCATGCTTTCTGTATTCATGTGGATAACATAGGTCAGATTTTTCAAATTCAAATCCTGAATTGATACTAAAACCCAAATGATGCTTACTCATGAGAAAGGATAACATCTGTGTGAGTGTAAATGATAACTGAAGGATTATACATATTTTGTTGGAGTCAGTAAATAAATAATTTAGAAACTTGATCTAAACTCTTTATACAGTTCTTTCTTTTTGAACTGCATAATGAGAAAGTGTGAATGAAACCATGACAGTTTTTGGTATGGTCAGCAAGAAGGTAGAAGCAAATATCCTGAGAATCACTAATGTTTAGCAGGAGAAGGTTGAGAAAGATGGCCCTATAAAAAATACTCAAAAAAGAAGGACTTGAGAGGTAGAAGAAACAGTAGGAATATATGGCTTTGCAGAACTGGGAGGAAGACAAAAGCAGAGCATTGTTCATTGGATTTATTCAACATGTCTCAATGGGAGTCATTTCACTGATGTCGTCGAGGTAGAACCAAGTTGCAGCCAGAGTGGAGGATTGAGTAGAAATTAAGGAAACAGAGTCAGAAGACACTATGGTGCTACTGAGGGGGTTCCTTCTTCACTCCATTGTGTCACTTCTGGGTGGGCACCTCACCTGAATGTTGTGGATACTTTCATTACCCAGGATATGCCTTGGCACAAAGAAGACACTAGGACCCCTTTTGAAGGAATGTTTCTTCTCCCTGTCCTGTGTTTCCTTCTACATAGGAAAGATCTCATTTCAACACTCCTGACATCTCTTTGTCTCAAAATCTTCATCGCTTGGAGGTGAAGGAGATTTGGAAGGAGAAATTAAATATGTGACACGTAGCTTCTCTCTCACTTCCTTCCCCATGGCATAAATGTTAGGGGCAAGAAATTTGAGTGTTGCAGGGGACGTTCCTGACCCAGCACCACCTGAGAAGTGATGCACTTTTGAGAAAAAGGTAGAGCGTTAGTAAATCACAAAAACCTGTACCTTAATTTATTGAAAGTAAACAGCCATAAACAAATATATTCTAAAATGATTTTTGCAAAATTTGATAGGGATTTACTCATGTTAGGGCTACCAAGAATGTCCTTTTAAAAAGTTTCATCATAAAGTCTATTTTTTGAAGTTTAATTAATAAGAATATTTGGAGTGCCCCATTTTTTCCTTTCTTTATACTCAGTGGATTCTTTATTATATATGATTTAAGGGATTTATTATAATTATTCTTACACATGATTTTGGAGAGTCTTTTTCCCCAATTAAAATTAAGTTACGGATGAAAGTAGTGGTTTCCTTGTGGCCTATTTGTACATGCATATAACATAATTTGATCCATGTCATTCACCAAACTTCCCTTTGCCCCTATTCTTTTCCCCGCTGATGCCCATTCTTTACTCTCATGATCTCCCTTCTATTTTCATGAGATGCCCTCTTACCCTTTATTTATCTTTAACTTTCAAATAAGGAGAAAAATGTGATTCTGGTATTTTTGAGTGTGATTTATTTTACTTCTCATGATGTTCTCAAATTCCATCTATTTTCCTAAAAACTGCATAATTTCATTCTTGTTTATGGCAGAATAAAACTCCATTATGTGTGTGTGGGGGATACAATATTTTATTTATTTATGTTTTGATAGACACCTTGACTGGTTCCATAACTTGGTTATTGTGCATCATGCTGTTATAAACATGGGAATGCATGTATCTCTAAAGTGTGCTGTCTTTTGAACAAATACCAAGAAGTGGTATAGCTGGATTATATCATAGATCAATTTTCAGTTATTTCTGAGGAAATTTCATATGGATTTCCCTAGTGGCTTACTAATTTATTATCCCACACCAATGAATTAAGGTTTTATTTTCCACCTGCATCCTCATCAGCAGTTACTATTTGTGTTCTTGATGATTACCATTGTGACTAGAGTGAAATGGACTTTCAGTATAGTTTTGCCCTGCATTTCCCTGATGGCTAAATATATTGAACATTTTTTTCATATAATTGTTTGGCATTTTTACCTCTTTTTTTTAGAAGTGTCTGTAAAAGTTTGTCAATTTATTGAATTGGTTATTTGTTTATTTTTAGTGTCTTTTTTTGGCCTTCTTTATATATCCTGGACATTAATCCTCTGTAGGAAGGATAAATGGCAAATATTTTCTCCCATTATGTAGGTCTCTTTCTTCATACTGATTGATTGATTTTCTGTACAGTACGTTTTTAATTTAATGCCATTCCATTTCTTGATTCATAGTATTATTTCTGAGCCACAGGAATCCTCTTGAGGAAGTCGTTGCCTGTGCTTATATGTTGGAGTACTTCTATTTTCTTCCAGCACTTGCAAGATTTCTGATCTTATTCCTAAGTCTTTGATCCATTGTGAGTTGATTTTTGTGCAAGGTGAGAGATTGGAATGTAGTTTTATTTTTCTGCATATGGATATCCAGTTTTTCCAGCACTTTTGTTAAAAAGGTTGTCTTTAATGTATATTTTTTGCACATTTGTCAAAAATTACCTGACTATATATGTGTGGCTTTGTCTCTGTGTCTTGTATTTTATTCCACTCGTCTCCATGTCTATTTTTATACCACTAACATCCTGCTTTTCTTCTTTATTTATAGTTCTATAGTATAGTGTGAAATCTGGTCTTATGATAACTCTTTTTGCTCAGGATTGCTTTTATTATTTGTGTCTTTATTTTTTCTTCTGTATGAATTTTAGGATTGTTTTCTCTAATTTTGTGAATAATGTCACTGGTATTTTTATGGGAATTGCAGTGCTGTTTCTCTTTTTGCATGTGTTGACTCATGTCCAGTTTCTTTTTTCTCTCCTTCCTTCTTTCTTTTTCTTTTTCTTTAACTGTCTCTTCCTCTCTCATGTGATCTCATTTATAGAATGTTTTAGAGAAATTTCCATTGCTGCTAAGAAAGTGAATTCAGTTGTTAATAGATAAAATATTCCACAGATGTCTGTTGGTCAGTTTGACTAATAGTACTTTTTGGTTTTCAGAGTCTTTTTTAAAAAAATATTTATTTATATTTGGGTTGTAGTTGGATGCAATATCTTTATTTCACTTATTTATTTTTATGTGGTGCTGAGGACCAAACCCAGGGTCTCGCATGTGGGAGGCGAACGCTCTACCGCTGAGCCACAATCAGAGTCTTTACTTAGTTTCTATCTGGTTTCTATCTGAATGTTTTATCTAGTGGTGAGAAAGGTGCATCACTCAGTATTACTGTTTTGTGGTCTATTTGATTTTTTTATATTGAGAAATGTTTGCTTTATTATGTAGGTGTACTGTTGTATGGGGCATAAATATTTACAAACTTTATATATTGTTGCTAGATGACTCCTTAACCAATATGAAGTGATCTTCTTGGTCTCTTCTGATTAATTTTGGCTTGAAATCTACTTTGTCTGATATGAGAGTTGCTACCACTGCTTTCTTTTGGTTTCCATTTGCAAGACATATCTTTTCCTATCCTTTCACCTTCAGTTTATGGTTGTTTTTGCCTGTAAGTTGTGTTTCTTATAAATAACATATGGTTGTTTTATTCTCAATTTCATTAATTTTGGCTCTGATATCAACTATTTCTGGTTTTTGAATCTAATCTGCCACTCTAGGTCTTTTGATTGCCAGGTTTAGATTATTTACTTTCAATGTTATTATAGAGATATGATTTTTATTTCCTGACATTTGATTTAGATATTTTTTAGACAAGTGTCAAACAAGATTTGACATACAAACTAAATGCTTAATTCAGATTTGATTCTCCTTTAAGTTGATTATTCTACAGGTTTGGAGATTTAGCTCAGTGGCAGAGCACTTGTCTAACACATGCAAGGCTCTGAGTTTGGGCCTCTGCCCTGAAAAAAAAAAAAAAGAGAAAAGAAAAGAAATATATTAGTGCAATTCATCCTTTTGCTGGCCATCATCTTTGTTTTTCATTTGTTCTGCAAGAAATATTTCAGTTAATATATTTTGTAGTGCAGGTTGGCAGTTATGTATTCTTTTAGTTTCTGCTTATCATGAAAAGCTTTTATTTAATTTTCAATTCTGCAACACAGTTTTGATGGATATAATAATCTTGTTTGACACTGATTTTAATTCAGTACTCAGTGTATATTATTACAAGCCTTCCTGACTCTTAGGGTCTGGGTTGAAAAATCAGTTGAAATCCAAACTGACTTATCTCTAATGTGAATTGATGTTTTTCTCTTGTGGTTATCCTTATTTTGTATTTTAGATGTTTTCATTAAAATGTGTCTTAGAGAGGATCGCTTTAGATCTTGTCTACTTGGGATTCTTAGGCCCTTTGTATTTGGATTTTCATCTCTTACTTAAGATTTGGAATATTATATTTTTTCTAATATCATTAGAAAATATCTAAAATAATATTATTATTTTTCTAATATTAAACTTTTCTAATATTATTTCATTGAAAAGTTTGGGTGTTCATTTAGTTTGTATGTCAGAGTATTCTTCTGTGTCAATAATTTTTAGATTTGGTCTCTTAATGTCATTTCAGACTTCTTGAATATTCTGGTAACGGTCTCTCAATATCTTTTCTTTATTATCAACTTTAGTTTCAATATTATATACTTTGTCTTTGAGGCCTGACAATCTGTCTTCAAAGTGGTCTAATCTATTGATGATAGTTTACATTGAATTTGAAATTTGATTTATTGTGTCTAATTTCTAGGATTTCTGTTTGGTTCTTTTTCAGAATCTCTAGTAAAATAATCTTTTATTTCCTATATTTTCTAAGTTCATTCTTATATCTTCCTTTAGCCCAATTTCTAGGATAACTACCATTTTTATATTTATGCAAGAGACTACTTAGTGAGCTTCTTTCTCCTTGAACTGGTTAAATATCTAGGTATTGATACCTTCACTCCATTATGTATCCTTTGTTGAGACGAGTGTTAATACCACTTGGAGAGAAGACATTAAACTCTATTTACTACAATCATTTCCGAGCAAAGTTTCATACTAATGAGTCTTAGGAAAAATAAAAACTCGTTGATAATGTTTTCACCATTCTTCTAAGCCAGATATAAAATTGTAGTAATGTTCTTTAATAGGTTGATACATCAGTAATTAAAGATAACAAAATTAGTATTATATTTTATAGGAAGAGAAAAGGGGCAGAAAGGAAAATTGGGCAAAAGGAGAAAAGAAAAGTAAAGAAAAATTAGAAAAGAATAATACAAAGCAAAATAAATAGAAGAAAACGATGGATGGGGTGGATTTGAGGCAGTAGCATGTAATGTACAAGGGGAAAAGCAACTACCAGGAGCAAGTATAGACCTGAGCTAGGAAAACAAAGATAGAATGATTCCAATTAATGCTTTAATACATTAGAAGAAATACAACCAGATAGGAGGAGGGCACAATACCAAATACAAGAGAAACAACTATTAAATCAAAATGAAGAGTAATAATATGTATGATCAGAATTGACTTTACAGCTATTTATAGTAATCCATGCTGAGGAGAAAATTCTTAGTGTGTCTTTCTGGTTTTAATTTCAGCAGGATTTGTGACCTTTAACAGATGCCCATCAATCTTTGGTGTGGGATCATCCTAGAGGTGCTGGAGTTACAGAAGCTAGCTTAATGGTTACTATAGATATATCACTAGCCAGTTCTAGCTTGTTAGCCCCAGTGCTTGAAGCTTCATGCTTGGAGAGTGCTGTGTTGTGTCTGTTGGCTGTTTATATCCAGGGTGGAAGGATAGGATTCAGGTCTCAGGACAGTTGCTTTGACTACTCTGATGCTTTGCACTCACTCTCCGCCAAAGGGTGTTCTTTACAGTGTTAGAGCCTGGTGGCTGTCTGTGTTTGAGCTCCCACTGCCCAGGGTTGTGAATACCAGGCACTGCTCTCCTCTGCTGACTTTGATAAATAACGTTGGCCCACCTGTGTCTGAGCTCTCAGCTCTCATCGCCTGTAGCTGTGAATCCTGAGCATCCACTTCTGCCTTTGCCTGATCTCCCGCAGAGGCTGTGCAGAGCCCTGGGTCAGGGCGAGACTCCCTAAGAGTGATTAACCCCTGGGTCTTTTAGCTAGCAGTGATCCCTCTACTAGTTCATTATAGATGGATAATTGAAAGTCCCATTGCAGAGGTATTCCCTCTGGTTCTATTCGTTGCTATCTTAACACGGGGAAAAGCTGTGTTGATTTAACTTCTTCTAGGGAGGTTGGCTAGCTGTGGACGCTACAAAATGACCACCATGCCCAGCATAGCTTTCAGTCCACGATTGTGCTATACTGTTTTATGTTCTTAATTTCCTTTGCTGTTTCTGTTGTTTTAATTTGGCCTGCTTTCCTTTCCAGCTGTCATTAAGGAACTAAGCTTAAGTGCTTTTCCTCTCTCTCCTCTCTTTGTTACCCCTCCCCCTGGACCCACCCTGGTCCAGGTTCAGGGTTAAAGATTTCTGTCCTTATTTTCTTCTCTAGTAACCAAACTTGAGATCCCTCCAAGTCTCCAGCTGTCCAATATTTTGGAGTATTTACTCTGTCGCCCACCTCTCTGGTTACTTCACTGTTTCTGTTCCTGTGCTGTGGAGAGGTGAGAGGATGCTGCCTTGCTCTTCGGTGCCTCCTTCTCTCCTTCTAAAGATGACACTTTTACTAGCAGAATTATTGAGGACAATTTATAAACTCAAAGAAAGTTTAGTTTAGTTTTTTTTTTTTTTTAGTTTGGGTTATTTACAATAATCATGACATTCAATTCACAATTATACTCTACTATATACTTATCAGTAGTATAAAAATCACAATTATAACTTGTAGAATATACTACATCGTGCAAACTTTTAAAGTATCAAACAGAATTTATTGAGAGCAACTTCCCTAGATACAGTTTACTTAAGCCTATGTTTTTTAGTATGTTTTCTCCTCTAAATTCCTCATATATAAAGAAATGAAGGGAATTTATGTTATTATCAATTCAATTTGAAAATTTAAACACTTTGAGAGTCCAAATTGATATGTTGTTTTACACATGCACATGCTTATGTGTGTATACACACACACAAGTCAACTTACATTTACAGATATTATGAACCTACTATATCAAGAATAATCATGTGAACAATCCCCTATTCGTTTATAAATAAGATATAAACTAAATATAAAATAAAAATATAAACAAAAATTTCAATTAAAAGAAATCAATGTAGAGTTAATGATTAGGCATCTGTGTTATATAGTTTTTCAGTCTAGTATTTGGCATATTGCAGTGAAAGAATTGAAAACATCAGACTTTAGTATGGAACAATCAGCAAGAAAGATGGTAAAGAATATGGTGCAAGAGCAGAATTTTACATACCTTCATTTTATTGATACCCATGTAAAAGAATCATTGTTATCTTCTTACTAATCACTGTGGTATTTGCTTTAAGTGAACATCTTCCTTGGAAGGAAGTAAGGACAAGGACAAAAGCACACAAAAGGAGATTTGGTTTAATGGCAGAGTTCTCATGTTGGGAAGAAATCTCGAGCATAAAATTTTAGTTTCTCCTCACACTAGATGCAGGGCAAAAGCTTAGGAATGTGTAGAACAGCAATTATTCTCCAGAAAAGACTACTGAGTGCAAGGTACACTCCTTGAAACTAAGACCTGTAGTTTCTCAGTTCCCACTCTGCCTGCAGAGCTACTCAAAATTAGTCACCCCATCATTTTTCAGTCTGCAAATCGCTGTCAGAACACTAAGTGGGAGAGATGTGGTGGTAAAATACAGTCAGTACTTGGAGCTGGCCACAAAGTGAGCTTTTGGCATAGACATGGAGTAAAGTAACTTTTAAAAATGCTATGTTATTTTACAGGTTGTGGTGGATTTACAGATTGATATTTCTTTCAAATTTTTTGTCCATTTACAACCCATATTTATTCATTTTTGTTTATGTCATAGGTTGGCATGATGAGTTAATAACTGGTTTGGGTACTATTTTACTTTATGATTTTCTGGACTCATCAAGTATAGAATAGAAGCAGATGACTATAGTTCAGGCCAAAATAAAATACTTCCCTAAAATTTATGATTGATGCCAAAGCATATTTTCTCTTTGTCCATTTGTTGTTGTTCAATTGGTAAGCCAAATTACCTAGGTGTAGATTACACACTGTGAAAGTTATAGCCATCTAAAATAATCCCATAAGTTTCAAGAACTCAAAGATATTTCTTGAAGAGTACAATTCTAATTGAGTATGACTCTGTAGCTTTATAGCATAGGATGGGAACTGGATTTTCCATTTCCTAAAGACAAATCTGGTTTAGATGCGGGTAGAGGTGGCAGCTGCTTTTGTATTGGAATATGAGGGGCAGTAAAACACTTTCCCAACTCTAAACCTAAAGTGCATATTTCTTTCTTTCTTTTTTTTGAAAGAAGAGAATGCTTTTATTAATCACAACATAAAACTGACATGGAATCCTATTAGAATTGAACCAGGATAAATAATGCTGTTATAAAATTTACATTTCTTACATTCAAGGGGAAATATTACATATTAGGACTCTTCTGGGTGTTATGAACTAATTTCAGCAAAAATTTATTTCAAAAAATAGTAAGTAGCAATTAATATATATTCTTAAACTGTGTGAAGATAAAATTAGAAAGGCAACTGGTAAAACCAGCAGAATTAGAATCATTTTGTTGGACATTAAGAACCACATTTCCTTTTTAGCTGTTATATCTGCATATGTTTTTCATTGACAAGGCAAGTGCCAGCTATGGGTGCCACATGATTAGTAAGTTTCTTCTTCAATAACAAATACTTGACTGATCAAGACTCCGGTGAATTTTCTTTCCTTATTTGCTCTTTTGGAGCAGAAACAAATATCTTTATCTTTTGTACCAAGGGAGGTAAATATGAAATACAGCTATTGTAACTCTTCTAACTCGCCATTAAACAAGGGCAATGAATTGTTAAGAATGTCTCTGAAGTATTTCCGTATTTAAAATAATAGGCCTCTGAATAATTTTCAAAACTAAGTTCTCATTTTGGTATGGGATTTGATAATCATAACACATTTGATCTGTATTCTTCTATCAACTATACTTTGCCCTCAATGTGGGTTAGTGTTAGGGTCTCAAACTATTTCTTCATATAGAGCATCTTTAAATAAGTTTCTTCACTGAATTTAAGACTTTTTTTCCCTCACTTATGTGCCCATGAAAATTGATGAGCATACACATACATATACTTGCATACATATGTACGCATAGAAGTAAGTTACTTTGGCATTAGAATAAAACTAAATACTAGGGGGACAACTCTGAGGAACAGTTTGGTCTTCTGTGGAAGTCTTCCTCTATGCTGAGGAAGGCAGGTATAGTTTGCTGAAGGATGTGATGAGGCTGCAGGAAGTTTTCTCATCATCTGTCAATCCTGCATTGCCAGGTCTCACCACCACAGCTACATGCACACCTGCTTCCTCAGCAGCACTGGCCTCTAAAGTAACATCTGTTAGAAACAAGATGTTGTTGGTTGAGCATCCAATGCTGTTTGCAATCTTTTTCTAACTTATACTCTCCACTTTGTGCCAACTTTGGTATCAAAGTGACCATCAAAAAGCTCAAGAATATTTCCCTCTGTAGAATGCCCAAATAATAGTTTCTGAGCCTCTACACTTCCAGAAGAATAGATATACACCTTCATTCCATCTTCTCTCCACTTCCTGAATGCTGAAACTTCATCTTCAAAGAACTCTGCTTTCATGTGTCCAGCTGTGAATGCTGCCCTTCACATGTGGCCCTGCAGTTGTTTGAGTGCTGTGGTCTTTCAATCCAGAGACATCTGCCAGCACACATTATCTAGGACGGCCTGGATTATCTGTTGTAGTTCATCTACCTCATTTCCAGATGCTGCAGGGATTGGAATAGCCCCATCCAGGTGGGCATCTTCTTCAGCCTGTTTTTTCAAAAGATTGACATCTTGCTGGCACTCCTCTTCTTCCCAATGTGTCTGCAGATACTCTTTAACATTTTCTTTGATGTAAGGAAATAAAATATCCTGTAATCCCAAGAATTGGGAGGCTGGGCAGGAGGATCAAAGTTCGAGGCCAGCCTCATCAACAGAGTCACCCTCAGGTGCTTAACAAGATCCAGGAGGGCCGTGATGGAGGTCCAGCCTCTGCCATTGTTCAAGCTACTTTAGCCCCCCATAGCATTTCCCATTAGCGGCCAAGGGCGCTAAGGAAGCTTGCCCCCTGCTGCAGTCCGGCTGCAGCAAAGTAACTGGGGGTGGGGGGGGATGAGGAGCAACTTGTGTACATTGATACAGCAGGAGTGGGAGCCGTTTATTGTAGGACAGGAGGGGTATATATACATTACACACAGCTTATCTTAAGTAACATAAACTAGATACAGCAGTCAACCAATAAGGAATCTCCACACTTAATGGCTGGCTGGCATTACTTCACAAACCACTCCCTCTGGCAAAATGCCAGGCGCCATCCTGACTTGTTTACAGACCCTAACAGCCCCCCAAAGTACATATTTCATCTATCTAAATATTCACAATTGCAGAAGGAAAGAATTATGGAGGTTTTATAATCCAACTTGCAAGTTTTAGAATTAGAAAAATAGGTCAATAGAGGACAAATAGTTTGCCCAATCTTACCTTTTTATTTTCCCAGACGTTTAAAAGGATGCATAAAACGAGCATAACAAGAAATGTATAAAACCTGAGTGGGGTGATTATAATGATTTATTTAAGTGTTATCTTCGTAACCTAGAATATCTTGAAATTGTTTTAACAGCTTATGAAGAGAGTAAATTAGAGTCACATAAGAAAAAAATAATTTATTTTGGAAAAGTACAATTGCCTATAAATTTTAATATTTTGCTTAGATATGAATATCTCTCAGGGAGTACTTTATTAAAAAAGGACTGCTTTTGATCTCCTAAACAAACCTCCCTTAGAAATCCTAAAAATGAATATAACTAGGATTTTCAGGAAACTGTCCCTCATAATCATATTCAATGAGGATTGATGGCCACATACCAAAGCGCAATGAAGTAAAATTAATTCTGCTGGAGACCAGGACAATGGCACTTTTTCTCAGTAGGTCTGTCTGAATCCTATTTAAGAAAAATAGTATTTGCTTAGCAAGTTGAAAATGATTTTCACTAGAATCAATAAAATATTAACAGTAGTTGGCTTGTTTGACAAGCTGTGACCTTCTCATATCCTGATGTAAATCAAACGTTTCCGTGAAAATGGCCAACCTTAAAATCCATTTTTAAGAGTCGTAAGCTATGTGTACAAAGAAGAATAGGAATTCAACTGCTGGAGAAAATAAAGAGAACATTTTAATTGGTAAGAATCTAGAGATTAGCTTTTATGATATAACCAGTGAAGAATTAGACATTGAGAATCCAATATGTTATCACATATGTTCAAGAAGTTTTGCATTTTTATTTAATTCTGTAGGAGAAAGATAGATGAAATCTTTTAGTAAATTTGATTTTAGAAGAGTTTGAAAGCAATGATTTAAAGACATTAAGCTATGTTCAGTCATTTAGAGATCCGAAAGTGCAATTTTCCTTAAGTCTTAGTAATACAAAAGAAAAAGAAAACTCACGACACCACATTCGTAATCATGGTTATGTAATGTTTTTCTTGCTAGAAGTTTGTGTTTTCAGGGTGGAAGTAGCTCAGTGACAAACCCACTGAGTGCTTTATAGCCTAAAGCCGGTGTCAATGTTGTAAAATGCAATTTCTCTAACACAGCACACATGATCCATCAAAAAGTCTTATTGGTGCTGTCTTAAATGACTCCCTAAATCTGATTTTTTTTCCAGCATATTTATTATCCTGATGAAGTCAACATCATCTTTCACTATTACTATGTAAAAGTGTCCTGACCTTTCAACTACCACTCTTTTCTCCATCTTCCAAACCCCAAAGGGATGTTCTTAAAATGTGTACCAAATCATATCACTTTTGTTTGTAAAGTTTTCCAAGACTTCCTGTATTTATTTTTCAATAACATAATCCATTGTTAAATGTGTACCAAATCATATAACTTTTGTTTGTAAAGTTTTCCAAGACTTCCTAGGTTTATTTTTCAGTAACATAATTCATTGTTAGAAATGCCAAATGAATATACGGTAATCTCTACACAGCAAGGGAGATATTTCCAGTGGAACTTTCCTTCTCCCATCCTGTGTTACCTTCACTGTTCTCAATACTCAGAGTACAGGCTGAGCTTCTCCAATTCTGTTTTTGAACGTGCAGTTTCTTAAGCTTGAAACCCTCTGCTCTGTGGTATGATAGACCATTTCACCATTAGGCCTCAGATTGCTAGAGCCTTAGAGAAGCCTCTCTGGTAACCCTAGTTAAAGGGTCAGTTACTTCCAACTCTTCCTTGTGGCCCTCTTTTGTTTTCCTTTGAAGTTCCATCCTTTGTGCATAAAATGATTGCTGGCTGTCTCCTCCTTCTAGAATATAGAACTGATTAAAGGAGAAAATTTATTCAAATAACTGCTGTATATGCCTAAGAATAGTGACTTACATCAATCACATAATGCTGAATGAATGCATGAATAAGAAATGATGCTTTGGTCATGTAACCATAATACTGCTGATTTAGAATTAGTAGGATGTATGTGGCAGTAATCAGAGGAGATAATCACAGCAACAATAACTTTTTGTATGCATTTCAAAATATTCAAAGTGATTTGAGTATGATTTCAGACCAATGTAATTTTGGAAGACAAGAAGTTGACCCATAGAGACATACAGTTCCCAAGCTTGGTATCACATTCATCCCTCTATATCCAATGGACCAATCACTGGAATGTCAACCTGAAATAGATAAGGTAAGTGGGACAGTTAATAGTACAGTGGGTTCCCAAGTTACCATAGTTTGACTTAATGGGTTTTTTTAATTTTATGCTGAGGCAAAAATGACATGCATTTAGTAGAAACTGCACCTTGAATTCTGAATTTTGATCTCTTTGCCAGACAGCAATATACATTATAATACTCTCATGCTGCTGGGTACATGATCAGGAAGATAAAAAAGAGATGGTCTATAGTGCTGTACACTTAAGCTGTGATGTTTGGTAGGTTAGGTATATTAAATTTATTTTCAACTTATGATGGATTTATTGGGATATAACCCCATTGATTGTTAAGAAGTCTCTGTATATCTTTATATTTCTGGTCATATCATCTGGTTACAGAACACATTATCAATGAAGTGTAATAAGCTTATCATCAACATTGGCTCATATCAGGACTTGTGACCAACAGGTTGTGTTGATATTTACTAGAACTGAACACCTGCCAAATATGGAGTTAACTCCTGGTGTCTTTTCTGATTATCCTTCTCTCTATTTTCTAAGAAAGAAGGCTCTTGAATCACGGGGTATGTAGCCTTGTGAGTTTATAATGTTAATTTATTCAGCTCCCAGATCTGTAAGCCACTTAGGAAAGATGCTGTTCATTAAAATCCAGTTTGAAATAGCTCTTGTTTGTTGAAGAGAAAATAGAGTATTATTTAATTCCATGAAAAGCTTATTTGTAATAAAGCATTTGTCAACAACCTGACATTTACCTTAGGAAAAAAAAATAGGACATTTGAGTAGCACTTAAAATGTACATCTGTGAGGATAGCAGACTATAATAGGAGGAAAACGTCTGAGGTAAACTATACTCTGCCTTGATGAAAAAGTCCTGGGGAGGTGGAGGGGTAGAATAAAATGTCTTCCATAGTGATCTGAGAAGATCTCATATCCATCATAGCCTCTTGACACAACTATGAAGTCAATGTGGTGTTTACTTGGTACCCTTCGTCCCTTACTGTGACTTTTCCTCCTTTCCATGGGATTGCCACTCCTTCTTTCAGCAATTTGAGTCTCCCCTGTGTTCGTCATCTTTCCTTTATTTAAAAAAAAAAAGTGAGATGATTAAATTATAAAGAGAAAAGGTTAATCTTTGGCTTACAGTTTTGGAGGTTCTAGTTTGTGATCAGTGGACCCCATCCTTGGGCCCTATGACGAGGCAGCACACCATGGCAGGATTATGAGGTGGAACAGAACCACTCATCCCATCGCTAAGGTAAAGCAGGGGATTAGGCCAAGGTCCCACATCCCATTGAGTACCCTCCATCTATGACCTAATGACCTTCCAATAAGGTCCCACCTCCTCATTAAAAAAAGCCCTACAATAAAATCTCTCTGTCAGTCTTTGTCCCTTATTTTTGCATAGTAATTTAAAAGTAGATATTCACGAGACACACTGTCTGGATTAAGATCCCAGATCCATTGTATTTGTAACTTGTCCTTGCTGTGTCTCAGTTTCCTCTTGTGTAAAAGGAATAGAAGTTTCTGTATCAAAGATCTGTGGTTTTCATGATTTATTATGAAAGGGTTATGAAAGGAATATTTTGTTTATTGTTCAATGAATTTTAGGCATCTTTGTGCTATAGAAGATGGGTAGAGAATCTTTGGGATTCTTCTCCATTGATCCTAAATTCACGTAATTAATTCAGTTCTATTCTGAAGGTCAGTCAAGCTTGCCTCAAATTTTGAGGATTGGCTGGCCACTGCATCCCAAGCTGTTGAGGCCCCAGGATTTTATGCATGGATACTGGAATTTCAGAGTTGGCAATAATTTAGGAGTTATATCTGTTTAACAAATGGGATGATAATAGGTATTGCTAAATTTCAAATATCTACTTAATATGGTGGCTTAAGAAAAAAACTGAGAGACAACTGGGCTGTGAAGGTGCTGCAGGCATTTCCTTTCTCTTTGAGGATTTTAAAGTCTTTATAAATTAATTGGCATTTATTGGCAATCCCTTTCAACTAGTGTCCTTAAAGATTTTTTTTTTAATAATGCCATGGGCATGATCTTTTACTGCATGAGATACAGAGGAGAGCACAAACAGCATAATAGCTTTGTGCCATATTGGTATAGCTGAAAATCCTTTATGGAACACAATCCTATGTATTGGGCACTATTCCAGGAATGTTCATATAGTTTCTCAGTTGGTCCTGAAAACCAGTCTATGAAGCAGAGTTTTTCTTTCCATTTCACTGTAATAAAAGAGACAGTAGAGCTTAACTGTCATGACCATGTGTCCAGGGACTGAACCAGGATTCTCTCCAGGCCTATCTGTGTCTAATCAGAGCTTGTGCTCCATCACTGCCTTCTATCATGTGCTGCAAGTGTATTTGGGAGAAATGTTGGGCTTTTGTTCGGACAACTAACATACAAGATTACCATCCTTGGGAGTTTCTAAAAGTCTGATATTGATCTTATGACTGGCTGCATCAGAACTGCTGGACTTGATTGCTCAATGTTTTCAACAATAAAAATGAATGTTGGGTTCCTAACTATCCATTGTGTTCAGTCTATTTCACCCTGCATCATTTAAGAAGGGAGCAAGAGATCTGGAAGACAACTCTTGTCCTTTAAAACTTTTCATCTGAAACAATTTCAGAAATCTTTATATATCTGTCAGAAGCAGTGTAGGAAAGATTTTGGATCTTTTAGTGAAGAAAGCAAAGAAAAGATAATTCACTATTGCTTGTTTTATTTGGATGAATGTCATGTACAAGTATAGATCATAAATCCTATTTGCTTCTGTAAGTACTGGTTGGATGCAAAAACGCATTATTGTCCACGGATTTTATTCTTTAAATTTGCAAGACAAGAACCCAGAAGGAAATTGGTGAGGCCTGTGACCTTCTGAAGCAGGAATCTAGTTTAATCTGAAAACCAGTTTCATAAACATTGTCTTAGAGTAACAAAATTCAGAAAATATTAAATGAAAATAAAAATAGGGTTTTCTAGACCTGTGAGTACTGAGTGGTGTGGGTGAAAATGTTTTTGTATCAGGGATTTAAAAACAGCATTCCTGAAAAAATTAAATAAATTAGTGTATATGTAAAATAGAATAAGGTTTTGCCCAAAGTAGGAATATTCTTCCTAAGAAAATACAAGTGGAGATATATGCTTTTGATGAACACATAAATAAAAATATGAATATTATATAATTGCTGAATGATCAGAAAGATTATAGAAGTATACCAATTAATTTAGTTTGATATTGATGGGTTAAGGGAGATCCAACATTTATTTTAAAGTACTAAAAATTTTAAAATTTACTTTCAGGTTTTTAGTCTTATTATCTATTATATACAAAGCAAGTACATGGATATTTTTGATATGTCTATGTATAAAATAACCCCAAATAACTAAGAAGTATAAGTCTTATACTTTTTCTATCACTGGTAATAATGAACTTGTACTTTAAAAATTATCATGCACGAAGTATATTTTTAAACATGATATTTCTTAATAATTTAGGAAGAAGAACCCTATTTTCTTTCCCCAGAGCATTAATTTGTTTATGTTTCTGAACATGTGGGCAAAAGAATTTTCAGATGGAAAATCAATTTCTCTCTTTTGCCCTATCAGAATTTTCTTTCAAAAATTTAAAAGATCAAAAAATTTTATTTTATTTTTTTCTTCTCTCTACCATCACAATGAGGAAATTGAAGTCTAGGAAGGAAAACTGAATAATCTGTTGTTAGGTAAATGGTGGAGACTCAGGTTTTGAGTCTTCTAATTTTTTTTCCCTGAGGATAAAAGCTGGAAGGATGCAATAGATCTAAAGAAATTTTAAAATGAAGCAACTTCCCAGGTCAAAATGTTAATATAGACTTAGTTTCACCTCTTCTAACCTTTTAATCTACTTTTTTTATTGGTTGTTCAAAACATTACAAAGCTCTTGACATATCATATTTCATACATTTGATTCAAGTGGGTTATGAACTCCCATTTTTACCCCGTATACAGATTGCAGATCTACTTTTAAAAATAGATTTTAATCACCTGGATCCCAGGATATCATAAGCTATTAAAATCTTTGTATTTATCAAAGAAAAATTATATTATGTTCAGAATAACTTTAATTATTAAGTATTTATTTTTATTTTAGTATACACATGTCGTTTCCAAGAGGATTTCAGGTGTTTTACTCTAGGACCTACACCTTAAGGTTAATCATATAGGAAGAGATAAAAATCAGGAAAATCAGAAAAGGGTAAAATAAAGAAATTTAACATAAATATTGTCTTGGAGGGCAAAACATGACTATGAATTTCAAAGTTGTCAAAGCAAAACAGTTATGTCACCATTATTAAAAAGGAAGAAATCTACTAATTCTAAAATATGTACAATATTTCTTGACACTAAGTTCTTAAAGGAATTTTTAACATGCATTCTTGAGTCTAAATAATATGTGGAAATTGTCTTAAATTTCTTAAACAAATATATTAGGAAATTTCATATTGCATGTAGGGTTGAGAACATTTTATAAGATTTAAACTACCTGAGAATATCCACATTCAGGTAAGTTTAGAACATTACTGTCTCATCATTCAGAATAAATTAAAAAATTGATTTATTGGGCTGGGGATGTGGCTCAAGCGGTCACATGCTTGCCTGGCATGCGCAGGGCACTGGGTTCGATCCTCAGCGCCACATAAAAATTAAAAAAAAAGATGTTGTGCCCACTGAAAACTGAAAAATAAATATTAAAAAAAACTCTCTCTCTCTCCTCTCTCTCTCTTTAAAAAAATTGATGTATAATGTCTACATGTCCTTAAAAAATTAAGATTCTTTGTATAGAGTCTGTTTTATACTATGAAATTAATTATTTACTTGCTGTTTAAAGTGGTTAAAACATGTCCTTAATATTCTTCTTCTGGAGTAGTCAGTCTTGCCTTGGTGATTCATTTGTAACTATGTAATTCAATAGAAGTGATGCTGTGTGACTTAGGAGCATGGGTCATAAAAAAAGCTATGGTCACCAATAAGACTGAATACACAGAGACCCCCATGTTGTGAGGAAGCCCAGATGCAGGACTCAGGAGGAAGAGGGAAGACATCTCTAGATGACTTCATCCCATACTTTCTGGCTGGACCTAATCATCCTTTCTTTCCAGCTGATGGGTCGGATGTCATGGAGCAGAAAAGAGACAGTCAAGCTATATGCTTGCCTGACTCACAGAATCCTTGTTGAGGATGATTGTTTTAAGTTACTCAGTTTTGCAGGAATTTTTTTTTTATATAGCAATAGTAAGTGATGGACTGATAGAAGAAATTCTGCCTTTAGCATGAGAAATATCTGCTGTGAAAATTCAAAATAAGAAAGCACAAGGAGATCTGAGGTCAGCAAATTTCATCGTTGTAAATCTGAACAGTGGTTTAAGAAATGTTTTCACATGTCTAAAGTAAAAAGAAATGAAAAAAAAATGTAGAAGTGGCAGTGTGATTTTTCTGACTAGAAAGGAATAAAAAGAGCTGTGTTGCAGATGAGATTGCTCAGATTAGGATAGCAGTGCTATTTGCAGAGGTGAGACTCTTTGTTAGATCCTTGGCAGACTAACAAAATTGATTTAGAGATCTCTTTCCTTGAATGTTTTGTATCTTTAAACCTGTAGGAACAAAATCCACTGCATTCTTTTCTGGCATGGTGTTATCAGAAAGTTCCTGTTCGTTGTAGCCTTCCAGTGATGTACAATGAAAGGAACATTGCGGCAGTACATCCTAGGTATCAAGCTATAATAGATTACTGCACAATCCACTTGCTGCCATCTGGTGTGCCATTATCTGCAAATGAATCTCTTCTGGATCAACGTAAATATCTTCCCACTTGTAGCCAAAGGAAATATTTTCTTTCTCTTTTCAAATGACAATCCTGCAATGTGGTCTTAACTATGATTTCCAAAAAGGATACCAGAAATGATGTTTTGGGAAATATCAATCTTCACTGTGTGTCTATCATCTCAGCTCTCCACCTCTTCCTACCTATGTAGTGGTTTACAGGTGATCCTGAATAGTTGTTTGACTATATTCAACCTGATGGCAGAGTGTCACTTTTTCTACTTTCCCTTTGAATGTGTTCTACTACTGGGCCAAAAAATATACTGTGTTATGACAGCGGTAAGTCCTCCTTTCCTGTAGTACTCCTGCGTAATAAAAATCACAAAACAATTGAAGAAAATCTATAAGGCCTCTGAGATCTCATTCACTTCATCCTCTAGTTTTTACTTTAGCAGAGCAATATCCAACCTTCCCTTTCCTGAATCTAGCAGAGAGCCCCATACAATTTGCACCGAATCCTCAAATTGTCAACTCCTTATATAATCCTATGATTTCCATATGCTCTGTCTGTAATTAGAAGTCTTCCTTCCTCCTTTAAATCTTACAGAATCTGTGCTATATTCTGTGAAACCTTCCCTAGCACCCAAGGTTAATTGTCCATACATACCACCTCGATTACCCCTTTATTCATTCTAATTGTGTTAGGATTCTCAAAAGACTGGGTTCCTGAGGTCTTATCCTTTCCTTGTATACTCTTCAACCCTACCTGAACTCCTTTTTGCGAAAAATATAATTGGAATTCATGCACTTTTCTTCTTCATTTCCTCAGAAGTTATGAATCACCACATCGCTCCTCTCCAGGCCAAATATTTTACTTTGCACTATTGAACATTATCACAGTGATTCTTGTAAATCATTTACATTTCATCTGTTCTTCTCTCCCTTTTAATCTACAGAATTTTTTGTTGTTGTTAATCCACAAAAACAGACAAAACAAATCAAACAAATATTCACAAAGGTCAGATTTAAAACTAGACAATGTACTTCACTGAATATTATCTTGAAAGTTCTTCTGGATCTCCCTCATTCCTTTCTGCACTGTTTTCCTGAAAACACAGTCTGCATGTCTCATATTCAACTTTGTCAGATTCTCTATTCTTTTCTGAGCCTGTTGAATTGGGGTTCTGTCTCTGCTGTTTCTGTGAAAATCTTGATCAAGCCAGTGACAACCTCCATACATTCAGGGTGCATTCTGCATGAACTTGCAATTTTTGAATTCGTTGACCTTGAAATTCTTGCCATCTCTCTTACCAATATTCTTTTCTGGATCCTGTCTCTGACCACATCTTTTTGTGTCTATTTTTGCTTTCTTCTCCTTTTCTTGCCCCTTGAATGATACAGAATGGAGGTCTGTGTCTTCTTTACTCTTTATCTCACCCATCTCTGGGGTTTCAATTTATCATCTCTGTGTGGATGGCACTCAAATTGGAATCACGTGCCTAGACTTTTCTTCTTAGTCCTGATTGATATTTCCCAAAACATCATTTTTGGTATCCTTTTTGGAAATCATAGTTAAGAGTACATTGTCTGTTTTTGAAATTCTACAGACAAAAATATAACTTAATTTTGTCTAGAACTAAACTTATTTGCTCTCTAGTAGTAGAAAATCTCATATTAATTCCAGTTGATTCTTGGTTTACCTCTGCTGCTTTGTTCTGAGATTGCATTTAAGTTCCAGGGCCACAAATAGACATGGCTGGCAGGAGGGGAGGTGGGGCCCAGTCTGGTCTGTGGCTTCTCTTTCTGGTGCCTGCCTTGCATCCTCATTAATGTTAGTTCCTGCCTCAGAATCTGTCCTAGTGAGCATCATCTGAAAGGCTTGTGTTTCTATCTAGCCTCCTGTACTCATCCACACAGGTAACTCTATGCTCATTCCCAGTGCAACACAAATCTCCTTCCCTCTGTCACTTGCTTCTGAGACTCTCCAGTGTAAACATGCACCTTTTGTGATGTTCTTCCATGCCACTCTGGGTACCTGGGGAAATCAATGCCTTTATTTATATTCTGCTAGTACTAAATTAAGCTAGATCTACATGGTCCTTGATTACCCATTCTGAGCAACTTATTATCTTGAACCTTTCCTTCTCCCACTAAAAATTTTTAATCTAGAGAAGATGTTCTACTTCACAAACATCACTTCCCTCATGACTCTTTTCTTCTTCCCCTTTCCAAGGAAATTTTACTTTCTCTCTGGTAGATAGAAAAAAAAAATTGGCTCTGACCAAGATCACGCTTTTTTGTGTTTACTATTTAAGGCTTAAACTTGAGTTCTTTCATTGTTAGGGCTTTGGGTTTTTTTCTTCAAAATTTATGACCTCATCACTTAAAAGTTTTGCCATAAAAAACCTTTGCACCATGTATTTGAAAATACTGTTTTGGAACAAGAGTGTAATTCTCTTTCCCTCTTTGAAGGTTTGCCATAACAATCCAACCCTGAATGTGGCAGTGTAGATGCCCTCATGGCAGCCTGACTGCAAAAAGGAAGGAGTACAATAAGGAAAGAAGCAGGGTCATTGCTCTGGCATATTTTCCCATCCAGATTACATTCTGGACATCCAGATTGTTTCAGTCTACTTGTTCATCATTTTCCTTGTTTCATTGTTTTTTTTTTTTTTTTTTTGACTCTTCTTTCTATACTTCTCTTTGTTGCCTCCCACCCTTATTGGAAATGAATATGATAATTCTATTCAGTTACTCCAGACAGTCCTTTCTTCTGTATCCCTTTTGCTACCTGTTCAACACGGCTTTCCTGGCCTGTATTTTGGATTACCTTAGCAGATCTTAATAGGTGGGTCTGTCACCAACTAATGTTTACTCCAGCCCATCTTCCAGCTTTCTGTCAATGATATTTCAATAAAACAAAATTAACTCTTTTATACCATTTCAATGTTTCTTTTGGACTCATATTATATAGAAAAAATGCAAATTTCTTAGTTTAGCCTGTAAGTTCTTTTCTAACATGACTCATTTTACATGTTTACACTGGTATTTCTTTGTTCATGTCACACCTCTCCCCACATTGAATGCCTCTTTGTTCCCCCAAACACTGGATTCTTTCATACCCCTATGCTTTGGGGAATAATCATTCCCTTTATTAGACATGTCTATTCTTTGTCTCCATGCTCTGCCCCTTTATTTTGTAAAATAAAAAAAAAACACCAATAATTTTTTGGAACCAGTCACCATAGCACTTATGCTGTGTTTTAAATTCCTGTTACATGACTCTAAATCTGATTTAACAGTGAACACCATTAAGGCAGGGCAGGTACTTTTCTCTTTTTTAATGTTATACTCCTAATACTGTTGCTCTATAAATATGCATTAAGTGATGGAGGCTCTCAGTTTTCTCTGTCACTCTGTTTCTGTTCCTTTTATAACACTGCACTGTATAGCTGTTTATCTCTTTGTGTATAATATCTCCTACTGAAGTTAGTATTAGTTGGCATTTCCATAGCATTTAACACTGACCACGCGTTCTTTCTGAAGCACTCCCTTTCTTTGGATTTCATGACATCATACTCTTCTCTTCTTGATTTTGACTGGGGTTGCCTAGCCTTCTTTCAGCAATCGTCTTTCATATATGAAGTCTGTATTCCTCCTCTTTACCTTCTCTTTCTCTTTGAACAATTAGTACTAATACCTTTTCTACTCTCCATTTCTCCATATTTTTGGTGACATCATCAACATACTGACTTTATTTATCAGTAATACACAAATATACCAAAACATTAACAATTCTATTCAAGATCTTTCTTTTGAACTCAGATACATACATCCTGTTCATATAACACCCATATATTTTCTTACAGCTCTTTCCAAGCACTACATTGTGTCTTCACCAAAGTCATATATTAAATTTCTAGCCTCCAGGACTTCAAAATGAGACTATATTTGGAGATAGTTTCTTCAAACAGATAATTAAGTGGAAAAGGTATCATCATGGTGGGCCTTAATCCAATGGTGTCTTTATAAGAATCAGAGATGAAAACTGGGTGTGGTAGTGTATGACTGTAATCCCAGCAACTTGGAGGCTGAGGCAGAAGGATCCCAAGTTCAAGGCCAGCCTTGGCAATTTATCGAGGCCCTAAGCAATTTAGCAAGACCCTGTCTCAACAGAAAAAATAAAAAAGGACTGGGGATGCAGCTTATTGGTTAAACACCCCCAGGTTCAATCCCTGGTACCCCCCTTCAAAGAAAAAATTGATGCAGAGATGAGGATATATATACATGGACTGAGGGCCACAGAAGGGATCCAACTCCAAGCCAATGAGAGAGGTCCCAGAAGAAACCAAATGGGCTGGCACTTTGACCTTGAAATTTCATCCTCTGGATGGAACTGTGAAAAAGTTAATTTCTGTTGTAAAAGCCCCCTAATCTGTGGTATTTTATTATGGCAGTCCTAGAAAGCTAATACATAGCCTCAAATATTGAATCAATCGGTTTTCCCCAAAATATGATCTTCTTATCTTCCTTGTTTCAGTGGGTAATACTAATATCCACTCAGTTACAGAAATTTGAAACCTGATTAATTAAAATGGTAATTAATGTAGATGGATCTCTTCTCAATTTCCAGGTACATCTTCATTCTAAATACCTTTTCATTTCTCCCAGTGTCTCTCGAGGCTAAGCCACCATGATCCTTCACTGATACTGAAGCTATTGCTCTTCTGTCTCCTTCTTCCATTTTTACCTTTATGCTGTATTCTTTGCAATGAAGATTATTTTACTTAAAATGAAAATATAAGTGGGTCACTCTCCACTTAAAATCCACAATCATATCCAACTGCACAAGGAACTGAAAGACTTTGTTGGATCTGAGACCTTCCTACCTCTCTAGGACAATTTTATACCATATTCCTTTGTAATTCTCCTAGTTCCTCCAGTGTTATGTTTCCTTTCTCAGGAACTTTGCACATATTATTCCCACTACAGAGGAATAACTGATAGGGGTATGAGAGATTCCCCACCTCTGCATTCCCACTATATAGAATTAGCTCTCCCTCTTCTCCTTACTTTCCCATTCTTCTCCCTATTCCACGTCTTTTTGATAAATGTGATTATAGCTAGCATTGTTCTGAGCTTTATTATATGCCGCACACTGTCACACTTTCCATGTATTAACCTCCTTATGTCTAATCACAGTCCTACAAAGAAGGTCCTATTTTCTCTCTTTCACTGATTAAGAAACTGAGATGCCAAGCAGTTAGAGAAGTGAAGTGACTTGTTTCAGTTTCCAAAACTAGAAGCAGTGGAGCTTAGATTTGAACTCAGAGACAGGGAATAGCTCTAAAGCTTAGACATAATTAAGAAAAACAAAAACAACGCATGATTTTCCGGATTAGATCAGGGCAGTCAGTATGTGTGATATTAAATTCCCTCATAGTTGAAATGAATAATTTTGCAATAAATTGTATCACCATGTAATCTCCATGCTATCAGAAGCAGTGTCTGCCTTGTTGACCATCATATTGTTAAGTACCTGATACGTTACTGTGGTGGGCCATCCACAAACATTTGTTAAATTGATGCATCGTGAGCTTTCCTACAGTAGGAATCCTGGATGTGGAACTTTGATTCTAATCGAATCTTGGCCAATGGAAGATCTGAATAGATGCATATTTGATTAGCTATCAGCTAATAAATGACAGTGTTTTATTAATATTTAATTACATATTATACTGTCTACCCCTCAAAAGTAGAAACATATTAATACTGGTAAAAGGATGATGAAGATATGGGGTGGTGGAATAGATAAGGACATAGGAGGAGATTATCTGAGTTATTATCCCCTTTTTTCTCTTTCAAACCAAGCTCCCATTTTAATTTTGTGTTATAATGCATTATATATGAAAATCTTGAGCCATCTAATGAAAAACTTTCCTCTTTATGTCTCTTTTCTCTTTGTTTCTATTGCTGTGTCTGTCTTTCCCTCCCTTTTAGTAGGCTACAATATTCATTTGTTTTGTTTTCCTTTCTTTCCTGGTTTTCATTCATTTTTTGTTTGGTGTTTCTCATTTTCATGCAACGTGAACATTATGGGGACTGTTACTGTCTTGGAATCATTTTTATTTGCTATCTCTGCCGAGTTTCTGACTCCTCTGAGACAAGGACTTTACAAGCCTTTATTGTACTGGTGCAGAGATTAAAGGGACGGCAGTGCTACTTTGGAGTTAATATTTTTACTCTTTTTCTGTCCTGAATCCTGCCCTGAATCCACTCCCTGCCAACAGTTATGAAATGGCTCACAGGTCCTGTTCATAGATCTTCCTTGTTGCAGCAGGGAAAGGGGAATAGCAAAGAATAACTAGAATTGTTCTACAACTCTGTTCTTAATGAGTATTTGTAAGAAATATTTAATATTAAAGAGCCTTTTAAATGACTTTGGTAGAAGAAAACAATCTTCTTTTAATCCATGTATGTATAGAAATGGTGAACTGAAAGGATTTCAATATAGTTAAGGTTTTTATTTCTCAAATGAGATTTATCATCATTAATATGTTATTCAAAACATTCTTGCAAGGCAAATCAGCATCTCCACAGTAAACAGTATTCTCATTTCGTTTCACGTAATACAGAGTGATTCTTCTCTTTTGCTTAAAATTAACTGTAAGTTAGTGGTAATATTTGCTGGTTGTCTCTTATGGGAATCTAGTCTCAGGAGTAACTGGTGAGGTAATAACTAAACCTCGAGGACCTCACATTTGACCCTCTGTGTGAGTGTGTGTGTGTAAGTATGTAAGAAAAGAGAGAGTGCTTGCCCTGCGTGTATACATATCCACAGATGTGTAAACCTAGTTTCTTCTTCCTCTGTGGCAGATGGTAGTGTGTCATGAGGTCGTAGAAAAAGGTAGGTATGACATTTTATGGATTAGATTATTGTGAATTCAATCAACAAATATGATTCAATATCCAATGGCCACTAGTATGTTAGTTTTGTGTCACTGTGACCAAAATATCTGATAAGGACAGCCTAGAGAAGGGAAAGTTTATTTTGGCTCGGGGTTTCCTAGATAACAGTCCATGACCATCTGAGTAGTCCATTGCTCTGGGCCCAAGGTGAGACAGAACATCATTGTGGAAGGGCATAGTGGAGGAGCACTGTACCATTCATACCAGCCCAGGAAACAGAAAAAGAGAAGGGATAAGCAGTCACAGGGAAGATGAGCCCTTCCAGGGCAAGTTTCCAGTGACCCACCTCCTCCAGCCATGTCTCACTTACCTACAGTTACCACCCAGTCAGTCCATTCAAACTAGGACAGACTAATTATGTTAAATCTCTCACAGTCCAACTATTTTACCTATGAATATGATTGCATTAACAGAGGAGGTTTTGGGGTGACACCTCATGTCTAAACCATAGCAATTAGAAAATGTTGTTGTTTTGGTAATAAGGTTATTGTTAGGATTGGTATTGAATTTATCTAAGTTATTCTTTATAATTTAAGGATATAATATAGTGCTGCACTTTTAGAGTTAAAAACTAAAACTTTTTACCTGTGTATGCTTTATTAGCCATTTAGAGCAATAGCACAAATAATATTGTTCAGACACATGAAGAAAACACATACATATATACATACACACACACACATGCAAACCAAGCAGTTCATCAGCAGCCTGATCAGGGAGTATCCAGCTATGTCCAGAGAAAAGAGGATGTTGTTATGGTCAAAACATTTCATATTTTGGTTCCATTGCCAAAATTATTTTTAAAGTGTGAAAGAATGCTAAATGATCATCTTATCTGGGGAGTTTTAATAACTCCCATGTAAATGCTTTCCATAATAATTCTATATACCTAACCTTGGCATTATCATAGCATTCATTTTAAATTGGTTTATGAGAAAAAGAATAGATCCATTCTCTAAAATTCAGGTTTTACAGCAATTATATTACTCTAGTCAATTAATAAACTATATTCTAGTGTCTACCTCAATTTTGAAAGCATCTTTAGTTTGTTTAATAATCCACATGACCAAAAAAAAAAAAAATCTCAGGGGCCTTTGAACTAGATTTTAGAATCAGATAAGCTCATTAAATGTGTTTCTAGGTTTCAATTTACTGACTGGGAGTGGTTATGTGCCTAAGCTGCTAAGGCTGGATTTCATGCCTAACCACCCCCAAAGAGGAGGAATGTTCATCCCCAGTAATCCATGGTCCCTGAGGGCTGGATTTACAAACTAATTGAATGATTAAGCAAAGTTAAATCTATTTATTTTAGTCTCTCTCTTGCATGTAACCAGAGTAGGAAGAGCATCTCCTCTTTTTTTTCTTATCATAATTCATTTTTCCTGTGGGGTGGTGGGGGACAGGGGCAGACATGTTTAGCTCCATTCCTCACTCATCACACACCAAATAATTGGGGTATATTTTCTTCAGTTGTCTTTTGCTCTTTCCTCTGGCTATTTTTTACTGGCGAGGTTGTTCTAGGAATATACTTCTCACCAATGTTTTTATGCTTTTGCTACAGATATATGTGGCCATAAAAATAGACACCAGTTAAAGTGCTTTATTTTGCCAGTTATTGGTCATTATTTTAATTGGGACACACACATATCAACAATCCTTTAAGGTAGGTACTATCATAATTCCCAATTTAGTTTGAAAAAGCTGAAGCCCCAAAATGTTACTCACACAAAGTCACACCATCAGAAAATGATGGAATTGTTTCCATTTTTTTATGTTCTCAATCAAAATACTATTTTGTTTATTTATAAAAACATAGATTTGTTTTGTTTTTACCTGAAATATGTCCTTTAACACTTCTTATAGTGCAGGTCTGATGAGTTCTTTCAGCTGTGTATGTCTAAAATCATTGTTTCACCTTTACATTTTACAGTGTGTATTCATGGGATATAAAGTTCTAGACTGACAGTTCCTCCTGCCCCTATTACTTTAAAGTTATTGCTCTGCTGTTTTCTTATTTGCATTGTGCCTACTGAGAAATCTGATATAATCCTTAGGCTTGTCCATCCCTTCTTCCTATGTCCTTTTTCTCTGGATGCTTTTAAGACTTTCATCCACTCTAGCACTAATTTTCAGAAATTTGAAATGATATATTCATTGGTGTAGTTTTATTTGTGTGTGTTATACTTGAGGGTCATTAGGCGTTATGGACAGGGGAGTCAATATTGCTTTTCAACTTTGTAATAATTTTGGCTTTTGTTCAAATATTCTTTTGGTCCTCTCTTTCTTACTCCCTTCCTTTGAACTTGTACCATAGCACTGTGATACTCTTTTCATTTTTAAAAATGTAATTTTTTTTCTCTGCATGTTCTATTCTTGGAGAATTCTAGTTCTATAATTTCAAGTTCACTAATCTTTTCTTCTTCAGTGTTTAATCTGCCATTAATCCTGCTTAGGATATTTTAAATTTCTTGTATACTAATTTTCATCTCTAGAAATTGAATTTGGGTCATTTTTTAACAAACTAATTGAATGGTTAAGCAAAGTTAAATCCATTTTAACTTTTTGAACATATGAATATAGTTACACTAAATGTTTTAATGCTTTTTTTTTTTTTTCTAATCCTAATACCTAGATCAATTCTGGTCCAATTAATCTATCACTTTTCTCCTTATAGATAATACATCCTTGCCTTTTTTCATATGCTGATAATCTTTAATTAGAAGCTGGACATTGTGAATTTTGCCTTGTTTGCTACTGGATAATTTTGTATTTCTATAAATCATCTTGGCTTTGTCTTTAGAAATGTTCACTTGGAAACAGTTTCTTCTTTCTGGATCTGGCAAATCATAAGATGATTTGTCTGGTGGTTTGTAACAATTCCCAGTCCATATTAATTTCCTTCCACTGGATGAATGACTTTTTGTGTACTTTGCACAATAATGTATGAAGAGTTTTACCATCTGGCAGTTCAGAAAAGATCCTGTTCTTGGCCCTGTATGTGTGGGCACTATTTCTCTAATCATTCTGAAATGTTTTTTTTTTCTCCAAAATTTGAATAAATTTTTCACACAATGTGTACTATGTAATGCTCTGCTGAATGTTCAGGGGTGTGGGGTGTGGAGGTAGAACCTGGTCCTCTGCAGAAAACCATGGTCTTTTCCATCAACACCTCTGTCTTTCCTGGTACTTTGTCCTGTGAACTAAGACTGTCTTAATCTTCCAGAATTCCCACTCTGTGTCTTCAGCACCCGGAGTCTGCTAGACTCCATGCTTAGCTCCTCTGTCATAGCCTGAATGTTCTTATAAAGTAGTAAAGTATGGCTGGATGAATTTGTTTCCTTTTTTTGTTATTGTTGTTGTATGGAGGATTGAACTCAGAGGCATTTAACCATGGAGTTACTTCCCCAACCCTTTTAATTTTTATTTATTTTGTTTATTCTAATTAGTTAACATGACAGTGGAATGCATTTTGATTCATTGTACACAAATGGAGAGCAACATTTCATTTCTCTGTACATGATGTAGAGTTGTACCACATGTACAGTCATATATGTACCTAGGATAATGATGTTCATCTCATTCCACCATCTTTCCTGCCCCTGTGCCCCCTCCCCTCCCTTCCCTCACCTGTGCCAATCAAAGTTCCTCCATTCTCCCCCACTGTCCACCCCACCCCCATTATGAATGAGTATCCACTTATCAAAGAGAACATTCAACCTTTGGTTTTGGGGGACTGGCTTACTTCGCTTACCATGATATTCTCCAACTTCCATTTACCTGCAAATGTCATAATTTTATTCTCTTTGAATGCTGAGTAATATTCCATTGTGTGTGTGTGTGTGTGTGTGTGTGTATCATATTTTATTTATCCATTCATCTGTTTAAGGGCATCTAGGATGGTTAAACAGTTTAGCTATTGTGAATTGAGCTGCTATAAACATTGATGAGGCTGTGTCACTATAGTATGCTGATTTTAAGTCCTTTGGGTATAGACCAAGGAGTGGGATAGCTTGGTCAAATGGTGGTTCCATTCCCAGTTTTTCAAGGAGTCTCCATACTGCTTTCCAGATTGGCTGCACCAATTTGCATTCCCACAAGCAATGTACTAGTGTACCTTTTTTCCCACATCCTCCCCAATATTTATTGTTGTTTGTCTTTGTGATACCTGCCATTCTGACTGGATGAGATAAAGTCTTAAAGTAGTTTTGATTTGTATTTCTCTAATTATAGAGAAGTTGAACATTTTTTCATGTATTTGTTGATTGATTGACTATCTTCTTCTGAGAACTGTCTATTCAGTTTCTTAGCCCATTTATAGATTGGGTTATTTATTTATTTATTTTGGTGTTAAATTTTTTGAGTTCTTTTTATATCCTAGAAACTAGTGCTCTATCTGATGTGCATGTAGTAAAGGTGTTCTCCCATTCTGTGGGGCTCTTTCTTCACTGTATTGATTGTTTTCTTTGTTGAGAAGAAGTGTCTTCAAAAATTAAAACCAAGAATTAATAAATGGGATGGCCTCAAACTAAAAAGTTTCTTCTCAGCAAAAGAAACAATCTCTGAGGTGAATAGGGAGCCTACATCCTGGGAGAAAATTTTTACCCCTCACGCATCAGATAGAGCAGTAATCTCTAGGGTATATAAAGAACTCAAAAAGCTAAGCACACAAAACCCAAATAACCCAATGAACAAATGGGCCAAGGACCTGAACAAACACTTCTCAGAAGAGGATATACAATCAATCAACAAATATATGAAAAAATGCTCATCATCTCTAGCAATTACAGAAATGAAAATCAAAACTACTCTAAGATATCATCTTATTCCAGTCAGAATGGCAGCTATTATGAAGACAAACAACAATAAGTATTGGCAGGGATGTGGGGAAAAGGTACACTCATACATTGTTGGTGGGACTGCAAATTGGTGCAGCCAATATGGAAAGCAGTATGGAGATTCTTTGGAAATCTGGGAATGGAACCTCAATTTGACCCAGCTATTCCTCTCCTCAGTCTATACCCAAAGGACTTAAAAACAGCATACTACAGGAACACAGCCAAATCAATGTTTATAGCACCACAATTCACAATAGCTAAACTGTGGAACCAACCTAGATGCCCTTCAGTGGATGAATGGTTAAAAAAAATGTGGCATATATACACAATGGAATTTTACTTAGTAATAAAAGAGAATAAAATCATGGCATTTGTAGGTAAATGCATGGTGTTGGAGAAGATAATGCTAAGTGAAGTTAGCTAATCCCCCAAAACCAAATGCTGAATGTTCTCTCTGATATAAGCAGGCTGACTCATAGTGGGGTTGGGAGGGGGAGCATGGGAGAAATAGATGAATTCTAGATAGGGAAGAGGGGTGGGAGGAAAGGGGAGGGGGCAGAGAATTAGCAAGGATGGTGGAATATGATAGACATCATTATCCAAAGTACATGTATGAAGACACGAATTGGGTGTCAACATACTTCATATACAAACAGAGATATGAAAAATTGTGGTATACATGTGTAATAAGAATTGTAATGTGTTCTGCTGTCATTTTTTAAAATAAATTAAAAAAGAAGAAGCATCTTGGTTTTAATCCATTCCATTTATTAATTCTTGATTTTACTTCTTTTGCTTTAGGAATCTGGTTAAGGAAGTCAGGACCTAATCCAACATGATGAAGATTTGGGCCTACTTTTCTTCTATTAAGTGCAGGGTCTCTGGTCTAATTCCTAGGTCCTTGATCCACTTTGAGTTTTGTGCATGGTGAGAGATAGTGGTTTAATTTCATTTTGCTGCATATGGACTTACAGTTTTCCCAGCACCATTTGTTGAATAGGCTATATTTTTTGCTAATGTATGTTTTCAGTGCCTTTGTCTAGTATGAGATAACTGTATTTATGTGGGCTTGTCTCTGTGTCTTCTATTCTGTACCATTGTTCTACATGTCTATTTTGGTGCCAATATCATGCCATTTTTGTTACCATATCTCTGTAGTATAGTTTAAGTTCTGATATTATGATGCCCCCTGCTTTATTCTTCTTGCTAAGGATTGCTTTGGCTATTCTGGGTGTCCTTACTTTACCAAATGAATTTCATGATTGCTTTTTATATTTCTATGAGGAATGTTGGTGGAGTTTCAATTGGAATTGCACTAAATCTATATAATTCTTTTGGTAGTATCACCATTTTGACAATATTAATTCTGTCAATCCAAGAACAAGGGAGATCTTTTCATCTTCTAAGGTCTTCTTCAATTTCTTTCTTTAGCATTCTGTAGTTTTCATTGTATAAGTCTTTCACCTCTTTTGTTAGATTGATTCTCAAGTATTTTTTTGAGGCTATTGTTAATGGGATAGTTTTCCTAATTTCTGAGGGTTCATCACTGATGTATAGAAATGCATTTCATTTAAGAGTGTTGATTTTATATCCTGTTACTTTGCTGAATTCATTTATTAATTCTAGAAGTTTTCTGGTGGAGTTTTCTGGATCCTCAGTATAGAATTATGTCATTGGCAAAGAGTGATAGTATGAATTATTCTTTACCTATTCATATCTTTTTAATTTCTTTCATCTAATTGCTCTGGCTAGAGTTTCAAGGACTATGTTGAATAGGAGTGGTGAGAAAGGGCAGCCCTGTCTTGTTCCAGTTCTTAGAGGGAATGTTCCATTTTTTCTCCATTTAGAATGATGTTGGCCTTGGGCCTTGCATATATAGCTTTCACATGTTGAGATATGTTTTTACTATCCCCATTTTTTCTAGTGTTCTGAACATGAAAGGGTGTTGTATTTTATCAAATGCTTTTTTTTGTTTTGCATCTATTGAGATGTTCATATCATTTTTATCTTTAAGTCTATTGATGTGATGAATTATGTTTATTGATTTCTGTATGTTGAAACAACCTTGCACCCCTGGAATGACTCCACTTGATCATGGTGCACTATCTTTTTAATATATTTTCGTATGTGATTTCCCTGAATTTTATTGAGAATTTTTGCATCTATGTTTATTGGGGATATTGGTCTGAAGTTTTCTTTCCTTTTAGTATCTTTGTTTGGTTTTGGTATCAGGGTGATACTAGCCTCAAAGAAGGTTTCCCTCTTTTTCTATTTGATGGAATAATTTGAGGAGTATTTGTATTAATTCTTCTTTGAAGGTCTTGTAGAACTCGTAGAACTGAGCTGAGAATCCATCTGGTCCTGGGCTTTTCTTGGTTGGTAGGCTTTTGATGGTGTCTTCTATTTCATTGCTCAAAATTAATCTGTTTAAATTGTGTATGTCCTCCCATTTCAGTTTGGGCAGATCATTTTTCTCTAGAAATTTGTTGGTGTCATTTATTTTATTGGAGTATAAATTTTCAAAATAGTTTCTAATTAAATTCTGTATTTCAGTAGTATCTGTCATGATATTTTCTTTTTCATCATGAATTTTAGTAATCTGAGTTTTCTGGCTAAGGGTTTATCAATTTTATTTATTTTTTTCAAAGAACCAGCTTTTTGTTTTATCATTTTTTTTCAGTTGTTTATTTTGTTTTAATTTCATTTATTTCAGCCCTGATTTTAATTATTTTCTGTCTTCTACTACTTTGGGTGTTAATTTGTTTTTCTTTTTATAGGGCCTTAAGATGTAATGTCAGGTCATTTTTTTCGTTGACTTTTTATTCTTTTAATGTATGAGCTCAATGCAATGAACTTTCCTCTTAGCACTGCCTTTATAATGTTCCAGAGATTTTGATATGTTGTATTGGAATACTCATTGACCTCTAAGAATTTTTTTGTCTCCTCCCTGAGGTCTTCTGTTATCCATGCATAATTCAATAGCATATTATTTAGACTGTAGGTGTTGGAATAGATTCTATTTTTTATTTTATCATTGATTTATAATTTCATTCATTCCTTTATGGTCTGATAGAATGCAGGGTAGTATCTCTATTATTTTTGTATTTGCTAAGAGTTGCTTTGTGGCATAACATATGATCTATTTTAGAAAAGGATCCATGTGCTGCTGAGAAAAAAGTGTATTTGTTCATTGATGGATGGAATATTCTATATATGTATGCTAAGTTTAAGTTATTGATTGCATTATTGAGTTCTGTAATTTCTTTGTTTACTTTTTGTTTGGAAGGTGATGAAAGAGGTGTGTTAAAGTTACTCAGTATTGTGTTGTGGTCTGTTTGATTATTGAAATTGAGAAGGGTTTGTTTGATGTATATAGATGTTTCATTGTTTGGGGAATAAATATTTATGATTGTTATGTCTTGTTAATTTATGATACCCTTAAGCAGTATGAAATATCCTTCTTCATCTCTTCTGACTAACTTTGGTTTGAAGTCCACTTTATCTGATATGAGGATGGAAAAGCTGCTTGCTTCTGCAGTCCATGTGAGTGGTACATTTGTTCCCATCCTTTCACTTTCAATCTGTGGATGTCTTTTTCAATAAGATGGGTCTCTTGAAGGCAGCATATTGTTGAGTCTTTTTTAAAAGTCCAAAGTACCAGTCTATGTCTCTGATATAACAAGCCTGTGGGAACCTTGTTGATGGTCTTCCAGGTCCTGCCTTTTGTCCCTAGTTGGTGTTAGTGTAGCATCAAATGATAAGTTTCTTGTGTTGGACTTCCAGCCCCTGGCCAGTATCCCAAGACAGAAGCTGCTGCAGCTAAAGATGGTGGTGGCAGCAGCAGAGGTAACCTGAGTTGGTGGAGGTGTCCCAAGATGATGGTGACCACTTTTAGAGATGGGGTTGAGAGGACAGGCTGAAAGATGGCTTTGGGTGGCCTGTTTGGAGATGCAGCCCTCTGGTGTGCGGTCCTGGGCCTCAGTGCAGTGGGCAGTTCTGTGCCTGTGTCTAGGCTTGGGCTTATTGCTGGTCAGTGGGAATAGCCCTGGGCCTGGGCCTGGGCTCTGCGTGGGTCAGAGGGATGTCCTGTTTATTTTTTATTTTGAGACAGGATCACCCTCAGAACTTGTGATTCTCTGCCTCAGCTTCCCTAACCACTAGAATTACATGTGTACAAGACCACACTTGGCTCCCTATTTTTGTTTGCTAGTTTAATTGTTTCAGGAAGAAAGGTAAAGGGTAAATTTGATTATTGTTATTCTACCTTGCCTAGAAGTAGATGAATTAAATTATATATTTATGTGTGTGTGTGTGTGTGTGTGTGTGTGTGTGTCTATCTGTCTCTACAATTTAACTGAAAATTGTATCTATGTCTTTTTATTCTGTACATTTTTTTTAGGAAATTTATTCTACTCTCTATAAATCAAGATTTACCCCTATGGACTCATTAAAATTGTTTCATTTAAATTGTTATTTAGTAGCAATATCACATTAAATTGTTATTTAGTAGCAGTATCATATTAAATTGTTATTTAGTAGCAATATCATATTGATACTATTTATTTCCTTATGCATTTGGCCTAGTTTTAAGCTAGTTGTCATTAGTAAAATCAAGCAAGTTAAATCTCTGTCATATTTTTATCTGTGAAATGTTAATAGTAAATAGCGGGATCATTATGAGGTTTTCATGACATGCTTATACCGCTCCAAAGGAACAAGGTATACACAATAGACAATGCTTCTTAATTTATTCTAACCTGTTTTTCTCTTCCTTTCCTGATTAATCCTCTCATTTTTCTCCTTTGTCTTTTTAGATTCATCAAACCAGGCTGATTTAATAAAACAATCAAGCAAGTCCATGGCCATGGGTAGGAGAAGCAATCCATATAAGACCAAGTAAGCTGTCTTGACAAAAATTTTTACTTTTTAAACTTCTGGTCTTCTAGGACTCAACGTTTTAGTGGCAGGAAACAGGAAGAAGACCCCAGGGAAAGGCCACAAATAGCACTTCAAAGCATCTTAGTTCCTTAGAGAGGTAGAAAAACAGGGCAGTAGATCATATTGTCAAAGTGAACAGAGACTTCCTTTCTCTGTATCTGCCTAATTTGCTCCTGGAGGAGCTAATTCTTTCTAAATTTTGGAAACCAAAGCTCCATGGATAAATACTGTTCCCACCCCGACCTCTTTTCTTTATCTCTAGACATAATTTAAAATGTCTTAAAGATCAAAAGGAAAATGAACCTGTGCGTCTAGCACTCCAATGGCAATAACTTCCTAAGTACTTTTCCCACCATCTGTGTTTGCCAGATCCCACCCATTCCTGTTTTTCTGCCATGCTCATTTTCCTTAAGTGAACCCCACAGACATGGGTGTACCCCATTGTCTTCTAAATTGAACACAAAAGCCTCAGAGGCTTTCAAAGTTAGGCACCAGGGTCTCTAAAAAAACACTTTCTGTATTTATGTCCCAGCAGGACCCTTCCTATACCTTCCATTCCCATTATGTGGGACTGTTCACTCAGGGCTCCCCCAGATGGTTGTGCCATCTGTGTACTGCACAGAAGCAGAAGGATAGGAGAGATGAACTTCAGCCTGCACTTTTGTTCAGCTGGATACCTTCAGAGCTCTGTCTGCCCAAAGGGGTTACTTGTCTTTACATGGCACACAAATGAGAGAAGCCTGAGATGGTCCTGTTAACTCAATATTCACTAAACACACTTTACACTTCTTTGTCTTTGATCATGCTTATCTTCTACAGACTCCCGACGCTTTCTTCCAAATTAATTTTTCCCTAAAATCCACTGAAGCTATTGAAGTTTTACCAATGAACTTAACACCAATCTGCATGTTTTAAACATGCAGATTTGTCAACCCTTGCCTTTAAATCCCTCTTCTGCTGGAATTTATGTCATGTCACTTTATTTTCTTTTAAATATCTCACTAGATATCTCAGGTTTGAGTTTTCCTGGATTCTACTCACCCCATCCTGGATTCAGCCTCACCTTTAAATGTTTTTATTCCTCCTAATTTAACCTTTGTCTTTTTCTGTGTCTAAACTATATCTTTCCTGGTTGGTCTCCTTTAGGTCTTGACTCTTGAAAACAACACTGGCATCTTTTTGAGTTCATGACCTGTGTCTTCAATTGCCTACTTAGACATCTTATCTCACAAATCTCCCCTAAGTCAACTTGTCTAAAATAGTATTGAGTAACCACCTTCAAACAGCCTTATCCATCTCTGCCCTACCCACCCATTTCCCATATTAAAAATTGTCAGGTTGTTCTCCCCTCCTTCCACTCCTGACAGTCAACCAATCATCAAGGTCATTCTACTTCTGAATATTTTTTATCATTCTTCCTTCTTCATCATCCCAACTGCTTTGGCAACACTCCTAACTATTGCACACTTCTAGCAATTCTTGATATTTTGATTCATCCATCCTCACATTGTGGGGATATACAATGATCTTGACATGAAGATAATGTTGCATTATAGATTAAGAAACCAAAGGTTAGAAAAGACAGATAATTTTCTCAAAGGAAAGTGGCAAAGTGGCATTTCAAAACAGGTTGCTCTGATGACAAAACCTTCTATCCTTCTTCTAAATCTTACCACCCTCAGGGATCTGAAATTTGATCTTAATATTTCATACTATAAATGGGCTTAGCAAATCTCTTAGGTATAATGGCAATAATGACACTATAAAAATCATAATACATACTTTTTTGCAAATAAGTGGTTCACAGATATTAAGTTAATATTACAGACTTTTCAGGGCCCTGATGGTATCTGTTTTCTGAAGATTTCTTGATCTGCTAAATTGGATTAAATCCTACTTCCTTAGTGCATTCTTTATCTCAGAGTTTATCTACTCACTTTTAAAATTTGTATCCAATAAACTGTGATTTTTTTTTTTTTTGAGGGCAAAGGCTCTCATAGTCACTGCCATATACTCTGTCCCTATCAAAGTGCCTGACAGAATAGACTGAACATTCTTTACCCATAGGAAACAAAAACCATAAACCTAAATTAAAACTCATACATTAGCTTGAGAGCTATTTAAATTCAGGAAGATATAGGATATCACTTCTAAATTCTACAGTAAGGGCTTATCAGGCAAAGACTGAACTCCAGCAAGATTTGAGAAGAGAAATCAATAGACAAAAGATCAGATTTGCAATTCAAATATAAAGGATTTAAAAATTTACTCTTGTGGTCTTCTTTAAGGAGTTCTTTCAAGTTTTCAATAATTCACTTATTAAAAATAATTAAGGAACAGGCTCTTCCTGACTTAATCTAAACCTGCAGTAGAAATAATGTGCTTTTGGTTCCCACATCTTTAATGGGAATATGGATCTAAAAATCTAGGACATTTTCAGTATTTCAATGATCATTTGAAATTTTTTAGTTCTCCAGAATAAAAATGCCTGGGTAACAAAACATATTTTGTTTGCTGTGGGCTACAACTAAAGTAGCACATTTTGATGGTAATAAATAATGACTGGCTACTGGTTACATCATGGGAACACGTTAGTAGATCAGATGCGGCGACTAGAACTAACAGTCAAAAATGGTCACTGTAATGAGCTGAAGATGTCCCATGTGTGATCAACTTTGGATGCAGGTGCTGAGTGACAGTCAAAATGAGTTCCAGGAAACAGAAGAGAAGTGTCTGTGGACCTGATTTGATTCCTTATTAATATCACAACTGTTTTACTGGTTCAAGAGATGGTAAATAATATTACGAACTCAAAAATAGATCACTCTCTAAAATCTTAAATGTAAGGAAAATACTGTTAACCACTAATAAACATAGTTTTGGAAGCAGAAAAATTCTTTTAGATTATAGTGTCCACTGTTGAATTGAAACAATAAAGAGAAAATTTAGTGGGTGAAAATATTGATGCTTTTCTTTAAAAATGCATAAATCTTAAGGACATGGTAAATTTACTTTTACTAAGTGAGCACACTAGTGTAAGTGCCCAAATGAAGATATTGACATCACTAGCATCTTAGAAAACTCAGTCATGTGTCTTCCCAGTACTTATCTTCTGAATCTCTCCCCTGGCTCAGCCCAAGTGAGACCACCATTTTGGATTCAGTGCAATAGAGTAGCTTTGTTTCTTTGTGTATTTTATGAAAACAACTCAGTATACATTTTCTCTGATTTTTTGAATTCCATGTTATGCTATGGCTTTCATTCATGGATAGTATGCACTCATCATTGTTTTATGGAACTCCATGATTTGAAAATACAAATTAAACATATGTTATCTTGTTAAAGGACATTTGAACTATTTCTGAATTTTGGCTCTTATTGATGCTATTGCCATGAGCATCCCCATACTTCAGGATATGTTTGTTCCATCATTCTTCTCGTTAATTAATATGAAAACTGGAAATGTGTAAAAGGTTCTTATTCCAACAAATTATTAAATTATGTGGGATTGGTTTGCTATTTGCTAGATAGTGAGAAAATGCACATTGGAGGTTGGAAAGATGACTGCGTTACACAAAACATTTACAAACAATTGGTAAAATTGTAATCACCAACAACCGATCAACTATTTATAAGTCTGAACTCTGGGGGTGAAGCAGGCCAGAGTCTCCTCCCCACCCATCCAAAAGACCCTTGCCATAATTAGGCTTCTCCTCTTGTTAGATCAGCAGGATGCCTGCAGAGGTTACTGTGGTTGATAGTTTCCTCTTTCTTGCAAATGCCAGGTTTATACACAAAAAATGTGACAGAGTAGAGTCTGCAAGCTTGTTGTTAAAAAAAAAAAAAAGATATTATTTCTATTTTATTGGCAAAACTTGTGAAACCTAAGTCTGGTGTAGAGGATGGAACAGAAAGCACTTGTCATGTAAAACCTCCAAGCCCTCCTCCTGCTGGATATAAAGATTCTCAAAATTTTTGTTCAGAGGAAGAATTCTTAGGCGAGAGCCGCCTCTGTGTCCTGCAGTCAATAAACCTGCTTCCTGAAAATTCCTCAGATGTCCAGCCTCCTATCTCCTAATTCAGGGGTACAAATACCCAATTGTGTATTGATTGCACATTAAAGAATACAGCAAGTGTTACAAAAAAAATTATGTCATATGCTTCTACAAATATGTTACAATGTATCTCACTATTATATATGATTATAATATACCAATTGAAAACTAAAAATGGTACAGGAAGAATTGATAGTTCATAAGCAAAAATAAGAAAGGGTAGAAAATGTCCAGAAATTTTAGATCTTACAAAGTTAGACAAACTGTCTACTGCTACACCCTAAATAACAAGAAATAGAATTGAAAAAAAGAAATTTTGACTAGTAAATGGTTATTAAATTTTCCAAGTAAACAACTCTGGGACAAAGATCACACTGTGGATGTTCCCTTCTCAATCAATCATAAACTATCAGATGGCTTCAAGTTAAATGCCACTGAACTGAGAGGATGACATGAAAATAAGGAAGTAAAGCAATCAGGTAAACTTGACAATTATACCCAAGAAAGAAAGTTGGTCATGGTAACTGATGCAGGGGAATGACCAGAAAGAAAGAAATCAGAATCTATGCAGATTTTGAAGAATTTAATTGTCAAAACCCTCATGAAGTTGGTTTAGAAAAAGCCTGTGACTATAAGATATCTTCAGATCCCTAAAGTTGGACCAGTAGGAAGCAGGTTCTGTAAATGTGAACAATTCAAAGACAGCTCACTTCTCAGTACTTACAGAGGATGAGGAGCAAGGACAGACTCCTCAGGGCTGGAGCCAGTGTAATACTGCAATGGGCAAGAGTCTCTACTAGAGAGCGTCACTGTAGTCCAGTCTAGGAATATCCTCTACTGACAGGTAAGGGGTGCTAATAATGTCTACATAGCAGGAGTTAATAGTCATGATAGAGTCAATATTTTCCATTCTCTTTTCTTGTGGGTAGTTTTATTACAATTTTATTTCCATGTTTGTATTTATGTTGAGAGAAAGAGGGGAGGGAAGGTGTGGGGAAATGTGTGCTGAGTAGAACCTAATTTATTTGTTAATTTGTAGGCACAATTTGGACATGGCAAAGAAGATAGCATTTCAAGAGATCATTCTGAACTTTGACGTGGATGAAGTTTCTTGAGACTTTGGTTGGTCTTCTTTGGGGAGGCCCTCAATATGTCCTTCACTCTGAATGAGGAAAATGATGTCCAAAATGGTGGTCTATTTCAAAGATGCCTAGTAGTCCCCTGTAAAATAATTCCATAATACTGAGTTATTGCTGGGATGTGGTTTCTGAGCCAGTCATTTCCCCCACTTTGAGTTTCACGATTAGGTGAAGATTTTAAAAGGACAAGTATATCACTGGCCTTTTTACTTTCTCTTATTATAGGAGAGCAGGGACAATCTTGGACGCTACCTATGGAAGATGAAAGAGCCATAGTTGGAAGGAATCTGTGTCCCTCAATTTCTACTTGAAGGAAATTCTCCATCCAATCACTCAGGAACATCTTTTTGTCTTTATAGGAGCAAGAAATAAAATTTCAATCTGTTTTATCTGTTTTCAGATTAATTTGTTTTAGTAAGCTCATGTTATTTAACACCGGAAGTGATTTTACATTTGTTTTTAATTATACGACAGTAGAAAAAGACATGGAAAATTTTTACAGGTAAGAAGTACTTTGGTGATGATATTAGGTGTTTAGATGGTAAGCTGGAGGGAAGGATCTAATGGTATGTCATGGGACCCTTTCCTGTCTGATTGGTAGGACATGCTTTAACACTGTTTCAATTATTTGACTAAGACTTATAAGGAAGCCATAGTTGATCTGAGTGTGATGGTACACCCCTGTAATCCCGACTGCTCAGGAGACTGAGGTAGGAGAATCACAAGTTCAAGACCAGCTTCACCAACTTAGCAAGATCCTGTTTCAAAAATAAAATAAACAGGGCTGGGATGTGGCTCAGTGGTACAGCACTAGGGTAGCATATGGAGGGCCCAGGGTTCAACCTCAAGCATTTCAAAAATTTTTTAAAAAGTTTGCAAGAACTATTAGTAATAAAGCCAACTGATTACAAAAGAGGGATTAAAATGTTATTTTATGGTTAGAAGTCAATATGCTTAAAATGAACATAGGAGCAAGAAAAAAAATGCTGTCTTTCTATTTCATGAAATGATTAAATACAAGATAAAGAAGACATGACTCTATAGCAGTTTATATAAAACATCTTGAGGTTTTTCACTGACCACAAATTCAACATGAAATATGATGAAAATACAAAGAAAACAAAATGAGACTTTTTTTGTTGTGGTTAATAAAAATTGATGTCATGATTGGTCATTTTAATAAGGTTTATCCAATCACCTCTGAGTATTCAGTTCTAGACCTTGAATTTTAAGAAGAAACATTTTTCATGTAAATGGAATTGTTGCTTAGTTGTGAAAGGTTCTCAAGCCCCATCATTTTGCAAACTTTTGGCAGAGTTGAAGATATAGGTTCCAGAGAAGCTGTAAGTAAAGAAAGGTTTAATATCTGCACTCCAAGATTCTAAACTTTCACATGATGTTAAATCGGCTTCATCTTCAAATGTCATGATTTGTACAAATTCACAGAAGTTGGGATTTTTTTTTAACTTCTCTGAAAGTTATTTTTAAAAAGAGTTACTGTTTCATGGAGTATTGAGGAATCTGCATTAGAGAATGTATGACTAAAGCTCAAATAGCTCTGTGCTAGATGTTCATAGCAAGCATTTGTTTTCAAGTAAGTTGGACTATGTGATTTCTAAGGTAGTGGTTCCCAACATTTTGTGTCATGAAAGGAATAAATCATGGCACAAAAGACAAGGATACTTATGTTGCATAGTATGATGAACTATGATAGGCCATATAAGTTCAGAGGAAGCTGGCTGGAGTACAGCCCACCTCACTCTGTGGGTTTGGAGGAAATGCTGTCTCCACCCTTCACCACATTCAGAGTATACCATAGTGCTGTGGCATGAGTGGGAAATCTTTGCTCAAAAGTCATATTCAACTCTATGATTTTATGATTTTCTAAAACAGGATGGAATGATTTAAGATTACCTTCTGGTTCCCAAGCAAGAAATGGCTTTCATATTAGAAATTAAATAACAGGAAATAGATCAAATGTAGATTAAACATGTCTTCATGCTGTTAGTTCTTTTATCACTCAAGTCTACTCCAACCCTCAAATTGGCCATTTGGATAAGTGTTTGGTATTCTGGTGATTCTGGGCACTCTCCTTCAAAAGCAAGCTGCTACTTTATAATAAGTCAATTGATGTTTAAACCAGTGTAAACAAGAAAATTAGAAGATTTGGTTTGCAGTAAGGAAGTTAGGGCTTCTGCAGATGAAAACATGTTGCTCTCAATGACAGAATAACAAATGATAACATCCTTTCCAGAGGGAGAAAACAAGAGTTACAAAATCTTGGCCTCTGTCCATAAATAGTTTCCCATATCAGTTTAGAGTTTGTAGCTGTTTATGCCTAAATTACATTTCATCTTTAAGGTTATAACTATTTGTGTCATACTGAAGATCTAAAGTAGGTAACCAATTTATTGTTGCATGTCAAGGGGAAATATTTAACCAGAAGCCCAGTTTTAATCCATCGAGGAATTCTTTCTTGCTAGAAGACTACTCAGCTTTTCCAAAAACATGGCTTCTTGGATCACAAGTCTTTTGTGGAATCTTTCAAAGTAAGGGAGTTAAGTGATAGATGTTGTCAGAAAGGGAAAGCATCCCTCCTATATTGCTCTGGATTTCCAACATTTCAAACATTTTATCATTGTATGTAGGTACAAATTGGTATTTGCTGAAAATATTATGATTACTTTTTATTCCTCTCATTTTTTAAACAGCTGCTATAGTTTTGATGTCTGCTGGATTAATATTTATTAATTGATTCATCAAACATTTATTCAGGACTTACTCTATGCTCAGCACAGAACAATATGTTGGGAAGGAATGATGAATAAAAATAATTCCTTGAATTTACCTTATTCACCTCTTGAAACTACAAAACCCTTTTCTATGCTCCTATCTCTTCTTCTTTCCTCTTAATTAACTCTATTATTTTTTAACTTTATTTTATTTATTCTTGTATGTGGTGTTGAGGATCGAACCCAGTGCCTCATGTGTGCTACACAAGCACTCTACCACTGAGTCACAACCCCAGCTCCACTCTATTCTTAACTTCTCTAGTAATTGGTTTATAAAATGCCAGACCACTAATGCTATAGCAACAATTAATACACTGAATTCATAGGTGATACCTATGGTTTGATTTTATGCCAGATATAATTCTTTGTTACTTTCTGTCTTTACAGATAGAAATTGATTATTGTACCATTTCTGTTTATTATGTCAACTAACATTGTAAATGTCATAATAGGAATTAAGTACTTAATTTAATGCTATATATTGGATGAATAGTTGGTTGTAATTATTTGTTTTGAGAAAAAGGAAAAAAAGAAGGCTTATTGCTTTGCTAGCAAAGGAGAAACACAGGACACTCTTGTCCTAAAGTCTGTGATTCTGCCCTTCATCAGGAACTGGGAGTATTTAAAGAGGTGCTTCAGAGGAAATGAGATTAGGGAAGAGAGATCAGGGAGAAGATCAAGGAAAAGAAGATCCTGGAGGAGAAGGTAAGGGAAAGGAAGATCAGGAGGAGAAGATTGGGAAAAAGAAAAAAAAAATGTAAGTTTCAAAGCCACAAGGGATACAGTCAAAGCATTAAGTGAACCCATGTTACATTTTTATAGATTATATTTCAGATTATCAAAGGGGTGAGTATGATTCCTGCCTCTCTATCATTCTCTGTCTGGCCTCTGCCTTTCTAATCAGGAGATAGCAATTGGTTCTTGTTCTCTGCCTAAGCCTTAGTCTTCATTCTTATGCCCTTTGACACAAATACTTATATTTTAAGATAATCTATTTTTTTGTGCCTTAATTAGTTAAAAATTGACACCTAAAAAATTGTGCATACTAGGAAAAAAATTGTGCATACTAGGAAAAATAATCACACAATTTACTTTGGAAGCACAATAAACCTCTGAATAGCCAAAGCAATCACTAACAAAAATAATAAAGCAGGAGGCATTATATTGCTTGACTTCAAAATATTCTATAAAGCTACAGAAATCTAAACAGCCTGGTGTTGGCATAAAAACAGACAAATAGATGGATGAAATGGAATAAAGAGCCTGGAAGTAAATCCATGCATCTACTGATTCTTGACAAAGGTGCTAAGAACATGCATGGGGGAAGGACACCTTTTTTTTTTATTGGTTGTTCAAAACATTACAAAGCTCATGACATATCATCTTTCATACATTTGATTCAAGTGGGTTATGAACTCCCATTTTTACCCCAAATACAAATTGCAGAATCACATTGGTTACACATCCACATTTTTACATAATGCCATATTAGTGAGTAGGGGATAGGAAAGGTAGCAGAAGGACACCTTTTTAATAAGTAGTGCCAGGAAAACTGAATATTCACATTCAGAAGAGTGAAACTAAACCCCTATCTCTCTTCATACACAAAGATCAACTTGAAATGTCTTAATTTTTATATTTGAGACTTTTTTCATACTTGTCTCAGAGTTCTGTCTTCAAATGGGGCTCTCTATTTTGCCTGTCTCTTGTCAGTCTCTGTGTTAGGCAGTTTTTCATCACTGTGAGAAAAATACCAGACCAGAAAAACTTGGATAAATAGAAATTTATTTTGGCTCATGGTTCTAGAAGTTGGAGCCATGGTTCCAACCATGGTTGGCTGAGTCTATTGCTCTGGGCTCAAGGAAAGGCAGTCCATCATGGTGGAAGGGCATGGCAGAAAGGCATGGGGGAAGGAAGGCAACTGATATCATGTTGGCCAGAAAGCACAGAGAAAGGGAAGAGGAACAGGCCACAGAGAAGATAACCCTTTCCAGGGCAAGCCCACAGGAACACACCTCCTCCAGCCATGCCCCACCTGCCTATAGTTACCACCCAGTCAATCCATTCAAACAAGGATGCATTACTTAGGTTATAGCTTTCATAATCTAATCATGTCACCTCTGAATATTCTGAATTAACATAGGAGATTTTGGGGGACACCTCTTATCCAAACCATAACATTCTGTTCTTGGCCCCCAAAAGCTCATGTCCATCTCATAATGCAAAATGCATTTGGTCTACTTCCAAGAGTTTTCATGGTCTGAAAAGTTCCAGGATTGCCCAAAAGTCCTTGTCCAAAGTCTCCTCTGAGATTTAAGGCAAACTCTTGGCTATGAGCCCCTATAAAAATCAAAAGCAGGTTGCATATATTGAATATACAGTGACCCAGAGTCAACATTTCAATTCCAAAAGAAAAAAAAATAAGAGCATAGAAATAAGGGATAGGATCAAAGAAGGACCAAACCCTAATCAGACAAATAGGTCCTGTAACTCTGCATATAGCGTCTAGGACACATAGCTGCACAATGTGCTCTCCATGCACAAAGCCCTGCCCATTTAACCTTGTGGTTTGCAGTGCATATGGCCTCTTTTTAGCTGGCTCTCTCTGAAGCTCACAGTTTTTTCTTGGCACACAGTCCACATTAAGGGCATCTCTTAATTCCTGAGATCTCCATTTGAGCTTCAACTTCACCTTCACAGCTTCATACATTGCCCTCTCAGAGACAGCATACCATGAGACTGCAACACTTTGCTTGGCTTCCTAGGTCTTCCTCTGAAATCTTGGTGGAAGCTTCCATGACTCTGTAACTTCACCATCCTGCATTCCTACAGAACCAGTACCACATAGATTATGCCAATGTCTGCTGGCAGCTCCAGCAATATCTGAGGCCCTTGGAGTCCCAGCTGTTTTACCCCTGAATGCCTGGGGGCACGGGGCTGAGCATGGTGAGACAACTTCCTACTCCCTCTCTCCCCTCAAGCAGGATACACCCATGATCTCTTAAAGGAACTGTTTTTTATCTGTTTATATCCTGGAGCCCATAATAGGTGCAGTCTTTCAAATTCTTGAGATTTCTCAAGCTTCCTTTCCCATTTTCTCCTTTCAGAGTACTAGCATCTCTTCATGGGTATAATCTCTTTAATAACTATATCTTTCTTGGCTTATGTTTTGCAAGTACTTTTCTGGTCAAATTGCAAGTTTCTAAAATTCTTCAGCTTTGCTTTTTGCTTCTGATTCACACAGTACACTTGGCTAAAAGCTGATGGCAATATCCATGCCACATTCTGGATGCTGTGCTGCAGTGAAATTTCATCCACTGGATTAGTTATTCCATCACTTTTAAAATCAGCCTCACACTGGCTGGGATTGTGGCTCAGCAGTAGAGCGCTCCCCTAGCACGGGCGGGACCCGGGTTCAATTCTCAGCACCACATAAAAAAAATAAAGGCATTGTGTTGTGTCCATCTACAGAAAAAGATTCTCTCTCTCTCTCTCTCTCTCTCTCTCTCTCTCTCTCTCTCTCTCTCTCAACAAAAATCAGCCAAGTGCCTTGCCAGAATATAACCCAAGAGTCCTCTAACCAAATTCCCAGTAGAGTCCTCATTTCATTCCTAAACCTCTTTAACACAGTCTGCATTCCTATCAGCCTCCTGGTCTTCTGAGCTCCCACCAGAATCACCCACTAAATTTCACTTACAACATTTTTAAATGTTTCCAGCTTGCATCTTTAAAGTTTTTCAAACTTTTTCCCCCACAAACCAGCTCTAAATTCTTCTGTACCACAAGATCAGGTTAGTCACAGCAATGACCCCATTTCTAGGTACCAATATCTGCATTGTTAGTCAGCTTTTCATCTATGTGACCAAAATAGCTGACATGAAGAAGTTATAGGAGAAAAAGTTAATTTTGGCACACGGTTCCAAAAGTGGGCTACCCATCATGGCAGAAGGGTGTTGTAGAAAGAAAGCAGCTTACCTCATGGTGTCCAGGAAGCAGAGACAGACAGGGAGTAAGGGGAAGGTGCCACAGGGAAGATAAACTCTCTCCTGGCGTGCCTCCAGTCACCCATCTTCTCTAGTCCCACCTGCCTATAGTTACCACCCAGTCAGTCTTTTCAAATTGGGCAGACTGTATAGGTTCCAGCTCTCACAGTCAATCATTTTACCTCTGAAAATCCCCATATGAACATAAGAGATTTTGAGGGATACCTCATATCCAAACCATAACAGTTTCTCTTCCAGAGATTAAAGATCTGCTCATCTGATGTCAGGACACCCTACCAGGTGTCTGTGTGATTGCTAGTGTCTGCAGGGCCTGCCATGACATTTGTGAATTGTAGGTACTCAATTAATTTTTTTTTTTGGCACATAAATACTTCTTTATAAAACCTGATGCCCGTTAGTATTTGAGGATCATTCTTCCCAATGGCAACCTGTAACCCAGGTTGTGTCGGTTTCACACTACTTCTTGCTCTTTTCCGCATGCTTTATTTTGGTCTCCCTTATTATTTCATGGTGACCCTCTATCCATCAAGTTACTTGCTGGGATTATAGTCATTTTTTTCTAAACTCCATTGGATATTTTTTAAAAATTATTTCTACCCTATTTTCTCCAAGTTTTTTAAATTTTTCTTTTTTGTTTTGATATTATTTGGGGGGTATAATTTTAACCTTAGGAAAGTTTCAAGAATAGTACACATAATTTCTATAAATCTTTACCCAGTTTACCACTTGTTTATATTTTTTCCCATTTGTGTTTCTTCTTCCTCCTCTTCTTATTCTTTTTCTTGCTCTCTCTCTCCCTGTCTCTCTTTCCTCCCTCCCTTTCTATTATAGTTCTTTTAAAACTATTTGACAAGTTTCAGATATCATAACCATAATTCCAAAACACTTCATTTATTCATTTATTTCCTAAAAATGTATAACATTCTCTTATATAACTATAGCACAGTTATTAAAATCAGAAAGCCAGGATATTTAGCATATATGTTGCTCTATCACCTCATCCATAGTCCATAATCAAATGTCATCAATTGCCCTAATAATTGTCTATATTTAAATTTTGTTAAGTCTCCAATAATATCTTATAGCTTTCTTTATATGTGGGTCCAGAGTCCAATTCAGGATCATGTATAGAGAAATTTCAGCACTACACTTGGGAGACATTTTTAAACAATAAAATCAACAGCAAAAAAAACCCATGAAAATATGAGAGATGCAGCACTAACTAGACTGTAAAAGAATACCTGTTTATAGTATGAGGGCTGATATAACAAAGTGCTGCCCTCTTCTACCTCAGCTGGAGATGCAAACTTTGGGAAACTCAAACATTTTCTTGCTCTGTACATATCTGCAAATGAGCACAAAAAGTGCTGTAAATATTGCTTTTGGAGTTACAAACAAATTTTAGTGAGTGGGGAAATTCACAAATGTGGAAAATACAAGTTTTGAGCATGATTGTATTTGAAACTGTTATTAATCCCATGTAAGTTTAGCATTATTATCTCTTCCCAGTGAATTTAACTCCCCAATAAGAAGTGAACTTCCTATCTCTAGTAATGCTATTTACCTTAAAGTTTTTTATGTTGGTATTCATTCTACTATATCAGCTTTCTTTGAATTAACATATGTCAATCCTTTTTATACTCAATATTCCTATGTCCCTATGATTTTTTTATTGTGGTAAAAATGGCATAACACAAAATGTACATTCTTAATTATTTTTTTAGTGTATAATACAAAAATATGGAGTACTTCATAAAATTACTTGTTATTCTTTAGCAAAGGCCACATTAATCTCCTTCATTATCCTTTCAGTTTTAGTATACTTGCCACTGAAATGGAGCACTGTACTTATATTTTAAATGTGTGTTTTAAAAATTATTTTTTAGTTTTAGGTGGACACAATATCTTTATTTTATTTCTATGTGGTGCTGAGCATCAAACCCAGTGCCTCCTGCATGGTAGGCAATCACACTACCACTAAGCCACCACCCCACCCCTTAAATGTGTCTTTTATAAGCAACTTTTGAATGGATTGAAGAAATAACACCATGAAAAAAATCCAACCTCAGTTCTTTAACTGGAAATTTTAGTGATTTTATAGATGTTGTCATTATTAAATACTTGGGTTCATTTCTTATTTTGTACTTTGTTTTTCTCACTTTTACTATATTCTAAATGTAGAAATGATTTTTAGCTGTTGACCCAATGTATTTTATAAGACCAATCATATCTATTTAAAAACCATGTCAATGTCTTTTCTTATAGTATTTATGCTAGATATTTGAGCGTGAATATTTTATTTAGGAAAAGTAGGATTGGACCAGACTGAGACATTTGAATACTGCTCATATTCAAATTTGGAGTTCTAAGGAATTGTATTATTTCTGGAGAAGTGTTTAGTGATCATTTTTCTGTTGGGTATAAATGCTGTAATACATGGCATGAGAAGCAGATAGGGGTTTTCCAGTGCAGTTATTCTGTGTGCATACTTTGAAGAAACCACTTTATTTTAACTATTCTTCCATTGAGGAATGGTTCTCTTTGAAGACTCTGAGCCTAAGATTTGTGACAGTGGTTCCCTCTTATATTTCATTTCCTCCACATTGTGTTCTGCTTTACAACTTCATTCAACTTATTTCATCTTCAATATATGTTTGTCTCATGACTCTCTGATTTCTTTTCTTTACTATAAGAGATTGATTCATTTAAAAACAATCTGTGTTTTAACAGAGCCAAATAAATTGACTTAGTCTTCAGTCTTAAATTGGAAAGTTGATATTTACTGAAAGTTTTATCATTTTATCTGATTATAAAAGTAAGAAGGTAGTTTTTATTAAACTTTGACTTTTAGATAAATTATAGAGAAATTTAAAAATCAACCCATCACCTAAAACCTCAAGATAAAAGTTTACAGTAATTATGTATTTCTCTCAATTGCCAATCATCCATCTATCTACCTATCTATCATCTATCTATCTATTTATTTATCTGCCTCAGGAATCTGGGGTAAGCCAGAGCTCTGTTCTGAATCTAAGTTCAGGTAAACACGTATGCTGACTATCTTAAAATTTTAATTTCATAATAAATAAGAGTATTGCTTTGTGCACATTTTAAAATCACTCTTGTCTCTACTTCTTCTCCTATACAATGGAAATAATAATGCCTCATTAGAGAATTGTGAACAATAAATGAATTAACACATGTAAAATGCTTAGAAGAGTGTTAGGCACAAAGCACATTTTATGATTGTTATACATTTTTATCCCTCTATCCATGTGATTTCAAGTGGTGCTACCATTTTTATATGATTTTTGCTGACTTGGTCATAGTAATTGGTCTAGGCCTAAACACTTTACTAAGTGGGAACAGCCAAGTGATGGCTGACCTGGTAATTAGAAAAGGTGAAGAAAAGAAATTCTCATGGTATTTAAAACCAGGGTTTGATTAATCTTGAGACTTTGTGCACCCATTGTGCTTTTATAGTTTAAGTTCCTCTGGTAGCTCCATTAGTTGAGCCAAATCCTCTTTTGCTCATGTCACTCCAATTTAGTTTGTTCAAGTAAAACTAACAATCTTGAGAAACACATTTATTTTCCCAGATATTAACAGGGACACACATTTATTCGACAAATATCTCTATCACAAACATTAGGCATTTTACATGTATATATACATTTGATCTTTATCATCCTCTATAGTTAGGTATAATTATCTCCTCTTAATATTTAAGTGAGATGTGACAGAGAAAGTTCAAGAAACTTAATTCCAAATCAGGCAGTCGGCTTCAGAATCCATGTTCTCAACTGCTATGCCACGTTGACAGGTATTTACTGTGTTGACTGTATTTTAATTTGCAGTGTGAGGAGGGAATAGGTTCCCTTGATAGAATTCACACAGAGAAGAACTTTATAAACAATACATGTTTCCTCATCAGGTCTCCATGCTCTCTCTCTCTTTCTTCTCATACACAGTGAGAAGAGATGAATAAGTAAACTTGGTCTCAGTCAGGTAAAATCATTCTGGCTCACATTTTAATGTCTTTATTTTCTCCTTTTGTTCAACCCTTCCTGGAGCTGGCATCCAACTGCATGAGCATGTTCCCCATGTGAGTTTCTGTCTCCAAAGTGGGTTTAGAAAGAACCAACTCTATGTGGGTGTTTCCTTGCCTGCCCTGGGATATAGGTGATACAGGGCAGCTCCCCCTCAGAGCAAGCTTGCCATGTGGTTTCAAAGCCCATTAGTCATTTCTCTGATCTAGGTTTTACCTTTCTCTGCTTCCATGAGGAAATAAGCTTCCTGTGCTAGGGGACATAATTTGTGACAAAAACAAGCTTTTTTCTAAAATATCATTACCCTTACTTTAATAGGACCATTGCAGTTTTCTTTGGGTCTGCTTTTGCCTGCAGTGTTTTGTTCATCTTCAATTTTTCCATTTTTGTCACCTGGCTTTAGCAATTTTCTTATAAGAAAACATATAGCTTTTTATTTCAAATCCAGGTTTACTATTTTGCTTTTCAATTGCCAGGGTGTCCATGTGTTCTTTTTTTTCCAAATGATTTGGTGAGATATTTGGATTTATAGTCTGAAGTATTTTTTAAAGTTTCTATTAGTGCATGGTAGTCATACATAGTAGTCGGGTTCATTTTGAGATATTCACAAATGCATTTATCATAACTGGCTCCATTTTAATCCCCAATACTCCTCCCACCTCATCTGCCTCCTCTACTCTATTGGTCTTCTTTCTATTTATTTATTATTCTTTTAATTGGTGCATTATAGTTATATATAAAAGAAGGAATCATTGTAATATATTCATAATGCAAATGGCATAATTTGGTCAGTTTCATTCTATAGTTCTTTCACTTTCCCATCCCTCCTTCCTCCCCTCGAGTCCACTTCCTCAACTCCACCCTTCTTCCTTCTATTTTCATGTGATCCCCCTTTTTAATATTTCCTTCTTTTTCTAAGTGAAATAAACCAGAATCAGAAGGTCGGGGGCCTTAAGTATGTTTAACCTCAGAAAGATTATTTTGATATGTTTGATTTTTCATGGTATACTCTATTTTTCTTGCTTTTTCTTAGGGAACCTGATTGTTACACTAGCTCTCTATTCTTAGTTCTTTGTGTGAACCGTAACCTTACTATTTTAATACCTTTATTCTTTGCCTTTACTTTATAAAAGGATTCGTCCAAATTTCCTTTTCAGTACCCATTGAATGATCTGTGTTGACTCTACTTTCTTCTTCCTCTCAGTGAACTTTAATTATTCAATATGGTTGAGATTCTTTGTGGTCTACAGCCAGATTTTTCTGTGTCTCTGCTGTTTGTGGTAGTCCTTTCCCTTTTGTTATATACAGACCATGTTCTCTTGAGCATCTTTCAGAATTTTATTTTATTTATTGTATAAAATTATTTTTAGTGCTATGTACTTCTTCCAAGACTTCAGGGCAGAAAACCTCCTTTATCCTTATTATAAATATCTTTTCAAAAATCCTTTGACAAAAGACTGCTTCATCCACTCACTTATGAAAACACATTATCATTTCCCAGCAGGTGGATAGGTGATGGATATGGTGTCTTTAGCCTCTTTCAGTGTTCATTTGCATTTTGGCATCTAGCCTTGAAAGATGCTTTTGTTTTCTCAATCCTGAGCTCTTTGTCAAGCACCATGGCCACTCATCTACTGAGGCACAAGAGAATCTCACCTCTGCTTGGTAAGTGAGTCATGTTCCATTAACTGTCTTGCATTATGAATGAGGAATGTGGAAGACTGTCCGACAGTAATGTTAGCAGGGATTCCACCTCTGCTTCTAATATTATTCCTTACAATACTCAACAACCCTGTGTGCACTGTGCAAAACCATACAGTTCTACTATCTTCACTTTATATACTGAGAGGTTACTCACTTTATATACCGAGAGGTTACTCCCTGTATGTTTTCAGAAACAAAGACCCAAGTGGGGAGTGGCTGAGAGGAGGACAAGGTTCTGGGTTAAATGGCTCATAAATCTAATGCAGTTGAATCAAATCTGCTTTTTTTTTAATGATTAGTGTAGCCCCTGCATCTCAGAAGTAGTAGTATGAAGCTGGAATTAGTAAAAATATTTTCTCTAACAGTTTTAGAGCCTTCTAATTTTCTGATGAGGTTTGTAGAACATAGTTTTTTGCTTCTTGACGTCTAGTATATGTTCACTGACTGATATCATTAGTAAAATGTGGCTCAAGTAAGAATGTGGCATTCCCTAAGCTTTGATTTATAATATCTTTCTAAGTTTTTGTCATTTAATGTCTCTATGTGGACCATTAGTACAACACCTTACTTCTCTTCTGATAAAATGTTAATCTGGGAGAATTATCGTCTTGTCTTTATACCCTATCTGATTTTATATAAATATAGATCACCCTCTTTCTGAAGGATATGAGACCTAAATAATGAGAGAATGTATTTGGAGAATGGTTAGATATATGGAGTTAATAAATCTATTGTTTGGTAAATTCGTCTAACAAAACAATTGTGTATCTATCAATCTACCTACTATCTAACATCAAAAGTTTCAAAAGCCTATTCTGGGGTTAAGAACACAGGCAAAAAACAGGGAAATTGGCTTTCATCTCACATTATACCATGGTGTTAAAATGCCTAGCTTTTTGGTGTTACTTCAAGTGTGTAGAATGGAGTAGTGGGAGCTAAGTTTGCTGAGGCAGGATGAAACCATACCTGCTAAGCAAGTGTTTGGGCTTTACTCCACTGGCCGTGTGGAAATAGTAGAGGTCATTAAGCACCAGAATGACTTTCTTCAGATCTGTGTGTCAGGAATTTAGAAACTGAGGTAGTCATCAGTGAGTTGGGCAGTGGAGGGACTAGACAAGGATAACAACTTGGGAACCATAGTGATAACTTAGGTGAGAGTTTCTAAGAGCCCACATTAGGATGGTGCTAGCATTGGAGGTGGGAAAACAGGCCATGTGAAATATTTGAGAAATGGTCAGCTGGAAGAACAAGAAGATGATGGATTTGACATGGTGAACTGTTTTTTGGGTAAAGGACAGTTTAGAATTATATGAAAGGTTACTGGTACATGTTATTTTACCACTGCCTGAAGACATGAAGTGGGGTTTTACCTGTTGTAGTTTAAATTTGAGGTAGGTGGGGGATATCCAGAGGGAAGGGGATTGACATTGACTAGTCATCTATTATGTACTGGCCACCATGTTGGAAACTTTACACATAATGTTTCAATTTACCTTCCCAACAACATCATGAGATTTAATAATTCCATTTTGTAGGGTGCTTCCTGCTATCCAGCTTGGTTAGCAAAGTTGTCATAGTATCATTACTAATAGAAAATTCCATGATTACTTTACTAGTCCTCAGATTTGAATCTAGATCTATCTTTCTCTATAATTCATACACTTCAAGCCATAAAAGGCTGAGAAGCAAGAGGTAGGGGTGTAAAGATCCTGGAGCTACAGTGCTGTGCTGAAGTTTTTGTCCACTCCCTCTACCATCTTTAAGCTGTGCCTCATTTTGCCCTTTGATTAATAAAAAGGGGAAAAAAGAAACAGTAATCTCTCCCTCATAAGATTATATTTTAGAATTCAAATAATGTGGGTATTATGTATTTATGTATAAACAAGTGATGTATATATACATGCATATATATGTTTCAAGTATATGTTAGTCTAGGTAGGTGATTAATAATGATATTTCTATTATTATTATTTTTAGTTCTGTAACATATGCATTTTATGAAAAACTGTCTCTTGGAGACAAGTTCAGAGGCCAGAAAGAAAAGTTAAAGATCAAACATTATGATGTAGGTGATAATTAAAATCACTGAACTAGTTCTTTTTCTTTTTAAGATTTATTTTGAATATATACAAATGTGACTTTCTGGAAGAAGGCTTTCCTTTATAAAATAAGGCATATTTATAATATAAAAATGATTTCTCCAAAGTAGATATATACTTCAGCATGCTCACCTGTGTTTTTGTTTTAATATGTTAAAACATCCTTTGATGTCTTTGATAAATTAAGTTTATCTAAGTTTTCTGGAAATGCTTTTGGGACTTTAATGCAAAGGGGGGAAAAAGCAGCTTTCATATGCAAGTATAAAGCACAAAGCAATCTCTTTTAGAGTAATATAATAAGAGATCCACAAAAGCATGATGGATTCCACCTTCAATACTTGCACAGTATTTCAGAAGAAAATTATGATGAAGGAAAAGTGTGAGCCCCATAGATAACATGAAGCAAGGGTTTGCTTTTTTAAAAATCATCTTGTGGAGGATTTGGAAATCCTAACTTTAGTCATTTCAGAAATTGTAAACTTCTGCTCATGTATATGATAACTCTATAAATTCTTTGTTAATTTTTCATCAGTTTATCAAAAATGAGATTTTATTGGGGTCTCACTTTTCTAACTAATTCAGAATTCCTTAGTTCCTAAATTACACAGAGTTGACCTTGTACTTGTTTGTCTCTTGACATTGTAGATTCCAGGCTGAGAAACAAGGATTACTGAGGGACTGTTCTCTTCAACAGGTAACTCACAGTCACATGAGAAGACAGATATGAAATGTGTAATTAAGTCCAGAGTATTAACACACACGAAGCAGACAGCCAGCACTGTTGGGGGAAGAAGGTCTTCTTTGAGTAATTTCCCTTTATCGACCTCTTTACAATGTGTAAAATTAACTATGTAGAATGGAGGATAGAGGGGTAAATGTTTTAGTGGATCTGGGACCAACATGAATAAAGCCACTCAGGTGAGACAGAACCTGGCAAAAGCAGACAACTGTTGGCTTTTCAGTGTTGCTGGAACATGGAGGACAAGGCCTGGCTGTATCCCTGCTGAGAAGGAAAGGGCTTCATTTTGCTAAATGGTGAGAAAGATGGGGGAAAACACAGGCACATTTAGGACTCTTTACTCTTTCAATGAAGAAGACTTCTTTAGCTACAGTTATGGTTTGATTTGAGCTGTCTCCCAAAAGCTCACATGTGAGATAATACTTGAGGGTTCAGTGGGGAAATGATTGTGTTGTGAGAGCCTTAACCCAATCAGTGAATCAATCACCTGATTGGATTAATTGGGTGGGAATTGAAGGCAGGTGGGACATTGGGGGTGTGGCTTTGAGGTATATATTTGTATTTGGCAAGTGCAGATCTCTCTCGCTCTGCTTTCTGATCATCATGTGAGCTGCTTCCCTCTGCTACACTCTTCTGCCATGATGTTCTACCTCACCTTGAGCCCGGGGAATGGAGTCTGGTGTCTGTGTATTGAGACTGCTGAAACCGTAAGCCTCCACATAAATTTTCCTCCTCTAAAATTGTTCTGGTCAGGTCCTATAATCACAGCAGTGAAATAGCTGACTATGACAGCTACATATGAAATTCAGAAGGCAAAACAACAACAAAAGGACAGAAAGGAATGTGGAAAGGCAAAAAGAAAAAAAGAAATACTTAACCACATTTTTTTAAAAAAAAAGACTCATTGGCAAAAAACAAACAAACAAAAAACAATGTTTCATGCAAGTGACAAAGATGAAAACTTCTTAGGATATATAGGCACATAGGGGGCTGAGACCCAAGGAACAGATTCAGGATCCCAGAGGTGAAAGAAGATGCAAGACATGGTTAGGATAGTAGACATGCTTTATTCAGTGGTGGCCACAGCCTCCTGCTTCAGCTTTATCCCCTAGCCAGTTCCATTTTGCCCCCAAGTCTTTTCCATAGGCCCTTTTTATTTGCAGGTCAAACAAAGAAGGCACACTAACAACAAGTTACATAGGGGTGTGTACTCACTAGTTAATGTTATGACCTTGAATAAGGTTCCTGAATCAGTGTTTCTGACCTTGACTAAGCATAGCATAGCTGGTTTCAGCCCTAGCTGGAACACACACTAAAACCAACATAAAACATAACATAGCCCGCCCGAAGTCTTGGCAAGGGAGGGTAACTATAGCCATTTGGGTCCTGCCCCAACAAGGTTTTTTCTTTCTAAAGTGGTAGATCCTGAAGGTGAAGATTTTAGCTTGACTGAATCTGCCCTCTCTCACCTGCCCACAGATACCTTGTGTTAGCTAGCTAGTTAAGATTTTAACTTCCCTGGTAAAGTCCTCAAACCTATCAGAGGGAGGGGAAAAAAGAGAAAACAAAAGACAAGACAGAAAGAATGAGAGACTCTTAGCTTATCTCACCCCTCAGGTTAGGTGATGTATAGGGGAAAGAATGGATATTTTACCTTGGAAACATGAATTATATCTCCACAAGGCCCCTCATACAAGACCAATATCATTTTTCTAATAGGATCAGAAATTGACTTCTTTAGAAAATATGTCAATATATTTTAAAAGAACAGGGAAATGTTCTTTTTTAAATTATTTATTCATTTATATATGACAGTGAATGCATTACAATTCTTATTACACAAATTTTCACATCTCTGGTTGCATACAAAGCATATTCAGACTAATTTGTGTCTTCATACATGTACTTTGGATGGAAATGTTCTTTATAGGTACACATTTTCTTCAAAAGTAATATCAACTGACTTAAAATTTTCAAAATAAAATTTTTGATTTATTAGTGCAGAGATGTTTTTAGCTACCTCATGAGATAGTTGGGCAAACGGACCTATTTATGTAAAATTCAAAAGAGAGAAAAATGTAAACCCTGCCCTTAAACTTCCTGTATTGTCTAGTTTGCCCATCTTTCCTCTACGTAAGGCAGTACCCTGGATTTACATGGCAAAATACTTTGTTGGAATTTTTTAACATATATTTTCTTTGCTTTTCTTTTGTAAGTTATTAAAGGTACTTAATAACATAGATAAATTAGAAAGGGCTATGAAAACGTAACAAAATACCATTTCCTATGGCACATATTGTATAAATTTTCAATATCTTCTTGTTCTCAACAGGGAATTGAATCCCCATATCTTATTAGAGAATACAGATTGAGTTTGTAAGCGGAAAGACTCTGGAAATAGGTTTGGTCATAGTTTGTGAGTTTAACTTGGTTATTTCCACTGTGGAATCACTTCTTATTCTTAAAAACAGAACCAGACATATTTATTTGAAGTCTTATTTACTTGCTATAGTTTAAACAGACTTGATTGAAGTGGTCAAATTTCTAAATAAAAAAGTAAGACTTGTAATTGAAAAAGAAAAACAACAATAGTAATAATAATAATAATAATAATAATAATAAACCCGCACAGAAATCCTAAGCAACTGTCTTTCAGCCAAGTGCTGCTTGAAAATACAGGGGCATGTCTTCAAAGAACTTCAATACATTGCTGAAGGAGAGCACTGAAGCTAATGCAGCTACAAAGGAGAAACAGTTATTCTAAAATGTCATCTATTTGCTGGACCTGAACTGGGTAAGGATTCCGACTTGATTCATTCAATTACTGTTCCCAGCAGTGTTCTCACCAGCACATTGCTTTTTTGGTTGTTCAGAAAAGCTGAAATAAGATTGGGTTGCATGCAAGAAAGAACTCAAAGAAACAAAAAGCAGGTTATTGGCTTTAAAAACCACGTATAGTCCCATTTATACTGCATGTTGTTTGAAAGAATTGAAAAGTAACACTTTGTTTTTTAGCCTCAGAAAACAAAGGTTATGGAAAGAGCCATAAAATTGACGTTAAATGCAAAACATGAGTTTAAATTTTTTTGTGGGCCACAGTGCCTAGTTTTATAATAAATAGATTCTATTTCATATTTCATGCACTATAGAAAAAAAACATAAATTAAAAATGAGTAGAATTAGGTAAACATATTTTCCATCCCTATTATAGTCATTTTTTCTCCTTATCAATCAAATATTTGAAAGAGTCCTCATATCAAAGCTATTTTATCATGTTGCAAATAATTTACTGTGTTACTAGAAAATAATTTCCTAAAGGGACCTTGTTTATTAATTTTTGTAGTAAACCTCATCTGATATATTTCTAATTATATGTTTAAGTTTATTTAGTTTATTTTTAATTGAAAAATAAAAATTATAAGTTTATGGTGAACAACATAAATTAGATGAATGTATACATACACAAACACACATTATGGAATCACTAAATCAGCTCATTAGCATGTCTATTTCTTCATGTGTTTATCCTTTTTGTGGTAAGAATACTTAAAATTAACTCTTTCTGATTTCAAGTATGCAATACATTGTTATTATCTATAATCACTACTTTGTACAATAGGTCTTGAATTCATTCATCCTGATATTATGAGCAATATCTCTCCTGACTAATATAGCTCTATGTAAATAATGTATTCTCAGTAAATTTTCACTGAACTGGATAAATTTTAAAACTCTGACTTTAGATATCTAGTCATATATTAGATTTAAAATTAGTGCCATAATGAAAGTTTTTGAACATTATTTGTAACTTTAAAAAATGACCTATTAATAAATTATTGACTATGGATTTGATGAAGTCACTCAGACAATTATCTGGCCTAATTTTCCCCTAATGTTTGGATCTAGCTATTTTAAAAAAAGAGCTATTTTACCTATGATCCTAGAACTGTAATAAGAACACTTATCTCTAAGTGGAGTTCACTTATGGTGAAATGATACAACTGATGGATTTAATCACATTGAAATTATTGTGCTGGCGTCTTACTTTCAAGATTCTGCCAAAGGAAAACATATTCTGAATGAATCGGACACTTTGTGATGAGAAAATATCTACTATGAGTCATTTCCTATTATATTCTGCTGTAGCTAGTTTTAGAATTTCACAATTTTGATGAAGTAGTTTATAGAAGAATGTTTCCTCAGAGGGTTATTAGTAATGAACAAGAATTGTACCATCTTTGATAAATGAGTTTAACACATGAGTGAAATGTGGTGTTACTTAAAGCTGGTTTTTCCTGATGGTGATTTTATTGGGGTCTCACTTTTCTAACTAATGCAGAATTCCTTAGTTCCTAAATTACACAGAGTTGACCTTGTACTTGTTTGCCTCATTACACATCTGGATTACAGATTAAATTACATAAAATTAAAACATAGTGAAATAAAACATGATTGAGTAAATGCCCTTACAAATCGCAGGTGGACCCTGAAGTGAATTTTGATCTTTCCCCTCAAAAGCCATCTTGTCCAGGTCATTCTCTGAGTAGGTAATTAGGAGGAAAAAGATTTATGCATGATGGTATTTCCCCCATCATATTCTCAGCTCTAATAGAGCGCATTGCCAGTGTGGTGCTTCTTACTTTGCCCTGTGGTTCCAAATTAATCAGCCCATTATGAGTTTGTTTTCTTGCAGTTTTCCAACATCCCACAAAGAGTATTGCATTAACTCAATTAGAATAGAGCCAATGGGGGCTGCATGTCAGCTATCATGTGCTCAGAGTAACCCAACTTTGGGGACTGGAGAGTTGTTTAAACCTTTTCCGATCATTGATGTAGAATTTGATGTATTGCAATTTTATGACTTGATTAATTCTATAGTTTTCCAGGGCCGCCCAACACTCATAGAATGGATAGAAATCTATATTGATAACCATAAGGACGCTGGCATTGATTTTACAAGATTAATTTGATTACAAATATTTGATCATTATGAGTATTTTCTAAATGTGTTCCATAATAATAATGTCAGGTAGGATTCCAAGGACAGATAATTTTGTCATTATTGTTATAGGTTATTTGAATATTTTGTCAGAGATTTTTTTATTATCTTCATGTTGTGATTCTCTAAGACTTTGTCTATGAATCTTGCTTTTGTGTGTTTTATTTTAATTTAAAAAATTACGATCATCTTCTTACTTGGCGAGATTGTGTATGAAATGCTTTTTTAAAATTTTTTATGTGAGCAAAAGGGTAGCTTTACACATAGCACATTTTCTGAACTATGAATTTCTGAGGCATTGAAAATAAGGAATTTGTGATCCCATATATTGACAGAAGCAAAGTTTGTCCATATGTGATTTCAGCATTACAAATCACAATGTTAGCAACAGAGTTTCCATATTAAAGAATGTTCTTGTAATGAACAAAACATTGCTACAAATCTATCTCTTAGGATCTGGCTTCATTCTTTCCTTAAGGCCAAACATTTGACTTGAGACTTGGAAAGTATCCTCATTATGCCAGGATGCAACTGTTCTTTCAATTGTACAAAGAGGCAATAAACATTGCCAAGGATCAAGATAACTGTTTTATAGTATTGTACCAGCCCAACAAAGGTCATTTGAAGTTGATAGAATAGCTCTTGTAAGAACAGAGACCTTTGACTTAAGGAATGAAGATAGCTATAATGTCTCCAGGGAATTACCCAACTCAGTGGAATTGTCTTTTAAATAAAAATACATATTTTTTTTCTGGTTGGAATGATCATTTCTCCCAAATACTGCCTTAAAATTTTAAAGGTGCTTAGACCAACACTGTACAAAACAAATGAATTTATAATACATTTGACTCCCTGGCCTGTAGTTCACCTTTGCAGAACTGCTAGAAAAGCACATTTGCTGCATCTAAAATAAGGCAGGGCTTACTCTCTGCCAGATTGCAAGCAAACCTTCTTCTGTCCCACCTCCTGTTCTAACATAGAGCATCCTCCTAGAGCCCTAGTAATGATAGCATTTTAGGCACTGCGATAAGGCAGGCGTGGAGAAACTTGAGAGCCAAAGGCCTGCCTGATACATGCATGCCTCACTGTAGAAGCCAATACCTATGCAGTCTGTCAGGGGGGCTAAACAGGAACAAGCTAGTGTACTTTAAATGGCAATACACACCACTGTTGGCAAGAACCCTTTTAACAGTTGCCTTAATATTAAAATTATTCTTGTGCTAACAATAGTTAATTACCTAGTGTTATGGCTCACATGTGAGACAACACAAGAAGGTTTGGAGGAGGAATAATTGAGTTATAGCACTAATCAGTGAATTAATCCCAGAGGGGATTAATTTAGCTGTAACTGGAGGCTGGTGTGGTGTGGCTGGAGCATGTGGTTCATTAGGGGCATGGCTATGGGGTATATATTTTGTTTCTGGAGAGTGAAGTCTGTCTCTTTCTCTGCTTTCTGATCATCATGTGAGCCACTTCCCTCCACCACAATTTTCCACTACATTGTTCTGCCTTACCTTGAACCCTGAAAATGGAGCCTGGTGTCTACGGATTGAGATCTCTGAAACCACAAGCCCCTAAATAAACTTTTCCCCCTCTACAGTTCTGCTGGTCAGGTCTTTAGTCACAGAAGTGAAAAAGCTGACTAATATACCATGCTAGACAAAAGCCCTAATGAAACTGTCTAAGGTGTTCCAGATGCATTGTGTGAGTCATGTAAACTGGTCTGCCAGGCAGAATGAAAGTAAATGGTGGAAGGAGATAAAGAGAATCAAGGAATCCAAGATAATGTCATGTCAGAAAACAGCTTAACAGAAAACCCAGCAATATCTCTATTGTGCCATCTATTCTACTTACAGGGGCTCTGAACCTCCCTGTCCTGCCCCTCATAGTCCAAAAAAAGTTTTAGAGGATAGTGTTGAGATGACCTACAGTCCTGGTTTGACCAGAATTGAGGGGGTTCCTGGGACATAGGATTTTCAATTCTATGAAGAGGACAATTTTAGGGAAGTTGTGGCCACCATAGTTAACAAGCAGATAAATGCCCTTCCAGCCCCTTTCTCTCTCCCTCTGGCTTAGAGCTACAGTGGCTGTGGTAATTCAGAGGAATGGACACTGTATGGCTTTAAATAAGCAAGTGTTGTGGCTTAGCTTGTTTGCAAGTACAAGATAGTAAATGGTTTTTACAGTCAGTTTTTACTTTTGTAAAATGAGGACAATAAAGTTTATTTCGTAGGATTAAAGGGACTGACACATAGGAAAAGCTTGGTACGAAGAGAACACTAAATAAATGTTAGTTTCCTCTAATTTTCACAGATATTTTGGTTCTTGAAGATGTGAGACATTATTTTTTACAAAAGACACATTGACCTAAATTTCCACTATAAAACAAACTCCACATCCCTTAAAATGAAGTCTTGTATTTAGGGAGTTATTTCACAATCTTGAATATGTGTGAAAACTCAAGGCCTTTTGAGCGAGGTGCTGCCTTATGTTAGGTGAACATGTTTTTTTGTTTTGCTTTGGTTTGTTTGTTTGTTTTTTTTTTTTTGTTTTGGTACTGTGGATGAAACTCAATAGCTCTTTAGCACTGAGCTACATCTCCAGCCCTTTAAAATTTTATTTTCTTTTTCTTTATTTTTCTTTCGTGCGTGTGTGTGGTGCTAGGGATTGAACCCATGGCCTTGTGCATGTGAGGCAAGCAGTCTACCAACTGAGCTATATCCCTAAGCCCTTTAATTTTTTTTTTTTTTCCTTCTGAGATTGGGTCTCACTAAATTGCTTAGGGATTTTCTGATTTTCTGAAGGTGTCCTCGAACTTGCGATGCTTCTGCCTCAGCCTCTTCAGTTGTAATCCTCTAGGATTACAGTTGTGCTCCATCGAACCTATCTAGATGAACATCTTTTTAATGAGGTTTTGTACATAACATCAGATGACTTTGACTTTGTCTGTACAATAGGAAAATGCCAACTACTGATTAAACTGACATATAGTTTTCCTGATTTAACTTCTAACTTTAATCAAAGTCATAGAGCTGATAACTTCAGGCAGACTTTTCATGAAGTAAGAGCAGGTCTCAGTTAGACATGGCATATTTCCACAGGAACATATCATTTTATGTCATTTCATCCTTCCCCATTTGCTGGGAGTGAACTAGAGCACTGAATATAAAACTATTGCACTTTTCTACTGCAGAAATCCAGCAATGATTCCTAATGATAGTTGGTCACATGTTTATTTCTCTGAAACTTGTGGATTTTTCTCCCATTTTTGTTGATCAAGGACTTCTGGGCAACTTTTACATATAATTCAAACTTAAGCTTAAGAAGAAAAAAAAAATAGAATGGAAGCTTATTTCACTAAAAATTAATAGGTTGTGTCATTCTTTATTTTTTATCTCTTTGTACTGGAGTTTAATGTGTTTTTTTTTTTTTTTTTTCATTCTTTAAGTATATTATTTTTGTTGTTGTTCTAGTCAATGTTGACTGTTAAAAAGCCAGTGGAAATATGACTATTTTCCCCAAGGCCAGAGATAAGAGGTTCTGTTTTATGAAGGAGCCATTATGTGCCCAATAGACCCTACTGACTCATGGCCATTTGTTTCAACCACTCTGCATCCCTAGTTGTTCTTATGTTTGCCCCTATTCTATGCCTCTGCCCCTGCTGTTTTTCCCGAAATGCCCACACTATGATCTCTTCATTACTATCCACATTTCTAATTTGCCAATTCCTGTCAAATGATGTCCATGGTCAAGGTTTCTCCAGTAAAAACTAATGTAGTTCTATGTTCACATATTTATGTCCCCCTCAATAAATTGTGTTCCATAAAATTATAACTTCATTCATTTCTTGTATCCTCTGTCCTAGTGCCAGTTCTGTATATGGATATAAATGGAAAATATACCTGTGTTGGAAAAGAAAAACGAGCAAAGAGCTGAAAAATTAGAGTTTTAGGTTTAGCTTAGTAATTTTAAATTTACCATGTAAAATGGAACTATCTAAGCTTCAGTTCCCTTGTGTATTACACGAAGATGTTGGGATAGATTATTCTTGTGGAATATTGTGTTATTTTTCCCAGTTGATAATGTCTCCTCCCAGGTCCTAGAGGTGGATTATACATCCCAGCCCAGTATCAACTAAATCCCAGTACTTGCTATAAGTTATGAAGACTTCTGATCAGAATGCCAATGAAAGGGACAATATTTCTGTTTCCAGTAGAGAAAAAGCCTAAATTGGAGGCATAGCTGACCTGCAGTCTGTATTTCCTATGAATGATAATTAAATAATTGTAAAATATTTGATTGATTCATTTGTTAATAATTGTAAAATATTTGATTGATTCATTTGTTAAGTTTTCCTTTTTGCTCTAGCTCTTCATAATATTACTATCACTTACTGAAGTATTTCTACTACTAATTATCATCACTCAGATATTTTAATTAAGATTAGACAACATGAATTTAAGAACTGTGTGAGGCATCCTCAATCCATGAAGTGTGTTCAGTTTGTCCCTAAATTTTAGGCTGACCTAAAAAGCCACGTATACAACCAATAGGCTCCTTAGAGAGATTCCAGCACAACTTATAACACATATAACTATTAGTTCCAACAGCCTTTAGGTTGGTCTCCCAGTAGTCAGTATTCCCCACCTCCTGACATCAAGGTCTTGTATAATTCCTTTCCTTTGTAACTTGCTTCTGACTAACACAATATCTCAATGTTGAACAGATGTCACTTCTGTTATTAGACTCAAAAGATTCTGACATTTGCCTTGGTAGCAGACTGTCTCCTTTGCTGGCTTTGATGAATCAAATTACACATGGCAGAGAACTGAAGCTAGCCCTTGGCCACTAGACAAAAAGGCACTGAGGCTCCCGAGCTCTTAATGCCCTCTCCGGAATGAAATCTTGCCAATAGCTATGGGATCTTAGAAGCAAATCCTTCCTGGCCAGGCTTTCTAATGACATGACAGTCTTGACTGATTCCTTATATGGCCATGTGAGAGGAAGATCCAGCAAAGCTGTGCATGGATTTCTGACTCATAGAAGTTCTGAAATAATAAAGATTTGTTGTTTTAGTCCCCTAATCTTCTGGTAACATTTACATAGGAATAGATAACTGATATAACTCGGACTTATTCAAGTAAGTCATCTGTTCACCCTATGAATTTTGATCAAGTATTCTTGATGTACAAGAAACTGGGTTGACACTGGGGATATAAGAGTGAATGAGCAGGCACATTTGTTGTTATTTGGAAACTTGTTGTTTGGTGGGAAAGGTAGACCAACCACCAAATTAGTAATTGCAATCAAGTGTGGTAAGAGGGCACAGGTGGGAATCTTGGTGGGTCTACATAATAGAAAAAAAACCTGACTAGTAATGCTGGTGTTGAGAGGATTTCTCTAAGAATATGTGATCTTTAATTGGAAGTCTGATGAATGAGAGATTTATGAGATGGAAAATGAGAAAAAATGCTCCAGGGAGGGAGAGGACATTTGAAAACCTGGAAGTGAGAGTTTGAAAAAGGATAGAAGTTCTCTACCTTTGGGCACAAGAGAGAGATTTTTTCTCTTTGGATAAGGTTGGGATCAGATCAAAAAGTCCTGGTAAGCCTTTTTTCAGAACTAGGACTTTATCCTGGGGTTGATGAGCTACCAAATGACTTCTTTTAGCAGGTATACCTGGAAATACTTTGTCTTTGGAAAGAACGTTCTGATGGCACCATGAAGAATGGTCCGTGTAATTAATCAGAATTTGGTTGGGGAAACAGAATTTGGTTTGAGGATCTCATGGGAATAGGGTTTTACTATAGGAAACGGGTCTTATATAATAAATGTGTGATAATCGGAAATGCAAATGTCCTGAAAAGGAGCTTTATGTGGAAATCTAAGAAGCCAAGCACTGCAGACACTGAGGGGAACCTGAAGGAGTCATTTCATAGAAAGGTCTATGGCACATGGTTCCCTGCCTGGGGCTGTTTCCTCTGAGGCCCATGGTATCTGATCCTGGGCCTGAAGCAGGCCAGCAGTTGGGAAAATGAGTTGGACACTGTCCTTTCTCTGGTCTAGTTTCTCTTTTGTCTATAGCATTCATCAACTTCTAATCCACTATGTATTGTCTTTATTATGTCAAAGGCTCTCTCCTAATTAGAAATACAAACTGCAACTGGGCTTGGTGGTGCATATCTGTAATCCCATGGACTTGGGTGGCTGAGGCAGGAGGATCACAAGTTCAAAACCAGTCTCAGCAACTTAGTGAGACCCTGTCTTACAATAAAAAATAATAAAAAAAAAAAAAAGCTGGGGGACATGGCTCAGAAATTAAGAATCCTGGGATCAATAACTGATACCAAAAAATTAAAAAATAAAAATAAAAAACGATATACAAACTGCTGGAGCATAAGCATATCTGACCATTTTGTTTTTTCAGATCTTCTAAGGAGCTTAGCTCTAGCCAAAAACAGTGCCTTATATATCAGTTACATAATAAAGAATAATTGTATATAATTTAAGTTATAAAGGTATATGTGGGGATTTTTTGATTAAAAAATCAATTAATTAATTGGCTTGATTTTGTTTATGTTAAAATAATGTTTAAGCATAATTGCAAATTTATAAATATTCATATACCAGAATTGAAAGCCTTTTGCTTTAGTTCTGCAGAGTTGAAAATCAATTTACTTTGTCAGAAAACAAATTTTTTAACTTTGTAAATTCAGATGATTACTACATTAAAATGAGAGGGAATTATGTTTCTAATAGTCTCGTGGTAATATAGATCATTTCTATTTTTTATAATATTTATCTGGAGTTTATATCTGATTTATTTATTTGAATGATTTATTTTCCCAAAACATAAAAGTTCTCCCTGTGATTCCATACTGCTAAATTATTGTTCTATTTCTATAGTGGTAATTTTCCTAATTTCTAATTCTTGTAAAGTTTTTATGCTTGTTCTGCATATTGGGACTTAGATCAGGAGGTAGAATTTTCTGTTTCCATTAGAGATGGTGTCTTGTTAAGATAGAATTGATTTCAATACTTGCTCTCCTGAGATAAAGCCACTTTGAAGTTTCTTGAATAACTTGGCCTTGCATTTCTCATTATTGGTACTCAACAATTTCTTTGGCCTCTGAAGTCTTACATATTAATGTTGCAAAGATAAGCTGGTTTTGATTCATGGAATCAGGTGTGGCAGTTCATTACTTGCCCCCTGGGAAAGCCATTGAAAGGTCTTTTAGAATATGCGCTTGTTTTCATACATATACAGTGACTTCCTGGGGCTGAGTTTGTAAAAGTCTGCAGGAAATGAATGCAGGCTTCATGGAGTGGGGGTGGAGCATTACATAAAGAATGTGGATTCTTATATTTTATATCTTTGTTTTGTCATTTCTCCTTTACCCCCTACCTCTATCCTACTTCATGTAGTCCCACCCTACAAACCAGAGCACTGAATGGACAATGTAGGAAGAAGCTTTTAAAAGAGACAGAATTTGGGTGAAATCCCAGGAAATGCAAACTACAATGTATCAGGCACTTGACTTAGTTTTGTTGACTCTGAGTTTTCTCATTTATAATATAGGTAATTTCTATATCTCAGTGTTGTATGAAAATTTAAATTGTGTGTGTGTGTGTGTGAGAGAGATTAGTCTCTAGAATTCTCTAGGTACTCAAAAATGTTAGTTACTAATATTTCAAAAAGATTGGAAATTAAAATGATATAAAAATTCATGTGTACATTTAACCAGACTTTTTATTAAATGTGGAGAACAAATTCACAAAGGCTTAAAATTAAAGGTATGGGTCACAGGATCTTAAATAATCATGAGCTGGGGATGTAGTAGTGGAGCATTTCCCCAGAATGTGCAAGTACCTGGGTTTAATCCCAAGCACCACAAAACAAAAACACACACCAAAAAACCTACCAAGATTTAAGTAATTAAGAATCATTTTCTTAAGTTAATTCTGTACAAGAAGAAAAATAGGGAAAATGCTCATTGGTCTTGTAGTGATTTTTTTGGGGGGGGTATATAACAAAGGCAGCAAAGACAAAAATACATGCAACAAAGGTAAAAATAAAGGAGCAAAACTACCTAAATCTTAGGAGAAAAGTTTTAAACTTTTTACTGTTGAATGTAATGTTAGCTGTGGGCTTGCCATGCATGGTATTTATAATGTTGAGATACCTTCCTTCTATACCTAATTTGTTGAGAGTTTGTATCATGAAAGGATATTGGATTTTACTAAAGCAATTTCCTGTACCTATATGACATGATCACATTGTTTTTTATCCCCATCCATGTAAGGTGGTTTCTACCATTTTTAAAATTGCATATATTAAAACATCCTTTTAAAAACATATTAAAACATCCTTCCATTCTAGAGATAAATTCCACTTGATCATGGCATTTATTTTATTCTTATTTTAAGGACATATCTCAGGTTGAATTGTATGTATACTTAAACATCCAAACCCCAAATGGTTTTATTTTTTAAAAAGTGTTATAGGGTTATGTTAACTTCTCTCATTTTTTTCTAAAAAAATTTTAAAAAGTTCCCATCCCATTGCTCAGCAATCACTTAGTTACTAAGCATTGAATCATCATGTACAACATGACCAGAATTGCTTTTGCAGAAAGAATTGCTATCAAGTTAATATCAGATAAATAAATATATGGTCATTGACACTGAGCTAGGAAGGACTAGGAAGGCAGATGAACACAAATTCTTGGCATACTTATGTGGAGCTTACACAAATATTTGTTGGTGCATATTAAAGACATGCCTACTAGATCCCTGTGTCTTCTATCCCACTTTTTTCTTCTTAGTTTCTTTCATAGCCAGAATTTCCAAAAGTTATGCAGGATTTTATTAAAAATTAAAAATTAGTAAATTTTAAGTAGCGTGCTATAAGATACATTACTAACATATCTATGCACACAAAATTTGAAATAATTCAACAAACCATTATAAATGAAATGTTAATCAAGAATCATTTCAATCCAAAATTGGTAGGCAGAATGAGATGCTTATGCTATCATCTTATGGGTGTAACTATTTTTGCTGTGCACGTAAGATATTACCTTTCTTTCCCAGAATCTATCTTGTATTATGCAAATTTTTCAAGAAAGGTTTCTTTCCATTATGATCAACCATGCTGCTCTCATTGTCTTCATTCCTTGACCATCTCTTATCAAGTTCTCTTCATATCACATCATTGAAATAACTCATTCTATGAATACCATACCATTAAATCTATGGACCTTTGCATTGTTAAATGTACTCTGCTTGAAACATTATCTTTTCTGAGTATGGAGTAGTTCCTACCTAAAGCTTTTTTTAAAAAAAATTGCATTGTATATATTAAAGGTATACAATGTGATATTATGAGACATAGATAGTAAAAAGTGTTACCATGGTGAAGAAAATGAACAGATCTATCATCTCATATATCATCTCCCATGATTATTATTTTGCAGCAAGGGTAGTGAGAATTTACTCAATGTTTCTGAATTCCAAACATAGTATTATTTTATTACCTATAATCTTCATACTTTACATCAGATTTTTAGACTTTTCTAATTATTTATTTTCCCTTTGCAAGCTCATACTCCTCTAGTGGACTGTGACATTTTCAGCTGTTCTGGACTCCCTCCTAGGCCCCTTCTCTTTTCATACTAAACCTTGAGCTGAAAACAACCTCATTAATGTGTTTGGCTCATTCTTGTAGGCAAGTTGAAGAATAACACACATAATTCTCTTGTTACTCAGTTGATATAGCATCTTGTTTTCATTCATGATTTATCCAATTCTTTTTTTTTTTTTTTTTTTTCCAATTCCAGAAACAACATACTGGTCCAAGTAATGAGGAATTCTCACATAAGTCATTGAGTAGTTTGTTGGTCTTTCTATATATATATGTCCTTTTTTTCCAATTCAAATTATGGTAGGCATTTCTTCCCACTCATGCCTAATTAAATCACCCTTTTGGCTTTCCATACTCTTTGAATGAAGAACAAAATGCTCAACATTTAATATATAGCTTTATAGGGCATATCATTTAATTACTTCTTCGGGTCACTTTGGTATACTGTACATTTTCTTACTTTATTGGAATAGCTATACAAACCTTTAAATTTTTTTTAAATGCAAGTTTTCATCTCTATCTGTTCCTTTTGTATGTGCTTATTGTGCCTTACCCCAATTTAACCTAGCTAACTTCTTCAATTCCCAACACAGTATTTGCTTCTTCAGAGTAGTTCCTCATCTCTTTGACAAGATCAACTGTCCCCCCCTAAGGTTCTTACAGTACCATGTACAATTCTGTCACAGCAATAATGGGTGTGGTAAATAGATGCTGGTGCAATTGGTTTCTCAAGTGTTTCTTGAGAAACACTTGTCTTCCTGTTGAGCTGGTCAGCTTCAGAAAGACAGGAATCTTGCTTTATTATTGCTGTGGATAATATTGTTTGCTTATTTACTTTACTCATATTTAACTTCAGCACTGTCTTGGTTTGGATGTGAGGTGTCCCCCCCCCCCCACCAAAAGCTTATGTGCAAGACAATGCAATACTTAGAGAAGAAATGATTGGGTTGCCAATAGCCTTAACCTAAACTGTGAATTAATTCCCTAATAGGTATTAACCAAGTGGTTGGGTATGTGGCTGGAAGAGGTGGGAATGGGGCATGGTTTGAGGGTACATGTTTGTATCTGGTGTGTGGAGTCTCTGCTTTCTGATCACCATGAGAACTGCTTCCTTCTGCTACACTCTTTCTTCATAATGTTTTGTCTCACCTCGAGCCCCAAGGAATGGAGCCTGCTTTCTGTGGGCTAAGACCTCTGAAACCGTGAGCTCTCAAATAAACTTTTCCTCCTCTACAATTGTGCTAGTTGGGTTCTTTACTCACAGCAGCAAAAAAGCTAAGACAAGCACCCAGCACAGATTCTGGTTCAAAGTTGTCAGCAAAGTGTACTTTTTGAATGAGGATTTGAATGCATTCAATCAACATATTAAAAATTCTAACCCTCATTTCTAAAATAGTAGGTATAAACTTCCAATTGTCCTTTATGGTCAAGGCAAATGAAATAATAGAAGCATGGAAAGAGAGTGTTAAAAATAACTAAGTTAGATGTCATGTGATAGAAGTTTGGATTTTGAAGCTTTAATTTAATAATCGTTACACTATATGTTAATACATCCTCGATGTCATTTTTAAAATACTGGTAATAATGAAAATAGAAAGACTAAATTTTACGAAGCATTTATATGTGTAAGACACCTGGCTAAATCATGTGAAGATATTATCTAGATTCATTCTTAGAATCCCTATGTAATATCTACTAATATAAAAATAAAACATTAAATCTTGCACTCATAGAGCTCTATGTGCTCAGCACCCTTCTAAGTATTGTTTCATTTAATCTTACATTACAACTTTGTTAACAGGATCAGATGAAATATTCCTAGGAAACACCTTGTATAGTGTAAACCAGGATAGAGTTGTCAGTTAAATTATTATGTCTGTATGTTCTAGTTAAAAAGTACATCGCTATGTTTCCGCCAGCTGGCCAGGCTGGCAAGAGGAGCTGGGTTCAAAAGAGCTGGCTGCAGCAGTATCTAAGAAAACTGTGAAGAAACCACACAAAACACGAACATGAATTTCGAGGGTGGGACTGCTCTGTGACCCAAAGTTTAGCTCCACAATGGATAGGTCTGGAAAAGGAGCAAGAGAGAAAGTACATCTGGAACCCCTGATTTACTGAGGAAAAGACATTCGATAGAATATTCCACCCAAATAAAGCAAGGGATAGGGTTTTGAAAGGTGGACTCTTGCTTGGTGGTGTCTTGTGGTCAGCAGATTGATTGACATCTTGGCAAGTCACATCCTTCTCAGGTGTTGTGTGGGATCATGGGCAGAGCGAGAGGAAAGGCACATTTGTGTCCAAAGACCAATCAGCGCGAAACGCCAGACCAATCCCCTTATATGCTCAAATATGCATAGCTCTCACACAGTCCATCGATGGCTCGCGACCCAGTGTAATATGGAGATGAGTCATGGCTACTTTAGACTAGTACCACGCTATCTGCTTCTTTTGACTTCATCATGCGGTTTCCTATAAATTGTTAAGTTTCTTGGCTTGAGCTACCTTTCTTTTGTGCCCCCTTTTGCAATAATCTATTGCTACTGAGTTTGCACTTGTGAGAATTTTGGCATATTTGACATGGCATATTAACTATTCACAACTCCTTAACACTGCATGACCAGAGGAAAATGCTACTTTACATTTTTATAGTGTGAGATAACTGGAGAGAGAAAGTAAATTATTTCTATATGCTTGAAGCCTATAAAATTATCTTTTAAATATGGTCACAGGCTCAAAGAGCAGAACTATGGCATATGATAAACAGGTTTCTCTTACATGTTTTTTGAGGTATTTAATCAAATGAAAAGTAATTACTTGTTCAATTCACAATAATGAGAAAAAAGAGATGAATGACCTAAGGTCGTTTTCAACTATTGAAGAAAATAACTTAGTGACATCTTTTTTTTTAAGACTATACAGAATATCACATTTAAGTAGCATGTGTTTCCCTATTATGACCTATATTATATTTTGTATTAAATATATGGGTCTAAGAAAAATGAGGAAAAATTGAAATAAATGTTAAATTAATTATGGCATATAGCCCGCCTTTTTATTTTCTTTACATTAGAGGTATATAGAGCTTTCTTCAGAACATAGGTTATTTATTTATCTGCACTTTTGCTGATGAAAAAAAAATCAAAGCCCTCTAGTAGTTAATCTCAGGTGTTTCTCCATCTTTGTTAAAATTTATTTTTCTTGCGTGTTTTCTTATACTCCCAGATATCCAGCAGCAATAATAAAAATATGTAAATTTATAACAAGTTTATTTCCCAAATAAAGACAATCTGGGGGCAGAGATACCTGGGTACTATTTCAGTTCATGACAGGGCTTTGTTTAATCATGTGTGAAGAAGGAAACTTGGGCTAGAATTTTATTCTTCCTACATTCACATCAACAACTATTCAATGAGACACAGTATATTTCAGACGCTGTTCTAGATGCTGGAAAATGATAGTTCCTCATGTAATTTATATTTCAAAGAAATGATAGTTAATAATAAAAATGAATCTATGGTAGAGTAACGTTTTGATTTTGCTTTATAAAAAAACTTTTAACCTTCTTAATTTAGATAATATTTTGTTTAATATATCACTTAACAAATTGTTTTATAATTATCTGACTATGTAGATTTCCTATTTGTGACTCAAAAATTGAAATCACTTTTTAACTTTCATGTCTAGGTTGTAAAATTTGTTAGAGATTCTAGTCATAATATATTCTTAGTGATGGTTTTTTAAATGGATGAATGAATGAATAAGTGAATGGAAGATGGAGAGAATGAGTGAAAGTTTTATAACCTGGATTTTAAGCTAAATCTTTCAGTAATCTCTGTTTGGACCATAATTTTGTGTGTGGAGACTGCAAGAGTTTATGAAGTGAAATATACATTCCCACACAGTTTTTCACCATACTCCCTTAGAGAAGAGAGTATGGATAAGTGTGTGTGTGTGTGTGTGTGTGTGTGTCTGTGTGTGTGTATGTATGTATATGTGTGTGTGTATATATATATAAAATATATAGTATATATATAATACATATGTATATATTATATGTAGTGTGTGTGTATATATATGTATATATATACACACATATTTATATACACACATATTATGTGTGTGTGTGTATATATATATATATATATATATATATCTGGGTACTGTTTCAGTTCATATATTATACTACATATAATATATACATATATGAACAATATACATATGAACAATATATATGTATATATAAACAATATATAGTTCTATATGTATTATATCCTTACTTATGATATAAATAAGGATACATATATATATATATATACATATAAAATTTTAATTTATATTTTCTGAATTTAATTCATTTCAAAGACTAGAACTTGCTTTGTGAGCAAATAGAACTGATGCTATAAAAAGTCTTTGACTTTTATCTGGTACAACAGGAATTGATAAATGGTGGCCTGCATCATCCAGGCAATAGGGCAAGGTCATGTTGCTGTTTCCATGGCAAAAGAAATAACTGTAATAAAGAAAGATTAAATGAAATATCAGAGGTCTGGCGACCCTTTGCAATAGACAGTTCAGTTACAAAATATTTCAGATGACCTATATGACATTTTTTTTTACCTTTCATTAGAGGAAGACTCTACTTCCCTCTTATCTCACAGTAATCAAGGCTGCCTAAGGGCTCACAGATTAATATTCCCAGTCATGTTTGAAGTTGAAAGAGAAACCTAAGTAGCTATAGCCACTAATTATAATGGCTTTCTGAATATATATTTAATTGCTTTTAAAAAATGGCATTACATATTTCTCACCTATCAAACTCATTTAGATTAATAATTTTATAAAACTTATTTTGGTATGAAACATTTTAATCAAATTATGTTGTGTGTGCATATCGTATATATATATATATATATATATATATGTGTTTTCATAGATAAACATATTTATAATTATATTTACTTCAAACAATATATGAGCATAATAGATGACATATTTCCAATTATTCTGAATTAAATGTATCCTCAAGCAGAATCATATGAAATATACTTTATATCAACCTTTTCAGATTTTTTGTCATAAAGTCTATGAAAAATCAAGTAAACTAATATCAAATTCTTATAGGAAAATATAACTATTTACCTACATGTGAGTTCATCCTAGTGTTTAAAAATCATCTTTAAAGATAAAGAAAGATGACAAATTCTTCCTTTCTAGCATTATTTAAATTTTGGACCAAATACATTTCCTGAAATCTAGCCTTTGGTTGTTTCTTCAAATGAAATCAGTAAATAACTCATTCATTGGTAGAATTTTTCTCCCAGAATTAAGTTCAAGTGTCAGATTTGAATGGCACTATCCATGAAGCATGATGAGAAACATGTCTGGTGCCTGTGCAACAGGATTTTATCTGGGGAATACAGCCATTCAACAAATCCAAATACTAAGAATAATACAGAGCCCTTTTTATAGTGACGTCAGGCTTGATTTAAGCCACCATGAACAATTTAGGGATTTATCTAGTGGAAGGATCTGACAGCATAAAAGACTAGGAAAAGACAGAATTCACCTAGCATGATTTCTGGTTCTCATAATATGTTGGAACAGGACTCTCATAGTCAGTTTAGGATATGGTAGATAATGGTTCATTATCTGAGAAATGAGTGTTGTCAACAAAGGCATCCAGGGATTCAATAAAGTGAACTCTATATCTTTTGAAAATTATTCGTGAACAATATCAATGTTAATTATACTTATTCACATAAATGCTGATTCTCCAGGTTTCCATCTTAAATTATTAAGGAACTGGTAGCAAATTTCCCTTCAGTATAATCTGTGGAGCTCTACTGGTAACATTCTTCAAATTTTTCTTTTTTCTATGTTTGAAAATAGTTTTTATTTCCTTTTCAATTTTGAAGAATGTTTCTGTGAGTATTGAAATATAGGTGTATTTTTCTTACTTTAAAGTTATAATATTTTTCTTTAAAGATTTTGTTCAATTGTTGATTGAATCTCATCATTTCTCTTGAGAAATCAGCTATTGACTGTTTTTGTTCTACTGAATGTTATGTATTTTTAAATTTTATGCTTTATTTTTAGATTATTTTCCTTGTGTATAGTTTAAGTTGGCAATTATCTTTTCTCAGCATTTAAAAAATATTATTTCACTGTTTTTTAGCTATATTTTTATTTTTACTGAGTATTTTTTTAATTCAACTGATCTTTTTTAAGAATATAATCTTAGGCCCCCTCTCCCTGCGCCGGCATAGTAGAGGGAACTGGGACCAAAGACAGAGCAGGCCCAGCGGCCTGCTGAGGGGCAGAGCCGCCCCCCACCCCCCTCGCCTGCCAGGTAGGGGAAGGGTGACCACCGACAGAAAAGGCCCAGTGGCCCAGGGCGGGACAGAGCTTCCAATCACTCCTGCAAGGTAGGCGGGCCTGCGACCCACCGGCAGAAGAGGAGCAGTCGCCTGCTGAGAGGCTGAGCCGCCCCCTCCCCCTGCGCCGGCATAGTAGAGGGAACTGGGACCAAAGACAGAGCAGGCCCAGCGGCCTGCTGAGGGGCAGAGCCGCCCCCCACCCCCCTCGCCTGCCAGGTAGGGGAAGGGTGACCACCGACAGAAAAGGCCCAGTGGCCCGCGTCGGGACAGAGCTTCCAATCACTCCTGCAAGGTAGGCGGGCCTGCGACCCACTGGCAGAAGAGGAGCAGCCGCCTGCTGAGAGGCTGAGCCGCCCCCTCCCCCTGCGCCAGCATAGTAGAGGGAACTGGGACCAAAGACAGAGCAGGCCCAGCGGCCTGCTGAGGGGCAGAGCCGCCCCCCACCCCCCTCGCCTGCCAGGTAGGGGAAGGGTGACCACCGACAGAAAAGGCCCAGTGGCCCAGGGCGGGACAGAGCTTCCAATCACTCCTGCAAGGTAGGCGGGCCTGCGACCCACCGGCAGAAGAGGAGCAGTCGCCTGCTGAGAGGCTGAGCCGCCCCCTCCCCCTGCGCCGGCATAGTAGAGGGAACTGGGACCGAAGACAGAGCAGGCCCAGCGGCCTGCTGAGGGGCAGAGCCGCCCCCCACCCCCCTCGCCTGCCAGGTAGGGGAAGGGTGACCACCGACAGAAAAGGCCCAGTGGCCCAGGGCGGGACAGAGCTTCCAATCACTCCTGCAAGGTAGGCGGGCCTGCGACCCACCGGCAGAAGAGGAGCAGTCGCCTGCTGAGAGGTTGAGCCGCCCCCTCTCCCTGCGCCGGCATAGTAGAGGGAACTGGGACCAAAGACAGAGCAGGCCCAGCGGCCTGCTGAGGGGCAGAGCCGCCCCCCACCCCCCTCGCCTGCCAGGTAGGGGAAGGGTGACCACCGACAGAAAAGGCCCAGTGGCCCAGGGCGGGACAGAGCTTCCAATCACTCCTGCAAGGTAGGCGGGCCTGCGACCCACTGGCAGAAGAGGAGCAGCCGCCTGCTGAGAGGCTGAGCCGCCCCCTCCCCCTGCGCCGGCATAGTAGAGGGAACTGGGACCAAACACAGAGCAGGCCCAGCGGCCTGCTGAGGGGCAGAGCCGCCCCCCACCCCCCTCGCCTGCCAGGTAGGGGAAGGGTGACCACCGACAGAAAAGGCCCAGTGGCCCGCGGCGGGACAGAGCTTCCAATCACTCCTGCAAGGTAGGCGGGCCTGCGACCCACCGGCAGAAGAGGAGCAGCGGCCTGCTGGGAGGCAGAGCCGCCCCCTCCCCCCCGCGCCTGCAAGGTAGTCGGAACTGAGACCACCATCAGAACAGGTCAGACCTGCAACCGAGAGACAGAACAGGCCCAGTGGCCTGAGGAAGGGTAGAGCCGCCCCCCCCCACACACGCCTGCAAAGTAGGCGGACCTGCGACCCACTGGCAGTACAGCCCCAGAGGCCTGCAGAGGGGCAGTGCCGCTGCCTGCGCCTGCAAAGTAGGCAGAACTGCGACCACCGACAGAACAAGCCTAGCGGCCTGCAGAGGGACAGAGCCGCCGCCCGCGCCTGCAAGGACGGCGGACCTGCTACCGACTGGCAGAGCAGGCCCAGCGGCCTGCCGGCGTGGTAGGCACATTGCCCCAATTGGAGGAGGGGCAGAGCCGCCGCCCGTGCCTGCGAGGGAGACTTTGCAACTATACAAGACCAATATAAATATATAGGGGGAAAATTCAATAGCACAACAGTTTCACCAAGAAGAAAGGAACGCGAACAGTATGAAGAGACAAGGAAAGAAAGGACCACAAGCATTGCAGGTCAACTCAACTTTAGAAGAGGTAATAGCTGCAGCTGATGGAATGTCAGATAAAGAATTCAGGATATACATGCTTCAGATGATCTGGAGTCTCAAGGAAGACATCAGACAGCAAAATCAGACAATGAAAGATCACTTCAACAATGAATTACATAAACAAATCCAAGAAGCAAAAGATCAACTATACAGGGAAATAGAGGTTATAAAAAACAAACAAACAGAAATCCTAGAAATGCAGGAAGCAATAAGCCAACTTAAAAACTCAATTGAGAATACTACCAGCAGAGTAGAACACTTAGAAGACAGAACATCAGACAATGAAGATAAAGTATATCAACTTGAAAAGAACATAGACAGCTCAGCAAGACTGTTAAGAAACCATGAGCAGAACATCCAAGAAATATGGGATAACATCAAGAGACCAAATTTAAGAGTCATTGGGATACAGGAAGGAACAGAGTTTCAAACCAAAGGAATGAGCAATCTATTCAATGAAATAATTCGAGAAAACTTCCCAGATTTGAAGAATGAGACAGAACCCCAAATCCTAGAAGCCTACAGGACGCCGAATGTGCAAAATCATAAGAGACCCACACCTAGACACATTATAATGAAGATGCCCAACATACAGAACAAGGAGAGAATTTTAAAAGCTACAAGAGAAAGGAAGCAGATCACATTTAGGGGTAAGCCAATCAGGATAACAGCTGATCTTTCAACACAGACTCTGAAAGCTAGAAGATCCTGGAATAACATATTTCAAACACTGAAAGAAAATGGGTTCCAACCAAGAATTGTGTTTCCAGCGAAATTAAGCTTCAGGATGGAAGATGAAATTAAAACCTTCCACGATAAACAAAAGTTAAAAGAATTTGCAGCTAGAAAACCATCTCTTCAAAACATCCTTGGCAAAACATTACAGGAAGAGGAAATGGAAAATAACAATGAAAACCAACAGTGGGAGGTAGGACACTAAAGGGGGGAAAATAATCAAAGTGGAAAACAAACCATGTTTAGTAACATAAATAAACAAATATGGCTGGAAGAACAACCCATATCTCAATAATAACCCTAAATGTTAATGGCTTAAACTCACCAATTAAGAGACACAGGCTAGTAGAATGGATCACAAAACAAGACCCAACAATATGCTGCCTACAGGAGACGCATTTGATAGGAAAAGACATACATAGGCTGAAGGTGAAAGGTTGGGAAAAATCATATCACTCATATGGACTTCGGAAACAAGCAGGAGTATCCATACTCATATCAAATAAAATAGATTTTAAGCCAAAGTTAATCAAAAGGGATAAAGAGGGACACTACATACTGCTCAAGGGAACCATACACCAACAAGACATAACAATCATAAATATATATGCCCCAAACAATGGTGCAGCTATGTTCATCAAACAAACTCTTCTCAAGTTCAAGAGTCTAATAGACCACCATACAATAATCATGGGAGACTTCAACACACCTCTCTCACCACTGGACAGATCTTCCAAACAAAAGTTGAATAAGGAAACTATAGAACTCAATAACACAATTAATAACCTAGATTTAATTGACATATATAGAATATACCACCCAACATCAAACAGTTACACTTTTTTCTCAGCAGCACATGGATCCTTCTCAAAAATAGATCATATATTATGTCACAGGGAAACTCTTAGACAATACAAAGGAGTAGAGATAATACCATGCATCCTATCTGATCATAATGGAATGGAACTGAAAATCAACGATAAAAGAAGGAAGGAAAAAGAATATATCACTTGGAGAATGAACAATAGGTTACTGAATGATCAATGGGTTATAGAAGACATCAAGGAGGAAATTAAAAAATTCTTAGAGATTAATGAAAACACAGACACAACATATCGGAATCTATGGGACACATTGAAAGCAGTTCTAAGAGGAAAATTCATTGCTTGGAGTTCATTCCTTAAAAAAAGAAAAAACCAACAAATAAATGATCTCATACTTCATCTCAAAATCCTAGAAAAAGAAGAGCAAAACAACAGCAAAAGAAGTAGAAGGCAAGAAATAATTAAAATCAGAGCTGAAATCAATGAAATCGAAACAAAAGAAACAATTGAAAAAATTGACAAAACTAAAAGTTGGTTCTTTGAAAAAATAAACAAAATCGACAGACCCTTAGCCATGCTAGCGAAGAGAAGAAGAGAGAGAACTCAAATCACTAACATACGGGATGAAAGAGGCAATATCACAACAGACACTTCAGAAATACAGAAGATAATCAAAAATTATTTTGAATCCTTATACTCCAATAAATTAGAAGATAGTGAAGGCATAGATAAATTTCTTAAGTCATATGATCTGCCCAGATTGAGTCAGGAGGATATAGACAACCTAAACAGACCAATATCAATTGAGGAAATAGAAGAAACCATCAAAAGACTACCAACTAAGAAAAGCCCAGGACCGGATGGGTATACAGCAGAGTTTTACAAAACCTTTAAAGAGGAACTAATACCAATACTTTTCAAGCTACTTCGGGAAATAGAAAAAGAGGGAGAACTTCCAAATTCATTCTACGAGGCCAACATCACCCTGATACCTAAACCAGACAAAGACACTTCAAAGAAAGAAAACTACAGACCAATATCTCTAATGAACCTAGATGCAAAAATCCTCAATAAAATTCTGGCCACTCGGATACAAAGGCACATCAAAAAAATTGTGCACCATGATCAAGTAGGATTCATCCCTGGGATGCAAGGCTGGTTCAATATAAGGAAATCAATAAATGTTATTCACCACATCAATAGACTTAAAAATAAGAACCATATGATCATCTCGATAGATGCGGAAAAAGCATTCGACAAAGTACAGCATCCCTTTATGTTCAAAACTCTAGAAAAACTAGGGATAACAGGAACATACCTCAATATTGTAAAAGCAATCTATGCTAAGCCTCAGGCTAGCATCATTCTGAATGGAGAAAAATTGAAGGCATTCCCTCTAAAATCTGGAACAAGACAGGGATGCCCTCTCTCACCACTTCTGTTCAACATAGTTCTCGAAACACTGGCCAGAGCAATTAGACAGACGAAAGAAATTAAAGGCATCAAAATAGGAAAAGAAGAACTTAAATTATCACTATTTGCAGATGACATGATTCTATACCTAGCAGACCCAAAAGGGTCTACAAAGAAACTATTAGAGCTAATAAATGAATTCAGCAAAGTGGCAGGATATAAAATCAACACGCATAAATCAAAGGCATTCCTGTATATCAGCGACAAATCCTCTGAAATGGAAATGAGGACAACCACTCCATTCACAATATCTTCAAAAAAAAATAAAATACTTGGGAATCAACCTAACAAAAGAGGTGAAAGACTTATACAATGAAAACTACAGAACCCTAAAGAGAGAAATAGAAGAAGATCTTAGAAGATGGAAAAATATACCCTGTTCATGGATAGGCAGAACTAACATCATCAAAATGGCGATATTACCAAAAGTTCTCTATAGGTTTAATGCAATGCCAATCAAAATCCCAACGGCATTTCTTGTAGAAATAGAGAAAGCAATCATGAAATTCATATGGAAAAATAAAAGACCCAGAATAGCAAAAACAATGCTAAGCAGGAAGTGTGAATCAGGCGGTATAGCGATACCAGACTTCAAACTATATTACAGAGCAATAGTAACAAAAACAGCATGGTACTGGTACCAAAACAGGCGGGTGGACCAATGGTACAGAATAGAGGACACAGAAACCAATCCACAAAACTACAACTATCTTATATTTGATAAAGGGTCTAAAAGCATGCATTGGAGGAAGGATAGCATCTTCAACAAATGGTGCTGGGAAAACTGGAAATCCATATGCAACAAAATGAAACTGAATCCCTTTCTCTCGCCATGCACAAAAGTTAATTCAAAATGGATCAAGGAGCTTGATATCAAATCAGAGACGCGCCGTCTGATAGAAGAAAAAGTTGGCTACGATCTACATACTGTGGGGTCGGGCTCCAAATTCCTCAATAGGACACCCATAGCACAAAAGTTAATAACTAGAATCAACAAATGGAACTTACTCAAACTAAAAAGTTTTTTCTCAGCAAAAGATACAATAAGAGAGGTAAATAGAGAGCCTACATCCTGGGAACAAATCTTTACTCCTCACACTTCAGATAGAGCCCTAATATCCAGAGTATACAAAGAGCTCAAAAAATTAGACAATAAGAGAACAAACAACCCAATCAACAAATGGGCCAAGGACCTGAACAGACACTTCTCAGAGGAGGACATACAGTCAATCAACAAGTACATGAAAAAATGCTCACCATCTCTAGCAGTCAGAGAAATGCAAATCAAAACCACCCTAAGATACCATCTCACTCCAGTTAGATTGGCAGCCATTATGAAGTCAAACAACAACAAGTGCTGGCGAGGATGTGGGGAAAAGGGTACACTTGTACATTGCTGGTGGGACTGCAAATTGGTGCAGCCAATTTGGAAAGCAGTATGGAGATTTCTTGGAAAGCTGGGAATGGAGCCACCATTTGACCCAGCTATTCCCCTTCTCGGTCTATTCCCTAAAGACCTAAAAAGAGCATGCTACAGGGACACTGCTACATCGATGTTCATAGCAGCACAATTCACAATAGCTAGACTGTGGAACCAACCTAGATGCCCTTCAATGGATGAATGGATAAAAAAAATGTGGCATTTATACACAATGGAGTATTACTCTGCATTAAAAAATGACAAAATCATAGAATTTACAGGGAAATGGATGGCATTAGAGCAGATTATGCTAAGTGAAGCTAGCCAATCCCTAAAAAACAAATGTCAAATGTCTTCTTTGATATAAGGAGAGTAGCTAAGAACAGAGTAGGGTCGAAGAGCATGAGAAGAAGATTAACATTAAACAGGGATGAGAGGTGGGAGGGAAAGGGAGAGAGAAGGGAAAATGCATGGAAATGGAAGGAGACCCTCAGAGGTATACAAAAGTACATACAAGAGGAAGTGAGGGGAAGGGGAAAAATAATACAAGGGGGACAAACGAATGTCAGTAAAGGGGGCAGAGAGAGAAGAGGGGAGGGGAGGGGAGGGGAGGGGAGGGGGGATAGTAGAGGATAGGAAAGACAGCAGAATACAACAGACACTAGTATGGCAATATGTAAATCAATGGATGTGTAACTGACGTGATTCTGCAATCTGTATATGGGGTAAAAATGGGAGCTCATAACCCACTTGAATCAAATTGTGAAATATGATATATCAAGAACTATGTAATGTTTTGAACAGCCAACAATAAAAAATTAAAAAAAAAAAAAAAAAAAAAAAAAAAAAAAAAAAGAATATAATCTTAGTCACTTTCTCTCCAGTTTTTTTTTTTTGTACCAGGAATTGAACTCAGGGGCATTCAACCACTGAGCCACATCCCCAATCCTATTTTGTGTTTTATTTAGAGACAGAGTCTCACTGAGTTGCTTAGTACTTTGCCATTGCTGGGGCTGGCTTTGAACTCACAACCCTCTTGCCTCAGCCTCCCTTGCCGCTGGGATTATAGGTGTATACCACCACACCCGGGTTCTGCAGATGTTTTTAAGATCTCCTGTTTATCTTTTTCTTATTTAGTTTTTATATGCTTTCAGATGACAGTTTTTTTTTTATTTAGCCCATTTAAGAACCAGATCTAGTGAGTTTCGTATTTCATTAATTCTGAACAATTTTAAACCTTTAAATAATTGCTCTGAAATAAAATATACATTAAAATATTCATAAATGTTCAGTTTGATGAGTTTTTACAAGTCACAAATATTGATCTAACCAGCCCACAAATTAAGAAATGTAGAGAACTGTAGACATCCCCTTCAGATTCCACTGAGGTGTCATTACCTATTTCCATGTATTACTGCTATATGGAATTCTAAAATCGAAGGCTAACTTTGCCAGTTTTTGCACTTTACATAAATGGATTGCATAGTACATGTAGTTGTCCCTCAGTACCCATGAGGAATGGCTTCTAGGATGCTCTATAGATCCAAAAATTCAAGAATGTTCAAGTCTCTTAAATAAAATCATATTGTATTACATATAACCTACACACATCTCCCTTTGTACTTTAAAGCATGTATAATGTATAATATTTAGTACATAGGTAGTATGTGAATACCATGTAAATACTTGTTATGCTATTATTGTCCAGGGAATAATGTCAGTAACAAAATCTGTATATGAATGAGGAGTTCACAGATACAGGAGACCAACTTATTGTTTTGCCCAATATTTATTCTTTTTAATGAGTAACATCCCATTGAAAAAATCTAGTCATTATCTGTCAAATACATTTTTCTCATGTTCTTTTATAAATCCAGTTAAATATATGTTAGACTTTCTTGTTTTGTCTTTTATGTATTCTGTTTTCTACCTTACTGATTTCTTAGTCTATACTATCAGTGGTTTCTTAATGTTATTTTAATTCACTGATTTTCCTTTCAGTTATTTATAATTCTATTTAATTAAACATCAATTTTTAACCTATATCTTTAATTTTATCCACAACAGTTTCATTTCTAAATGCATTATTTATTTTTTTAATCTTTTAAAACATCTTATTGCTCTTATATTTTTATTTGATTTCATTTATTAGCATACCTCTACAAAAAAATTTTATATTTTGAATCTTATTATGTTATCTGATATGATAGGATGTCTCATTATGCTATTAGTTTCTGCTGACTTTCACTAATGATATTTTCCTCAAGTGCTTTGTAATTTTAAGGGGTTTGCTCATATATTGCATGGGTAATATTTCTGTAAAAGTTTAGGATCCTGGGAGCTCTGCTGATTTTTGTTTTTTTTTTTTCCATGTTTCTGAGCCAATTTGCCTCTGATTCTTCAGAAGGGTACTATTATATGTTAGTTTTCTTTTGGACCTTATATATAGTATGAATTAGAATCCCCATCTTGATGTGACTTGAAGAAATTCCCAAGGCAGACATATTTTTGTACCTAGTTTCCACATAAAAACTAAAATTTCTTTGTTTTCCTACTTTACTGATAGTATTTTTCCCCAACCTAATTTTACTGGGGCTATGGACCTCTGAGACTTCTACCGTTATGTGAAGAGCTCATTTCTAATACTCTACCTTGTGCATTAGACCCAAGATCTTACTTCTTGTCCCATAACTGGCATGAAAATTTTACTGAGATCAGTAAATCATCTTAGATTAGAAATAGTTTTAGAGTAAGCTCACTCTTCAGGTTCTAGTTCCATCTTTATTTTGCCTCTGGGATTACTCTTAGTTTCTTCTGAATTCAGGTGTATCTTTAAAATAATGTTTATTATATACTTTATACATCATTTTCAAATGTTATGTTTTAGGAGTTTTTTAAGCCATCTAGTATGCCACATGTCTGAAATAGAAGATTTTATTTATTCTATAAAGAAGACACTATTTTGCTAATAACTCAGTATTTTACCATATAATCTAGGGGGAAATTGCTTAGCTTTTTGTGCTTTATTTTTTATTTATAAAATAAAATGATAAAATTATTATCTTCTTTCTATTATATTTTAAGGATCAAATCGTATAGCACCTGTGAAGTTTTTTTTTTTTAATTATGTATTCGAATTTGTTATACAAGATGGCAGAATACAATTCATTTCATATTACACATATAGAGCACAAGTTTTCAAGTCACTGATTGTACACAAAGTATTTTTACACCATTTGTGTCTTTATACATATACTTAGGTAATTCCACCATCATTCCTACCCTCATGCCCTCTCCCTTCCCCTCCCATTCCTTTGCCTTATCTAAAGTTCTTTTATTCCTCCCATGCCCCCCACCATTGCTATTATGAGTCAGCATCCTCATATCAAAGAAAACATTCAGCCTTTGATATTTTGGGATTGGCTGACTTCACTTAGCATTATATTCTCCAACTCCATTCATTTCCTCCAAATGCCATGATTTTATTCTCTTTTCATGCTGAGTAATGTCCCACTGTGTATATATACCAAAGTTTCCCTTTCTATTCATCTACTGAAGGACATCTGGGTTGGTTCCACAATTTAGCTATTGTGAATTGTGCTACTATAAACATTGACATGGCTGTGTCCCTGTAGTATGGTATTTTTAAGTTTTTTGGACATAGACTGAGGAGTGGGATAGCTGGATCAAATGGTGGTTCCATTCCCAGTTTCCCAAGGAATCTCCATACTGCTTTCTACATTGGCTACACCAATTTGCAGTCCCACCAGCAATGTATGAGTGTGCCTTTTCCCCCTCAGCCTTGCCAACATTTATTGTTGTTTGTATTCTTGATAGCTGCCATTCTGACTGGAGTGAGATGAAATCTTAGAGTAGTTTTGATTTACATGTTGAACATTTTTTTCATGTGTATGTTGATTGTATATCTCTTATGAGAAGTGTCTGTTCAGTTCCTTGGCCCATTTATTGATTGGGTTATTATTATTATTATTATTATTATTATTATTATTATTATTATTATGGTGTTCAGGTTTTTGAGTGCTTTATATATCCTAGAGATTAGTGCTCTGTCTGATGTGCTTGTGGTAAATATTTGCTCCCATTCTGTAGGCTCCCTATTCACCTCACTGATTGTTTCTTTTGCTGAGAAGAAGCTTTTTAGTTTGACTCCATCCCATTTATTGATCCTTGGTTTTAATTCTTGTACAATAGGAGTCTTGTGAAGAAAGTTTGAGCCTTATTCATAGAAAGAGAAAAGGCAATCATAAAATTCATCTGGAAAAATAAGAGACCCAGAATAGTTAAAGCAATCCTTAGCAAGAAGAGTGAAGTTGGTGGCATTACTTTTCCAGACCTTAAAGTATACTACAAAGCAATAGTAACAAAACAGCATGGTACTGGCCCCATAATAGACCTGTAGATCAATGGTTCAGAATAGAGGACATGGAGTCTAACCCACATGACTACAGTTATCTTATATTAAACCAAGTCACCAAAAACATACATTGGAGAAAAGATAGCCTTTTCAACAAATGGTGCTGGGAAAACTGGAAATCCACATGAAACAAAATAAAATCAAACTTCCATCTCTCACTATGTACAAAACTCAACTCAAAGTGGATCAAGGACCTAGGAATTAAACAAGAGACCTTGCACTTAATGGAAGAAAATAGGCCCAAATCTCCATCATGTGAAGGTTTTTGAATAGGGTCAAATACATATTACGTTGTTAGTAACTATTAGTTAATTACTATTACTAGCACTGCAGTTACCCTTATGAAATCTTTGAAGAGATGTATTTCTAAGGTATTCAATTATTACGCTGATAATAATTTGTAGTTCTTATCAATATTTATAGCTTTTCTATACTACACATCTTTAATGCAAGCTTCATTTCTTACTACTACCAAAATTTTCTTGAATAGTAGTTTCTTGAGAGTTTAAAATAAACTGAAATTTTATCTATTCCAAATTTTAATCCATTATAATAATGCCAGACAGATGGTTATCAAGTCTTTCTTGTCACATAGCAGGATATAGAGCTCAAGAAGTGTGTCTTAATGAGTTTTCTGTTGCTATAAAACAATACTGAAGACTAGATAATGTATATCAAAGGAATGTTATTTAGCTCATAGTTTTGAAAAGTGGAAGTTCAAAATCGAGTGGCTACATCTGATGATCATGTGTGATGAAACCAAAATAGGAGGGGTGGCCTTGAAGTATAACAGCCTACTCTGATGGTAACCAATCCATTTCTGTGACAGCAAGAACTCACTCACTCCTGTGAGAATCTCCTCAGTCCTGCAGAGCAGCATTCATGTCTCTTAATGAACCTAATCACTTCTTAAAGATTTCCCTAAAATATTTTGGTGTTTTCATTCTTTTTTGTAATGTTACCACCTTTCCTCTTTCCTTGTAAGGCTTATGAAAATTATATGTGCATTAATGTAGAAAGTGATCCGTAAGGAAAAAGGGCATGACTTTCTCCTGCTAACCAGTGGGTTCTGACATCCCATTCCCTGGGAGAAGGGAGAAGAGAGCTCAAAGAAGAAAACTACCAAACTGGTTTAAGGTAGTGTGTGGTTTCTTTTTGTTTATCTTTGAGCTTTTTCAGGCAGCAGTTCAGAATGGTTTCTAGGTCCAGTGAGACTATATGCCTATGGCTCAGGTGCTTATAAAAGGCCAAATTAAAAGAAAAGTATTCTTAAGCATTTCTATTGATTCATCTTAGATTCCTTTGTGATTTAATGTTGTACAGACCAGGAATAAACACCCTTTGGGATTATGCCCATATAGATATGGCATGTTTTGTTATATTATACTTCCCTGGCTAACTTCAAATAAAAACAGGTGTAGTTTTAAGCCTGAAAAGTTTAGAACAGTTATAAAATCTGATATTTTTACTTCTTCTTGTGTTTTTCTTCCAGTGTCATTTTCACTGCTTTGCTTCAAAAATATGGGAATAAGTGGTTACAGATTCTATTTTATTTCTATCCTTCTGGCATAGTTTTAAACCCTCATAATATAATCAGGGAACTTGTCTCCTTGAACAATTATGAAAAAAGCTATTCAAGCTGAATGCCTCTAAGTGAGGCTTCAAGAATGATGTTAATTTGTTGTTGGACACATTTCTGATGAGAATTATTATAAAGGGAGGGAAAAACAGTCATACCAGAATTTTAGAAACCCTGAATAACTGATAACATAGACAAAAACTGATAACACCTTTCTTTCCCCTTCTCTCCCTCCCTTAACATTTTGAATGGAGAATACAGAAGAAGCTTCATTTTCACTTAATGTGGCTTGCAGTGATATTCTCAGATGAAGGCTAGGTCTTTTAACTTAAAATTCTTCCTTTAACCATTGCAGCAGGGATGAAATATGTCACTTTTCTTCCAATTTCATCACATGAAGAGAATCCGAGTTTTCATTTTAACACTTCAAAATTTATATTTTCTGGCACAATATAATAAGATTTTTCAAGTACTAGAAACATTATTGGTGGCGTCAAAAAAATGGATTTATTCCCAAGGAACTTATCTATAGTACTAATCACTGTTCTTGGGAAATCACATTGATTACCATTGATTAATGGATGATTTAAGAGTTTTATTTATTTATTCTTTTTAGACATACGTGACAGTAGAGTGTTTAAAAGTCTTCAATTTTGAAATTTCACTGGACATGCCTACCTGTATTTCCAATGACCAATCATCACTGGCAAGTTCCATGGAAAATATTTCTGTGAACTTCTTATCTGTCCCCAAATTCTGTTCTTTCTCAACCTGAGCAAATATTCAAAACTGGACAATGCCCCAGGTCTTACCTACTAATTAATTCTTTCTGCTTCCTCCCTTCAACCTAGACCCTACCTTCCTCCTTACTGATGACTCATAGTCCCTTCCACAGGACATGTGGCTTTATATCTCACAGCCTTTTCACACTTTGCTCCCTGTGCCTCGAGCTCAAGACTCTTTCTGTGATCCTTTATGCTTCCTACTTATCCTTTGGGATTCCTAATTCTCCTAGGAAATGATCATAAGAATTAATTAGTTCAGGAAAAAAGACAGCTGAAAGAATATTTTAATACAGGAAAATATGGTAAAAATTCATAATAATTTCTTTATATGTTTCCTTACCTTTTGAATTAAGAACTTTTTGAAGTAACAGGTTAAGTATAATTTATCTTTGTATCTTTAATGTTAACTCTAATTACCAATAACTATTACTATATGTTACTGTTGAACAGATGATTAATAATTTTTCACTAAATAAATGGAGAGCTCAAGACCTACAATTATAAAAATATTATTGTACAAGTCTTGATAACTTTTTTTTCATTTTCAGATAATCTCTAGTCACTAGTTCACTGACAAGATTCAAATTTACATGAGACCATAAATTCTGAAACAGAATCCCAGGTGCTTTTTTAAATTAGCATAATAGAGTTCTCAAATTCCACTGCAGATTCTGCTTTTGAAATGCAAAGGTACAATTTTAAACTATGGTAAAGATGAGGCTCTTAGAAAGAATTTATATGAGTGAGTTATTTCCTACACACAAAAGGCAATTTCTTCCTTCAGATACTATATAGCATTCTATTTTGTGGTAGGTCTAAGGATCAGAAGACATTCTGGCTCCTCCATACACTAGCTATATAATTTATGAAATTTTCTTTGAGGCTCTGTTTTTTTATTGGCAAATGCAAATGATAATATCTTCCATGATTATCTCACACAGGTATCCTGAGATTCAGTGTTTTTGAAAGTATTTGGAAATCCATAAATTGCTGCATAACAATAAAGGATTATGGTTAAGATGTTTTATTTTATTATGAAAGTTAAAACAGAAGAATATGAATATTTGGTGTCATAATTTACATCTGAAATGGCCCCCAGAGGTTCATGTGGTGAAGGCTTGGTCCCTAGTTGGTAGTGCTATTGGGAGGTGATAGAAACTTTAGGAGTAGGGGCCAAGATAGAGAAAGTAGATCACTGAGGGGCATGTCCTGGAAAGGCATATCTAGTGTCTGGCCCTTTTCTCCCTATTCCTCTCTGTCTCTGTTCCCTGGTTGTCATGAGGTTAATAGCTCTGTTCTACCACATGCTCTTTGCCACGATATTCTGCCCTGCCAATGGCCCTAAGTGACAGAGTTAAAGACCATGGTCTAAAATCAGGAGCCAAAATAAAATTTTTCTCTATTAAGTGGACATCCTCAGGTATTTTGTCACAGTGATGAAAAGCTAACTAATGCATTTTGTGTAAAAATAGGTAACATTAATGAATTTAGTTTAAAAAACTCTTATCAATAAACATGTTACTTGAATTCTAGATAATCTATTGCATGTTTACAATGTGATAGAACTCATATAACTTCTCTTATTTAGTTCTAACTGCAAATCCACAAAGAAGGAATGATTACAACCATTCCTTTGCTGATAAAGAAAATGAGAACTACTGATACTAAGTGGAAAGATTATTCTATACTTTGCCAAATTTTAGCATCCAAAATAATTTTCCTCTGATCCTTAAAATCATGGGGGAAGTACTGTAAGATACAAGATTATGTGTTTTTTAAAGATAGTGAGTTGTTTACTTTTTTCATAGTTTTTCAAGTGTTATTCTAAGGTAAGCAATGCATAAGATAACTACTACTACTATGGTTTGAATATGAGATGTCCCCTAAGAGTTCTTGTGTTAATGTTTCAGAGGTAAATTATTAGATTATGGGAGGCTGTAACCTAATTAATGGATTAGTCCATTTGATAGATTCATAATTGGAAAGAACTACTGCACTGGGTGGTAACTGGAGGCAGTTGGGGCATGGCCAAAGGAAGAAGTTCTTTGGGGATCTGCCCTTGGGGATCATACCTTGGTCTCCCCTGCCTTCTCCATCCAGCCCTGTTTCCTGGCTATCAGGAACTGAGCAGCTTTCTGCTACCGTGCTCTTCCACACACTTCCACGACGGTGTCCTGCCTCATCTCTAAATTTTCTCCTCTAAATTGTTCTTGTTAGATATCTTGGTTACAGTGATGGAAAACGACGACCAGAAATACAATGTCTATATATACCTGACTTAAAATAAAAATCTAACAGCATAAAAATAGCACATGGTAATACACTAGGAAGAAGGGGGAAGGAGGTTCGTGGGGATGTTTATGAGGTGCTATACCATTTCTTTAAATCTGATCTTTTCCTGAGGCATTTCTTTCTCTCTGTTCTCTAAGTCAGTATGTATCATTCAGCCATTTATCCTGCTGCTCATGTTGAAACCACTGAAATTATTCTTCAGTCTTTCTCTCCTCATCCTACTTCCCTATCTTATTTGATTCCACCAATTGTGATGTCACTTCACTTCTAGTTTGCAAGTATTTCTGGATTAAGTTTTCTTTTACCATCTCCTTTCTACCATACTAGATCAGATTGAATACACTTTTTAAGTTTTTTAATTCATTTTCTGACATGTGAATTAATATTTTCATCTTACATATCCAATCATGCTGTACATTTGTTTGAGAGTTTGTTGAGCCCAGCTGTTCTTCAAATATAAAAACCCTCTATTTCAAAACATGACATGAATTTTGAATCCGTGTGATCTGATTTACATAATTTCATTTTTATTATTCTCTTCTCATTTTATACCTTTCAGCTAAACTGGACTTATTTCAGTCCAGCCAGTTCCTACAATTATTCCCACATGGAAAAACCCACTTGTGAAATTCCCCTGAATAGAATCTCCTGCCCCCCTCCGCCTGTCACCTGGATGCCATGGAGTCATTCTTTAGGGTACACTTTATATGCCATCATGCTCCAAGGGAAGCATTCCTCAATCATCCGTAGATTATGTCAGATCCCCATTAATTGTTATTCTTGTCTGATAGTTTATACCGTAATTGTTATTATTTATTGGAGAAATTATCTGTGGAACTCAAGTAAAATCCAGAATTTCTAGCTAGCCACAGAGATGCATGCCTATAATCTCAGCTACTTGGGAGACTGAGGCAGGAGGATAAGAAATTGGAGGCAAATTCTTCCAAAAGCAATATACAGGTTCAATGAAATCCCCCATCAAAATACCAACAACATTCTTCACAGAATTGGAAAGGGCAGTCCTAAAATTCAATGACAAGAATAAAAGACCCAGAATAGCCAAGGAAATTCTAAGCCAAAAAACAATGATGGGGGCATCACAATACCTGACTTTAAATTATACTACAGAAGTATAATAACAAAAACTTCATAGTACTGTCACATACTGTCACACACACACAGACCAGTGGTACAGAACAGAAGACACAGACAAACCCACATGTCTATACTTGGCTGATTCTTGAAAAAGATGCCAAAAGTACACATTGGAGAAAGATAGCATTTTAAATAAATGGTGCTGGGAAACTGGTTATCCATATGTAGAAGAATGAGACTAGATCCTTACATCACACTCTGAACAAAAATCAATTCAAAATGTATCAAAGTCCTAGGAATTTTGGACCAGTAACTCTGCAACTACTAGAAAAAAAAAATGTAGGGTCAACACTCCAGCATATAGGCACAGGATACGGACTTTCTCAATAAGACCCCTAAAGGTCAGGAAATAATGTCAAGAGTTAATGAATGTGATTGTAAAAAATTAAAGAGCTGATAGCAAAGGAAATAATTAGTATTATGAAGAGAGAACCTATAGAATGGGAGAAAAATCTTTGCCTGCTACTCTTCTGACATTGGATTGATGTCTAGAATATGTAAAGAACTCAAAAAATGAAACACCAAAAACTCAAATAACCCAGTCGACAAAGGGGCAAATGAATTAAACAGACATTTCTCAAAAGAAGAAACACAAATGATCAACAAATATGTGAAAATATGTTCTATCATTAGCAATTAGGGAAATGCAAATCAAAATTACACTGGGATTTTATCTCCAATCAGAATGGAAGTCATCAGGAATATAAACAATAATAAATGCTGGAGAGGATATGGAGAAAAAGGAACACTTTTACAATGTTGGTGGGATTGTGAAATAGTACAAACACTATGAAAATGAGTATGAAGTTTCTTCAAAAGACATGGACTCACCGTATGACATAGCTATACCACTTCTTGGTATTTATTCTAAAGAATTAGTCATCCTACTATAGTGATACATGCACACCCATGTTTATAGCAGCAAAATTCATACCTGAACTATGAAACAACCCTACATGCCCATCAACAGACAAATACAGAAAATGTGGTATATGTACACAACAGAGTTTTATTTAGACATAAATAAAATAAAATTTTGTCATTTTCAGGAAAATGGACAGTCTGGCTCTTAAGCACAGCCTTGTGGCTTACTCTTCCCAGTGTTTTGTAGGATATATTGAAGCTTGAAGCTTTTAGTAGAATGGTGTTCCTCCTGCACATACTTTTTTCCTTCTCTGACTGACCCTGGATATTGTAACCCAGTTTTCACCACCCATATAGCACCCAAAGGGGCAGGTAGCCAGAAGTGGCACTCATGAATCTCTGAGGGGAGAACTTCCTCTGGGCTGGAAACATACATGTAAATAGAGAATGAGCTATTATGTTTCAGCTGCTGCAATTTGGGGTCCAGTTTCTGCAACAGTTTACTTACCTAACCAAGGTAGGTGCAGAAGCTTAAGTTACTCTCTAAGGCCACCAGATGGCACCTAGTCTCAGGACTGCTTGGCTCAAAGACCATCCATCTCCCCCAGGACCTCTCCAGTGAACACAATTTAGAAATGTCTCTTTAATTTGTGTACCTATTTAACCCTGAACCATCTATCCCAGTTCGTAGGTGATTTTTTTCCCCCTTCTGTTTCACTTTTTAGGTGCTAGCATGTTTCAATTACTCATCCAGTCATTCTTTCAATTAACATTTAATGAATGACTACAGGTTTGGAGTACATACAAAAAAAAAAAAAACAGTTAAATAAAGTTTCTACTCTCAAGAAGCCCACTGGTGGTCAGGAGGAGAGGTAAGGAATGCTAAGGAAGCCATGAGAACACATTTAAAAAGTGGTGCATAGAGTAGAATAGTGAACGCTGGGTCAAGGTTTGCATACTATAAGGAGGAAGTGCCTGTCATGTTTATGTTAATATTAGCTGATGATTAATTACCTATTATCCTGCTTGATTTATTTTCTGTCTTACAATCCAGTAGGGTCAGAGCACTTCTGATATCTCTATTCAGGCTGGACCCGACTCCAGCCTGAAGGAAGAGGCCTCTGATAGGATTATCGCCCTCCGTCTCCTTGCAGCAGCTCTAGACATTGATCTGTACAGTCTGCTAATGAGTTCTAAATTGTGTCATTAAGCAGGTAGCTTGGTTTCATTATTACCAATTCTTTCAATGTGGCACTGCTGATCTTTCCAATTAGCCAAGGGAAATCACTGCCAATCAGGTAACTGGATTGATGAAATCCCGGCTACTTGGAAATGGTTGGTTTAAAATGGAATAATTTATGGACAGAATACTTTAGAGGAAAGAGTGATTCTAAAGGGCATGCCAGGACATGGACAGTTTAAAAATAGATCTGAGCACTGAGTTCAATTGTCCTGGAAGTTTCCCAAAATGTTTTCAGAGGTTCAATAAATTATCTTATTTTTTAAACACTTCAATCTTTTCTCTGATTACAAAGATGTTCTGTACTATAGGTTGTGGTCCCCACACATTCACTTCACAAGCTCATACATACATACACCTGCATGTTATAATACCATCAGATGTCAGGAGTGTATTGGTTCAGGCAAGACAAGACTCAAATGCATGAATTTTCTTTTACTGGCATATTTAAAATTAAGAAAAATTTTGTTTTATTAAAAATATGCATGCAAGACTTTCATAGCAATTGACTATGGTGCGAATCAGTTTCCTCTTTGTCTTTTGCAAGGCAGCATACCCACTTCAAATCAATAGAAATTGTTCTAGTTAATTCCAGATAAAAATATAGCTATGGTCCTTGTTGTGTCTGGTTGTAATCATGTTGTAGAGCCTTAAGGATAATGGCCCAAGGAACAGCTCTTATTTCATGACTTTAACCTCAATAAGACCAATGGTTAATTATTGCAAATAGTAAAAGTAGAGTTCTTGAAAATAGACGATGTTGGACAATTTCTGTTGCTATGCTAAGAAAAAAAACTTGAATAGTTCTAGCATTTTCAAATTGTAGGAGAGCATTGAGCAGTGAAAATATTTATGACTTCAGTATTCAAAATTTTACTTTATGTTTTATAAAATGCAAATCAAATCTAGATCTTCATCCTCTTGTGCATGGAATTTGAGAGAAACATGCGTTCCTACCTAAGGTCATCTTCCTGTGCTTCTTTTGTTACGATAGATGAAAGGTGAGAATGATGATAAATGTTATTGCCACGTCTTATCATCCCTTATCCATTTTATTTGACTTACTTTCTATAAATCTTGTTGTTCCATTACCCTTTTATAGACATTGCTTATGTAATCCTCAATTTTCACATTCCCTTCTATTGCAAGACAGGCTATTACAGGCTATTCTAATAATAGTAGTGAACCAAATCTTGAGCCTTTATGTTGCTAAAATTACTTTCTTTAGAAAAAGAAGTTTTAGAATAAGGTCTTCAATATCACTTTGGACTTGTTTTTGGCTTAAATTCTAGAGAGTCAGCAATTTATTTATTCATTTATTTAGCAGAGCATACTAGAGAGTACAGATTACTTACCTCTACACATATAATCACCCTTGGTCTTATCTATCTGTTTATGTAAAATTTCTCTGTCCCACATGTTTAGGCAGAGAGTGGGAGATTATTGCAAGATAATAGGATTTGATGGCATTAAGTGACAATTTCAATGAGAAGCCTGAAGTCCAAGCAAAAGATCAGATGGGAATTCCTTCTAAAAATATATGTTTAATTGATGCTTGATAGAGTTTTAAAATCTGAGATGAATAATTATGTTGGGAAAATGCATCTAACAAATAAAATTACTAATTGAACTGTAATGCTAACCTTTAAAATAACAGACATGATTAAATGCATATTGTTAGAGTGGCCTTCCTGCCTGGATGTAATGCTTTTAAGTGTTTCATTCCTCTCTGCTTATTGACTTTGGTTAATATATTCTGTGGATTTATACTTGATGTATTCAGGAAAGTAGAAAATAATTAACCACCACTTAGGTTACTGTCAAGAATGATGAAGTAACAGATCCACTCGGCTTTCATGGACTGCTGGCCTCACAACATTTTCAATCTTTAGGTTCTCATTAGTAATACTTCTAGTACAGTATCTTTGAGAATGAGCCTTATTCTCACCTTTTAAAAGGGACACATAATATTTTTTTGAAAACTCAACTTAAAAACAAATTTAATAAAAACCAATTTGATTGACACGAACAAGCTAAACAATTAAGAGATCCAAGTGACTGACTCCTTGAAGTGAATGATTGTGGTGACAGTCTAATTTTGGAAGACCAACAGATACACACCGCGAGAAAGAAAGTGTCACTTTTGTGGGTGATGAGTGAACTAATGATGTTTGTAGGAATATCTATATTCCAGGGATATACATGTAGCCAATACACTTCTCACAAAATCCTTACAAAGTAGCATCTGTTATTAAAATCTGACATACAAATCCTTGGTGTGATGGTTTGAATGTGTCCCCCCAAAACCCATATGTTGGAACCTTAATCTTTAAAATTCAGAGTTGAGATATGGGACTTTTGGTGGTGAATAAGTGATGAGGGTGTTGCTTTCATGAATGGGTTAATGCCATTAATTTTATCCAGATAAAAGGATGAGTTTGGTCTCCTTCTCTGCCCTCCTCCGTCTCTCTCTCTCATAGATTTTGCCTTTCTGATTTATTCTAAGAGATTTTATAATAAGAAAGCCCCTTCCAAATGTGTGTCCTTAACCTTGGACTTCCCAACATTCAGAACTACAAGAAATAAATCTCTTTTCTTTATATGACCCAGTCTTGGGTATTGTATTTTTAGCAGCACACACCAGTAAGACAGAAAATTGGTCTAAAAATCAGGGCTATTGTTATAATAAATATCTGAAAACGTACATGCCTTTTTGGAACTGAGCAATGTCTAGCAGCTGGAAGAACTTGATGGAGCAGACTGAGAAAGACTAGATTGCTATGGAAGAAGAGTCAGGAATAATTACGGTAAGACCTCAGAAAATGAGCTGTAAGGAGAACCTGGATCTTATTAAGAATTACTTAAATGAGTGTTATCAGATCGCTTGTAGAAATATGAACACTAAAGGTCTTTTTGATGAGGTCTAAGATGGAAATGAAGAATAAAGTATTTAGGAACTGGAGGATAGGCCATCCTTCTAGACTGTTGCAAAGAACTTGGTGAAATATTGGGTCCTGGAACTTTGTGGAAGGCAGAATGTAAAAGTGATGAACAAAGACTTCTGACAAAAGAAATACCTAAGCAGCACATATTTGAGGTGCTGTGTGGTTTCTTTGGGATGCTTATATCAAAAGGAGGGAAGTAATAAGACAGAATACATAATTATAAGGGAAGCAGAATGAAAAGCTTTGGAAAATTCTCATCCTGGTCATGTAAGGAATTTTAAAAAACAAATGTATTCCAGAAAAAAAAAAAAAAAAAAAACTAAGTATATGGCCAAGAAACTGTTGCTGAGGAGATTAAGGTAATAGAAGAAGCCAGGTTCTCTTCATCAATGCAATGGAACAGTGTCCCCCGAAAGCACTTCAGAGATCTTCCATGCAAGCCAGGACTTGAGGCAAGGTCATCAGACCTAATCTGTGAGAACACCGCATTTGCTGCTCTGCAGTGCCTTTGGGACTCTATTCTTTGTATTTTGGCACAGTGCTCCTTAGCCATCCCAGCCATAGCTCAAGGTGGGGTTAACCATAGCTCAAGTGTATCCTGACCTGCTCTAGAAGGTACAAACGGTAAACCATAAATAGAGTAAAATAGTGTTAATTCTTTATTTGTTGTTTGTTTCTGTTTGTGCAGTGGTGGAGGTTGAATCCAGGGCTTTACTCATGCTAGGCAGGTGTGCCACTACTGAGATGCATCCTCAGTCCCTCAGGGGGCCTATTATGCAGGAATATAAAATGCAAAAGCTATGGGGCTATGGCAGTCCTTATGTATATTTGAAAGAATGTCAGAGTTAGCCTGGGGGCCCAGGCAGGGACTTGTCATGAGGCAGAGCCACTGCAGATCCCCACTGAGGCAGTTCCTGATGGAGAAATGGGGAAAATATGGAAGGAGGACAGTGCAGGGAGTCCCACTGGGATGTTTTATGGAGCATAGGAGCAGGGCTGCCTCCCTAACCCCAAAACTGAAGAATCGCCAGCATACATGAGCCTGAGCAAGCTCCATGTATGACACCAACAAGTGAGAGCTGCTAGGTGGACTGAGCCCAGCAAAGATTTAGGGGTGGGACTGCCTGAAACCTCGGGAGCCAAGCTCCTATCCACTGTGCCCAGAAGATGGGCCATGGACTCAAGGAAGATTATTACTCTGGAGCCTTAAGATTTAATGTTGTTCACCCTATTGGATTTTAGACTTACTTGGATCACTTACATCTTTTCCTTCTTGCCTGTTTTCCCCCTTTGGAATGGAAATGTCTGTCCTATCCCTGTCCCACCATTATATTTTGGAAGCACATAACTCACAAATTTCATGATTCATAGTTGGAGAAGTATTTGTGCTAGATGAATATGGCTTGAGTCTCATCAATACCTGATTCAGACGAGACTCGGGACTTTTGAGTTGGAGATTGAACCAGGACTTTGAAACTATAGGAATTGAAAGAATGCATGAGAAAAGGCCATAAATTTGAGAGGCTGTAGTGGAATTCTGTGGTTTGAATGTATCATGCAAAGTTCATATATTAGAAACTTTATTGTTTTACTTTTATTTTTTTTCAGTGCTAGGAATTGAATCTGGGCCTCATGAATGCCTGGCAAGTGCTCTATCAGTGAGCTAAACCCACAGTCCCTTATGCCTTGGAAATCTAAACCCCTATACTACCATGTGGAGTGATGGGACCTTTAAGAGGTGATTATGTCATGAGGGCTCCCTCTTGAACAGATTGATGCTATTAATGTGAGAGTAAGTTATTTATTATAAGAATGGGTTCCTGACAGAAGGGTGGATTCTGCTCCCTTTCTCCCCTCTGTCCTTGATTCCCTCTTCCTCTCATCTGTTTTCCTGCCATTCGATTTTTCGAGTCAATAAGAAGGCCCTCACAGATGCAGGTCTCTGGACTTCTAGATTTCCAATTTCTAGAACTGTAAAACACAAATGTCTACTCTTTGTAAATAATCCAGTCTCGGTATTCTGTTTGATATGGTTTAATGTGATGTGTCCCCCAAAACTTCATGTGTGAGACAATGCAAAAACATTTATAGGAGAAATGACTGGATTATTGGATTACGAGACATTGACCTAATCAGTGGGTTAATCCCATGATGCAATTAACTGAGTGGTAAGGGTGGGTAGAGGTGGCTGGAGGAGGTGGGTCATTGGGAACATGACTTTAAGGTATGTATTTTGTATCTGGTGAGGGAAATCTCTCTGTTCTCTGATCATCATGTGAGCCACCTCCCTCCACCACACTCTTCCTTCATGATGTTCTGCCTTACCTTGAGCCCCGAGGAATGGAGCCTGCTGTCTATGGATTGAGACCTCTGAAACCGTGAGCCCCCAAATAAAATTTTCCTCCTCTAAAATTATTCTGGTCAGGTCTTTTAGTCACAACAGCAAAAAAGCTGTCTAAAACACTCACTGTTATAACAACACAAAATTGAGTGGGACGCTTGGCTTGCTTAGTGAAATTAAATACTTTCCTTAAAGTCACAGAGCTAGAAATCAAACGTAGGTCTTTTGTGGTTCAGACTGATTCTAAATTCACAATTCTTTGGGAAAACAAGATGGTAAATTTTAGCAGGTAATAAAGATGGGGCTTATAACTTGATGAACAAGAAGCATAGGAATTAAAGGGAAAACAAAAAAGAACAATTTCCACAAAGAAGAAAAATAGAAATACTGCCATTTTAAATGGTTTGAGGCTCAAACTGGGGGAGGCTATTTTATACAGAACTTAAGGCCTACATTTTAAAATTTTCAGCTATGTTCTTAAGAGTTCTAATCTTAAGAGCTGCTTTAGTCTTCTTAATGTTCTAAGAAGAGACACAAGTGTCAATTCACACATGAACAAGCCTATAATTATTTTATATATGTCAATTCATTAACTTTCAAGTTCTTTCCTATTCTTTGCATGATTTAATATCACTGTTTTTATATAATTGAAATAGGATTCACTATGGAACTCATACAACTATCACCTTTAGCAATTGATTGAGAATTTACCCAAGTTAGGATGGGAGATTTTGATGCTGAATCATTTTTCATTGTGTATATTTATTTTGTGTACATTTTATATTTGGTGAGTGGAGTCTCTCTGCTTCCTGATCATCATGTGAGCCACTTCCCTCCATCATCAAAATGACCCATAAAGTAAACAGTGGCTTATTTTTGAATGTGTTTTGGAAGAAAATTATTTAGAATATAATGTTTGGGTTTTCTGTTTAAGACTAGTGCTACTAGTTTGGGTGTGACAACAGCTTTTCACATAGCACTTTCTGAAGGTTTAAATATGTCAGCAATTTGCCACAACTTGTCATTTGTTTCTCAAATATGCCTGTGTAAGAACAGAATGAAGGACTGTGCACCTTGCCTCAGTCATGATGTTTTTCGTGGCCTCTCAATATACCCACAGGTAGAATACACTAGTAGCATAACAAATAGATGAGAAATGAGCATTTCTGATGTCTTTCATTTAGGTAAGGGAACAGGAAAGCTTTTCTTCTTACAGGTCAAATAGTAAATATTGGGACTAAGGTTGGTCTCTGTTGCCGTCACTTGATTTTCCTATGTCAGGGAAGCTGCCACAGACAGGACTTGATGATGAGTATTTCTTTGTTTCTCAGTGCAACTATGTTTGTAGAAACAGATAGCAGGAGGGTATGGACTCATGCCATAATTGGAAAAATCTCTAACTCAGATTAGCAGTCTACTTTCTTGAAAGATATAGAAAGTAGAAATCAGGATTCTAGAAACATAAGGAATTTTGCAGGTTTTCTGGTATTTCCCATCCATTTTAAGTGAGAAAACTAAGGCTTGTGATAAAGAAGTGAATTGTCTAGAGCAGTATAGTTCACAGAAAAGAAAGACAATCTTGGTCTCCCTGTTCTATGCTATCATTGCTTTGGCTGCACACACAGGAAAAAACAAAATGAAACAAAACAAACAAAAACAACAACAAAACTTGCCTACATCATATTGTGGAAGAACACCCTTTTGGTAGTCTTAGCAGCACATCTTTCTGTTATGTCAATATATGCAAATATATGCTAATTTAAATGGGATATTTGGCAGGCCTTAGGGATCCCCATTTAGTTGCTGCTAAGGAAGTTATCCCCAAAGAATACCAACTAGAATGAAATTGTTCTAAAGCCTATTAATTTTTTTTTGTGGCCTGCATAGAGCTGCCTGCTCATTTATCCAATTCCCCGAGCTTGGTCTCTTCTGTGGCTATGCCTTCATTTTAGCGAAGATCACAGAGAACACAGCCAATATGCTCAGATCTGTCCTTTTCATTTGAGCACGTGGCCATCAAGGCGCACCCAGGCATTGTGGCTCCTGGTACAGGACAGATGCTGGAGGTCTTTTCAAGCTGAAACCTTTCATGTTTAGTGGTAGACAGGAGAGGAGCCATTTGTAACTTGGAGTTCTGGAGATTAAAGCAGGCAGTTAACTTGGAAATAGACTCTTTCAGAGTAGGGAAACTAAAAGTGGAAACAACCTTTCTGTAATCTGTTTTAGCAAAGAAGATGCTTTGGAAATACTAAAGGGAAAGACGAGGTTTTTGGACATTTGAATATAAACATAAATAAGAATGAACCTGTACAACAGTAAGTGGAGGCTCTTATAAAAGGAACAATAGATACTGCTGTGATAAGGTTGATAGTGATAATAATAATAGCAGAAAATTACAGAGGGCTGACTTCTAGGCCAGATAGAGTTCTAGATGATTTTGCAACTATTAAGTAATTTACATTACATTTTGTGCAAAATATAATAAAATAAAAATTAAAAATCTTCACATAAATTTTTTTGGATTTATATGCAGAATAACTCCAAAGCTCCCAAATCCTTAGCATGTAGATCAACATTCCCCCACGTATATTTTTAGTACTGTCGTTATTCTTTTGCATATGCCCTAGACATTTGGTGTTACTTTTTTTTTTTTAAGCTTTTTATTATCTTCTCTGGTTCAGACACTGCTTAGGTGCTGGGAATATAAAAAACACAATTTCCTTTTTACTTTTGAGGCACTGACTGTTCATCTGGGGACAAACTTTCAGCTAGTTTTAGACCCTTAAGTGTACCTGAAAGGAATATAGATTAATAAGGCCTATATTGAACTCCAGTTGCCTATCTGACTAACCAGAAAAACTACATTTATTCATTGAACATTTTGATCCTCCCATGAAAATATCCAATTTCATTTATAAGATCACTTACCAAGGTATTATTGAACAGAAAGGTAAATGTTAGAGAAGGTTAAAAAGTTGATATTTATCTATCTTTAGGGAAAAGTAGAAATAAACACCTTTGGGGAAACTCTTCTAAATATAAGAGAAACGTGGCAGATTATTTATATAAAGAATGGAGAAAATGGGCTGGGTGTGGCTCAGCAGTAAAGCAAGCACTGCTTGGGTGAAGCCCTGGGTTTAATCCCCAGTATGGAAAAAGAAAAAAAAAAGGAAAAAGTAGGATAAAATCTTCACCATTTTGGCTTAGGAATTGACTTCCTTAACAAGACTCTTAAAGGGCAAGAAGTAAAATCAAGAAGCAATAAATGGGATGGATTCAAACTAAAAACCTTCTCAGCAAAGGAAACAATAATGTGAAGAGAGAGCCTACAGAATGGGAGGAAACTCTTTACCACATACATCTCAGAGTATTAATATCCAGGATATATAAAGAACTCAAAAAATGCAACACCCAAAACCAAATAACTCAGTCAATAAATGGGCCATGGTACTGAACAGACACTTCACAGAAGAAAAAATAAAACTGACCAACAAATGAAAAATGTTCAACATCTCTAGCAATTAGAGAAATATAAATCAAAGCTACTCCAAGATGTCATCTCACTCCAGTCTGAATGACAATTATCAAGAATACAAGCAACAATAAATGTTGGCGAGGATGTAGGGAAAAAGGTACACTCATATGTTGCTGGTGGGACTGCAAATTGGTACAACCACTATGGAAAACAGTATGGAGATTCCTCAGAAAACTTGGAATGAAACCACCATTTGACCAGCTATTCCTCTTCTTTGTTTATACCCAAAGGACTTAAAATCAGCATACTATAGTGACGCAGCCACATCAATGTTTATAACAGCTCAATTCACAATAGCTAAGCTATGGAAATAACCTAGATGAATGGATAAAGAAAATGTGGTGTATATATACACGATGGAATATTAGTCAACCATAAAGAAGAATGAAATGATGGCATTTACTGGTACCTGGATGGAACTGGAGAATATCACGCTGAGCAAAATAAGCCAGTCCCCCCAAACAAAGGCAGAATGTTTGCTCTGATATGTAGATGCTAACCCACAACAAGGGAGGACAAGATTAGAAGTTCAATGGATTAGACAAAGGAGATGAAGGGAAGGGAGAAGAGATGGCAATAGAAAAGACAGTAGAATGAGTCAGACATAACTTTCCTATCCTTACATATGAATACACAGCCAATATAACTCCACAACATGTACAGCCACAATAATGAAACCCTACCTGGAACAAGTTATACTTATTCTATCTATGTATAGTATGTCATAATACACTATACTATCATGTATACCTAAAAAGAACAAACAAATTTAAAACACAAATCAACATGCTATGTTTAGGTTACTGTTTCTCTGTGACCCATTTGAAGTTTTAGAATTTCTTATTTTGATATTGTGGACACACTGTTGTCAACAGAAAAAGTATATTTTTAAGGGATGTGAATCATAATCCACTTTTTCAAATCACTTTGAAACTTTGGTTGACAACCCCAAACCAGCTCTATCTTTAGGGATATACAAAGTCTTAAAGCAATAAAAGCACAAAAGAAGTGATGGGATCAATTTGAAAGATGACTCTGATTCCTTTTTTAGGGCTACCATATCAATAATTCTTTGGAACAAATTTTAGTTATGAGCATCTTTATTTTAAAAAGGCTGTTCTTGAGTAAATGGATGGCGTTAGAGAAGGTAATGCTAAGTGAAGTCAGCCAATCCCCAAGAAACAAATGCCGAATGTTTTCTCTGATATAAGGGGGGTGACTCAAAGTGGGGTAGGGAGGGAGAGCATGGGAGGAAGATTATTTCTAGATAGGGAAGAGGGGTGGGAGGGAAAGGGAGGTGGGAGGGGATTAGCATAGATGGTGGAATGTGATGGTCATCATTATACAAAGTACATGTATGAAGATTTGAATTTGGTGTCAACATACCTTATATACAGAGATATGAAAAATTGTGAGATATATATATATAAAGAATTGTAATGCAAAAAAAGAGTACATGTATAATGGCATAATTTGGCGTGAACATACTTTATATACAGAGTTACGAAAAATTGTGCTGTATATGTGTAATAAGGATTGTAATGCATTCCACGATTGTCATATATTTAAAAAATAAATAAATAAAAAGGCTGTTCTTGAACCATTATTAAAGGGCATAATAAAAAACACATTTTAACTTATCAAACAGAATGTGCAGGTTTCAAACAGGATTAGATTCCATGAATCTAATTGTAGCCTCTTTATTTAAGAACAACCTGTCTTAGGAGGGATTGAGATATGATGGCTATTTCTCCCTCCTTTATTCTTTCAAGTTTGATTAAAGTAAATTAAAATTTAGCTCATAGACAACAATGTGTTTAGTACTTGGATTGACTCTGTATTTCAGATTTGGGGAGAAGAAGCTTAATTAACTATTAGTAAGGAAATTGACAATTAGTAAAGAAAAGTTTGACTTTGAGATGTCTAAATAGCAGAGAACAAAGCCACAATCTTGGTTTATTGTGCTATTAGATGCTTAGACTTTCAAAAATATTAGTTCTTAATAGGCACCCAGTAAGTTCATTCAATATTAGAACATGCTGTGTAAACACAGCAATTTTTAGCCTTTGGGATTTGAAGGAGTTATAACTTTTTTAGGAATTTCAAAATATTACTTTGTCCAAGTATTATTTTAACAAGACTGATGGACAACTAATGTTTTTGCTTAACTCAAAATTATTCACTTTCTCTTTAGTAACCTTAATTTTCTTTTTACTTGACTGTACCTCTAGGTTTAGGGATGGACAATTAGACCATTGTACCCTCTGGCTATAATGACTAGTTCAAGGTTAGTTATATGACCTAATCATACCCAGTAAGACTGTAGAACTTCTAGGAAGAAAAAAAAATTTTTTTTCCATCAGTAAACTTAAAATAAGAATAATATAAGTCTGAATCTTCTCAGGCCAATGTGTCAAATCTAAAATTAAAGTCTTTTAAAAAATTAAGCAGAGCCAAGAGATGGAGAGAGACCAAGTTCTGAACACATCATTTGAGTTCTGGACGCAGTGACATTTGCAACTACAACAATGGATTTTTTTTTCATTATATAAGCCAATAAATTCTTTTTTTAGCTTCAAGCAATATGAGTTAGGTTTTATGTATTTATGAGTAAGGGAATTCAGAGACCATTTAGAGATCTAAATAGCTATTATATTTTTATCATTATTATTTAATTTTCAAAAAACATTTTCATAAAAATGTTAGGAAGAATAACAGAAAATCTTTTAAAATAGAAATAATTTAACTTCTTAAAATTGTTGCATTTAATGTTCTCATTTCTTAGCAAACAAGGGGAAAACCTTATCAGGGCACTGAGGAATGACAGTTGTAAAAGCACAGTTACAGAACTGAGACTCAGGAGACAAGAGTTTAAGTCATACCTACGAGTAAGTGTTTTATATTATTAGAGAGCTATTTAAATTCTGTACATCCGTGGTCCCTATGTTTTTAATTGGAACAAATGACCCTTGCATCTCATATGTGAGTTATGAGGAGAAAAATATAGGCTGGTTTATATTAAAATTGTTAAAACTTTCAAGTCATCATAATGCACATTTATTAATATCTTTCTTATGATTATGATTTGAGGGCTGGAGGAATTTTAATTTATTCTCTGAGTGGCTTTGGCAAACTAAGCTGTTTCTTTGCATTCATGTGTAATAGTTCATAGCTTAAAATATTTGTAGAGGTCACCACAATATAGGGTGTCAAAGTTTTTTGCTAACATTTTGGGTGCAATTTTATTTCAGTGTTATAAAATGCACATACATTGAGTATGTTAAATGAAATAAAGTTATATCTTTCAAAAATGTTCACATTGTGTGAAGAAATGAACATCTGTTTTATGGGCTAATTACAGGATGTGTAGCAATATTTTTGTTGTTGTTGTTCATACTATGTTTTGAAGGATTGGTCAATGAGCCATATCATAAACACTGTTAAAATGGAATTCTTGTGGATGAATAAATCTGGGCCTTTTTTCCTGTACTCTCAGCAGATTTTCCTTTTTAAAAGATAGACTTGATTTTTAAATGTATTTTATAGCCAGAATGAAACAACTGACTTTAAATCAATTTAACTGGCAAAAAAATTCTGATTTAGTGGGTTCAGTGCTTTCATATTAAAAACAACAACAAAAAAAACATTCTATGGTTTTGTTACTACTAGACACTAAGCTGAGCTTCTGTGGAATAGGGGCCAAAGGAGAGAAGTATGGATGATTTTGTGAAAAAGGAAAATGCTTCCTAGTTCAGGATTTGCATCACATCCAATTGCATTTGGCAGAAGAGGAAAAATGATAGTGCAGATAAAGCAATTGCTTACTGCTCTTGAGGGTAAGAAGCACTGTTCTTCCTTAATCCTGTGTAGTATGTGGCTTTAGATTGTCTCCTCATTGTCCCTTGCCATTCAGATGAGTACTTCTCCTGCTCTCAGTTTGCCTTTCAAGTATTTCAGGGATGAGAGGTAATGGGCCATTTTGCACAGCTTATAGAAGCAAAGTGAAAGAAGCAATTTATCCTTCAGAAAACTACCGAAATGTCACCTGCAGTGAGCATATGTTTGGCAACAGCAAGGTCATGTACTTGGCCATTTAAACAGTTTGATCAAAACTAAAGGAGTGTTTTGAAGTGCCACAACTTCTCCGAGGGCTTTATGATTTGCCCTGAATATGTCAGCACCTTTTGTAACAAGGTAACTCTCAATCAGGTAGGTAACATTCCATTTTAATAACTTCTTGAATTGAGCTGATCTATTTATCCTATCAGTGCTCTATGTCTTCCATAGCTGTGGCCTTGCTAGAAGAAATGGATCTAACTAGATTTAGGTTTAAAGAGAAATAGTGTAGTAGATAAAGCATATGAATTTCGGAAACAGACTACCTTGATATGTTAATTAAATTTCTGTTACTATAACAAAATACTTGAGATAATAAACTTAAAAAGAATGGTTTATTTTTTCTAACATTTTCTGAGGTTTCACTCCAGGACCATTTGTCTCATTGTTTGGGGGCAAGGCAGCACATCCTGGTGGGGAAGAGTTTGAAGAAGTAAAGCTGGTTACCTTTTGGCCAAGGTGAAAATGAAAACAGGAAGAGACTGGAATCCCACAATTCCTTTTGAAAGTATGCCCCAACCACCTAAAACTTCTCATTAGGCCCCATGCTTGAAAAGTTTCTACTACCTCCTAATAACACCAAGCTGAAGCCTAAGCCTTTGGAGGATATTGCAGATCCAGAGTAAATCACTTGAGCCTGAAATCCCAGCTCTGTCACTAATTAGCTTCATGATTTTGGAAATTTTATCTGATTTATCTGTGTCTGTGTCCTTTCCCAAATAAGGGTAACTACCTCAAAAGAGGGTTGTGGAGATTAAATAAACTAACATAAGTGAAAGAGTTTCACATATTTTAAATATTTCTTTAATGTAAGTTGTTATTACTTAATAACAATGTTAATATTCCACTTCTTTTCTTTTCTGATCCAGAAAAATTAATGATACTGCCACATAACTGATTTTGGAACATTTATTGACTATAAATACCATGTTCATATTACTATTACAAGAACTGTTGAAGGTATAAAACCAGATTATTTGCTCTTGAATAACTATGATGTATGACATATAGATTCTGTTCTACTTTTATTTTATTTTGTAATACTGGGGATCAAACCCAGGAACTCACACATACTAGGCAAGCACTCTGACACAGTTCCATCCCCAGCCTGTGGCATACTTTGGAATATCACAATAAAAATTGGTAGTTGGAAGGTATCTTTTGAAATTTGTTTTGACAGAATTAGTTGAGGAAGCAAGTAAAACATTAAAAAGCTTGAGGCCAAGTTGCCAAGTTGAAGACACTGGGTAAACATACTGTAGCCCTTTGGTGTTGACTGAAGCTTGTGGAACTTTAGTGTCCCATTTGTGTGCAATAAGGTTTAAAGCAAAAACAGCCTCTGATTCTTAAAGACAATGCCCAATGTACAGTCCATGTTTGTTCAATAACTTTCCATTCAGTTTACAAAGCACCTTTATGTACAGGGTTTCTCACGTTCAGCACTGCCGACTTCTTTGGGCCAGATGATTCTTTGATGTGTAGTACTATCCTATGCATATAGGATATTATCAGCATCCCTGGTTTCTGTTCACTAAATCCTACCCCTTTCCTCCTATGATCATCAAAAACGTCTCCAGACATTATTAATTGTCATGAGCATCAGCGTGACCTCCTTTTGAAAACCACTGATTCTCAGCTTACTCTCAAAGTTTCTTGTGTGGGGGATAATGGTATCAGGCTTCCAGTTAATGGCTGCAAAAACTTCTGAACACTTAAATCGGTTAGGGAGTCTCTTCTGGCTAGTGGCTACTAGAGCCAACACTTGAATGCAGTGGTTCTTCAAACTCTGATTCCTATATCTGTCTCTGAGTGACAGGACCTAAGTGATGTCAAGGTCAACACAACCATAACAGGAAGAGTTTTTATGGTTCCATAAAGTGTTGGGGCATCCTGGCTGATTCACCTGAGCTATGCTAGTAACCATACAGCAGGTCTTCCACTACACAATTGTTCTCTAGGCCTCTTTGGAAAACATATGAAATGGCCACAGGGATAGTTTCTGGGAATCAATGATACTTCCAAGGGGAACATCCTACTTACTTTTTCTTTTCTATTTTTATTTTTTCTTGTGCTGAGGATCAAACTCGGGGTCTCACATAGGCCAGGCAAGTTCTCTATCACTGAGTCATATCTCCAGCCGTATTTACTTATAGGGAAACACAGTGTCTATCTTAGTTAGAGACAGAGAGAGAGAAAGAGTAGCTTGGTCTGGTTTTTCTGCCCGTGGACAAGGATTCTTGATGTGGAAGAATATTCTGATTTTGCTTATATTTGTGATAATATAATTCAATTTCTTTCCTTTCTCTTAGAGAACAAAATATTCTGGCCTCTCTTGGAGGGAAGAGGTAAGGGAAAGAGTCCCTAATGTCTAGAGTCTGGTTTAAATCTTTTGTGCAGACTGGCCTGTGAAATACAATTGCTACTGCTTCCAGGTTTGACAGACACGAGAGATCTAAATTTTACATAACTGTGAAAATAAATTAGGGCCTTCTCCAGATGATACTCCCTGAACTATAAATCTCCTTTGCAATTTCAAATTCTATCTAAACAACATGGCATTAAAATCCACTCAATAAGATAAGCTGGACTAGAGCAGGTGTACACAGTGATCACAATTAACAGAAAGAAGCCAGAGAGAGATAAAATGGAAGCAGAAGAAAAGGAATGAGGAAGCTGGAGAGAGTGAGAGAACACCATGAAAATGGACATACCATGCAAAGGAAGAATTCAGTAAGAAAGAAAGTGGTGAGAACTCCTGATTTTAAATTAAGATTTATTTGTATGCATCACAGTGAGCTTAGTAAGGGTACTCAAACATATTTTGGCTAAGAAAGTGGACATCGATAGAAAAGAGTTTGGCAGAAGGTTTATCATTATTTACTGAACTACTACTAATGTCATCACCAAAGTATTCATTTATTTGGCCAAGACCATAATCAAAGGACTTAAAGCAAAAATGGGATCTGTAGCATTGAAACCAGGCTTTACCATCAGCTGTAAGTTTAGACTGGTAGTTGGCAGACTGTAGACTTAATTGAATGATTTGGAGGACTTTAAAGTACAGCTTATAGGAATTCACCCCAGAGTTTCTGATTTGGAAGGTTTAAGGTAAGAACGCAAGTATTTGACTTTATCACAAGTTCCTTTGTGATGTGAAAGCTGCTAGATAGGAGCCACACTTGTGAGCCACTGGTCCATTATTGGGATTTATGTGAGACCCATTTTCTCAACTGTAGAATATGACTGAAGACTACTTACCACCAAAATATTTATGTGTGAGAAGTTGTGTGTGTATGTGTGTGTGTGTGTGTGTGTACACATTTATATTTATACTGAAAAGTTCCTTAAGCTGTAACCTAGGACTATTTCTTTTGTCTGAACTTTCTTGGGAACATAAATAGATTATTACAGTACAAGAAGATTGTCAGGACACCTTCTAGTTGCTTCTGGACATTTTGTATTATTGAAAAATTAAAGCCAGTTGTGGAGGTGCACACCTATAATCCCAGAAGCTCTGGTGGCTGACGCAAGAGGATAGCAAGTTCAAAGCCAGCCTCAGCAAAAGTGAGACACTATGCAACTCAGTGAGATCCTGTCTCTAAATAAAATACAAAATATGGCTGGGGATGTGGCTCAGTGGTTGAGTGCTCCTGATTTCAATCCTTGGTACCTCTCCACAAAAATATATATATTGATAGAATTTTGTGTGTATGTGTGGCAAAATATTAGCTTTTATGCCTTTTAGTATGGCCCACCTCTGGCTATGTTTTCCTCTTGCTTTTTTTTGTATGTGTGTGTGTGTGTGTGTGTGTATATATATATACACACACACACACACACACACACACATATAATATATGACATAAGTATATATGCATATATATTTTTAAAACAAAATGCAAAACATTTTTATAACAGAAAAATTAATAAAATAATACTTCTTTAGATTATTGATAATACATTTCATAACTTCTCAGAATTCCAGCCCATTAACAATTAAGCATAGCATGACCTTTTATACTCATATACTCATAAATCTAAATACTTTGCAACTGACCAATAGAGACCTCTAATTTAGAGAGTGACAAACTTGAATTATATGGAGTTCTAAATGACAAAAATGTTCTTAAAAATGTAGTGATAATTTAAATACTTGATAACTCATGTAATTTTTTTATGTCTCCATAAATAAGAAGAGACACTTTAGGCATCCAGAAAAATAAAATTATTTGCAAATTTGAGATGATCTTATTCAGATTTGTTTTCGTACTGGGGATGAAATCAGGGTTGTTTGCCTCTAAACATATCCCCAGTCCTTTTTATTTTTTATTTTGGGATAGGATATTGCTAAGTTTCCAAGGGTGTTCTTGAACTTGAGATTCTTCTGCCTCACCCTCCCTAGTTGCTGAGATTACAGACATATGCCACCACATTTGGCCATCTTAACCAAATCTAAACAAACGTTTTGAGTCATGTTATGTGCTAGGCATTATGCCACCTGATGGAAAAACACAATTAAATGAATTATTGATCATAATTTTTAAGAAGCTGGCAGTACATAACAAAATATATCTTACAAGTAAGTAATTAGATGTAATATGAAATTTTCTGCAATAAGGTGAATTAGAATAAAACAGATTAAAGAGAATAGAAATTATACTATAAATGGGAAACAATTTCTAGAATTAAATACTTCATGAATGGTGATATAATCCTTTAAAGTTATTTAGGCTGTTCAAAATTATAAAGACAAGTAGCTTTGGTGTGGCTAACCTACCAAAATAAGAATGTCTCAGTAATTTCTAGGGGATTCTTGTTTTTCATATTACTTGGGCATAAATAAGAGTACATCTACTTGCTTAGTACGTCTCTTTCTATCCCTATTTCCACCCTATGTGATTCTACACAGTTCATTGTATTTGAAACACATGACCATTTGCTGATGAGGAGGAGGGCTAGCCTGATGCTGACCATAACTTACCAGTATAACTTCCTACTATTCTGCAGATCTTGAAATGCTCATAATCTTTTAATTTTAAATATTCTTGAGTCTGGAAGGAATAATAAAATTTAAAGGCAGAAGGAAAAGAAGTTAATGTAGTTCTGGAGATTATGTAGCATCTTGAATGTATGAACTAGAACTAAACTTTAGAGCTTTGAGTTCTAATATCAATGTGACACTATATTACATCTTTTTGAAAGTTGTAGTAGAGCTGTGTTTGGAAAATGCTCAAAATGGAGTAGGCTTCATATAAGAAAAAAGTTTTCCAGGCCTGAAGTAGCAGTTCTATTGGTAAATGAGGTGAGTGTAGAGTAGATAGAAAAAGTGGAACTCAAGTAGAATGTGTTTCCTTTCAAGAAAATACTTAAAAAAATAAATACATAGCTAGGTACGGTGACACATTCCTGTAATCCTAGTGATTCGGAAGCTTGAGATAGGAGGATCACAAGTTTGAGGCCAGCATCAGTGATTTAACAAGGCCCTAAGCAATTTAGTGAGGATTGCCTCAAAAAAAAAAAAAAAAAGAAAGAAAAAGAAAAAAAAGAAATCAAAAGGGCTGGGATGTGCCCCTGGGTTCAATCCCTGGTATCAAAAAAAAAAAAAAAAAAAAAAAGTGTGTGCTTTAGAAATATTCAGTTATGTTCTTTCTTAGCAGGGTCATTCTTATATATATAGGTTCCTGGACATAGGAATGAACATTTTTTGTTCTGCCTCACTAAGATACTAATTACTTGTGATGAAGTGAATTGGATCCCCCACCCCCACCCCTAATTTGTGTGGTGTAGCCCCATCTCCCCTGGCTGTACTTGGATATAAGGATTTTCGAAAGGAGGTCATAAGGTAGAGTCTTTTCCAGTAGGATTAAATAAAGTCATAAGGGTAGGGCTCTAATCCAATGGGAGAATATACTTATACAATGAGAAAGGGACACCAGGTATCTCTCTCTTCACAAGCATAGGGAAATGCCATATGAGGAAAGAGCAAGAACGTGGCCATCTGCAAACTAGGAAGAGAGGCATCTCCAGAAATGAACCTGCTAGCACCTTGATCTTGGACTTCCAGGCTCCAGAACTATGAAAAAATTAGATTTCTATTCTTTAAGACACAGTGTGGTATTGTTATGGCACCCCGAGCTTTCTAATATATTACTTAATGATAAGAAGCAGTGTATCTAGATTTTTATCCATCTGACTGCACTGACTTCAACATGTATAGAATATTACAAGACTAGCTGTGACTAGATGGATTTTTCTAAAAATACTATGTTTTGCTAATAGATCCCCTAGTCGAACAGTTAAAAAGTAATGGTATGAAACTGCCTTACTGTGAAGATGCTATGATTCTATATAGTAATTTAATATAATGATGAACTTTTTACCCTTGAAAAAGTCCAAATATTCATATCCTTGACAGTGAGCACTTCCTGGTATATTTTAACTTTGTTTGTTCAATACACTTCTTAAATTCATGTACAGCATGTACTGTGACTAATGCAAACAGAGCAACCATCAGATCCATTTCATTAAGAAAAGATTAGGTAGAGATTCTGAAAATTTCCCAAGAAACTTTGATGCACAATTCACTCCTTAATTAAAAGCAAACAGCCTTGCTTTCAGGGATTAGGCTACTTAATTACACACCAAAAAGGAGAGAATATGTTGATAAAAAGTATTTGAGAAAAAAGGGAAGAAAACACTACCAGAATTTGTTCCAAATGTATAACATCCCAGAAAGTGAGACACAAGTGTGTAAGTCAAAACATTCTTGAATAGTCTATGCTTCAGTCTTAAGTCATGAAGAATTAAAATTCCCACTGCTTCCATCACAGGCCAGAGCCAAGTTGATGAGACCCTGGAGAAAAGTGCAGATAATGAGAGATTGTTGACCCAGCCTATGGAGGACTATCTATTTGAGGTTTCAGCATTTTTCTGACCTCTCCTAACTCACTGTGTAACCATAGGCAAGTGAATTAATCTTTCTGTAACTTCATTTATGTCTTTGTCAAATGGAAATAATAACACCTACTTCATGGGAGAGTATTTGGAGGTTTAATTAAATTAGTGCTTTGAGCTTCTTAAATGAAAGTTGCTATAGTAATGCAAAGTGCAATTATTGAAGTCATTTTTCCTTTTCCTGTATGGAACATGATGATTGAAACACATTTATTTTAATTGGAAATGTGACTAATTGCCTAGAGAAACCCTTCATCATGGCAGATGATACATGGGACAATAGGTCAAGGCTCTTAATAATGAATTGGTTCATAATTAATTATTTAATGATAAAAAACCTGATCTGTGGCAAAAGACTTAGTTACTTCAATAATTGCTCAATATAGAAAAAGTTCTCATACCTAGAGGTAAAAGTAATCAAATTTGGCTCATAGTCTGGATCTGAAACCACTACCTATAGGGTTGAATCAATTCCCTGACTCTTATTTTTTTCTGGTGAATTGATTACTCTTACTGTTTGGTAACAAAGCAGTGCTACATGAATAAAGAGAATGTAAACTCTCTGAAAAGAGAAAATTTCCACCAGAAAAAATTATTTGTGTATTTATACAAATAATTGTCTGGGGTGTGCCCATGTGATCAAGTGAATTATGAAAAGACTACCAGTAGACAGGGTGTCAAACTTTTGGGAAGCCCCAATATATTATGTGTGGTAGTAATATTGTGAATGATGATACGCCAGGATGCAAAATTTTGAACAAAAATAAATGGGATTTAAGTGTCTTTACAAGCAAGTCTGCAAAGACATAAAATGGATGGTAAAGCCAAATGCCAAGAGTTTCAAAACTGAGCAGTGATGCTGTGAGGACCAGTAAACAATATGTAGTCACAAAGAGCAGAGAGGACCAGAATTCACCTCCAGAGGCACATGTATAAGAGGCATTTGGAGAGAAATTAGTTATGTTTTGAAAGGGAAGTTATATCCTCTGGGGAGAGCCGGGTTTCCATTAGATTCAGCAGAAGTTCTCAGCACTGATTGCTTACTAGAATCTCCTCATAAAATGTAAAAGCAATACTGCTTCAGGGCTCCATTCCCGATCAATTAAATAAGAATATATGAGGGTAGGTTCCAGACAACAGAATAAAAAGCAAGCAAAACATGTAAATATAATCAGCTGGTGTTTGACAAAGGCGAAAGGCATTGCCACAGAGTAGAGAGTCTTCAGCTGGACATTCACATGCAAAAAAATTAGTCTAGAAACAGACTTTACACCCTTCACCAATTTAAGCTCTAAATGTATCATAGACCCCAAAGTGCCAAACTACATAAAACTCTTAGAAGATAAACTAGAAGTAGAAAATGTAGATGTGTTTAGAAATGACTTTTTAGTTGTAACACTAAAGATACAATCCATGAAGGAAAGAATTTGAGATGGACTTCATTAAGATTAAAAATCCCTGCTCTGTGAAAGACATTGTCAAAACAATGAAAGGCAAGGCACAGATTGGGATAGAATATTTGCAAAAGATATATCAGATAAAGAAAAGTTACCCCAAATATACAACGAACCTTTAAAACTCAACAATTAGAATGCAAACAACCCAATTATAAAGTAGGCAAAGACTTTCTTTGACACTTCACCAAAGATAGGTGATATTGTTTATAACCCAATTTTACATTCTAGAGGACACTCCAGGTGGGCATTAAAGGTCTGAAAGTGGAGGGATAATGCTGTAGAGAATTAGAGTGACCTTTGTTTGATCCTAGGCTTTTTGGACCATAAAAAAGTTAAACCCGATGACCTCAGCCTGTGAATGCTGGACTGGGGGTGTGAGGAGACTGGGGATTCTTTCCATGACAACAAAAGTTCTCTTGCTTTCTTTTTGCCCCTTACCATGAGAGGGTGGGTGATGGGACTTTGTTTGTAGCAAGAAAGACTCCCCCTTTTGACCCTTGCCATTAGAGACTAGTGATGAATCTTAACCACAATCCAAATTACATTTTATATTTTCCTTTCTCCTTTTTTTATAGATATTAAAAATATCAGCTTTATTATGGATCTCTGTCTTTAAAAATAGATCTGATTAATATACCTAATAAAGAATTGTGAATTCTGGCTTCATGGTCATTTCTCATTCTTAGAAAACATATATCTCATGCAGGTGAGCACCTAAACTTTGATAAATGAGGAATTCAGTACCAGGCAGTTTATAGATGACATTCAATAAAAGTGAAATAAACTGAACACAGCCTGCCTGCTAGTAACAAGAAAAGGGAAAAACGATTCTCCCTGCTGGGGACTAAAATTCAGCATGATTCTTCTGAGGATCAAATTCTGCAGTCTGGCCACTTGACTCTCTGTAAGTTTCTGGTAAATAAGTCTTTACAACTCCTATGGTTCTGAAAGTCAAGTTATAGAAGAGAAAAACCTGTCAACAAGTACTGCAGTTTTGATATGGTTTGATTTAAGAATTTGGACAGTCAATAAATGAACACAGCATTTAAGTATAGGAGAAAACCTATTGGATCTCACTTTTCTCATTGTCTTTTAAAACTGTGGCATCAGGAAAACAAAAATTATGCAGAATAGAACTGTGGGCACATGGCCCAATACTTCTAATTTAATCACACTCAATGCGTATGTCATATATAGTGCTGCAAACTTTATGCCTTCTCTACTTCACTGAATTCTGTTTCCTTAGACAATTACATCACTCTTGAAAGGCATTTGTTTTATTTTTCTGGCTGAAGCAGTGGGTGTAGGCAAAGCTCTGCAGGATGTTCTGGGGAGACTCTAAAGGCAAGTTACTTATTACTGCAACAGATGTTGATGATTTTTAGGGAAATGCTGACTTTATTTGTGAATCAATCTCTCTCTCTCTCTCTCTCTCTCTCTCTCTCTCTCTTAGGAAAAAATAAGGAATTTCCAATTGCCTGCTAGCTATAAGAACAGAAGGGCTAAACAGCCTAGCTATAAAAGTAGAACACAAAAATTCTGAAAAGAAAGAAAAAAAGAAAAGAAAAGAAATTATGGAGAAGACTCATCTCAGTTCTTATAAGAGAGGAAGCAATTTTTTCTCTCAGTGGTGTATTCTTTGGTTATGGTTATATACATACAATTAAGGGAAGGTGGGGAATTAACCCTATATTCCAAAATACTAATCTCTGTTCTCTGACTTAAAAAAAATAAGCTGACCACAAAAATGAAAACAGACACTATTAATCTTCCCTACTATTGTTAGTTTAGTATTGCTATTATTTATAACAGTAGAAGTACTTACAGAAAATACTATGATAAGCATATTGTCCCACTGTTATAACTTGACTGGTAAAATAATATCTGAGCCATTACAGACTTGAGATTGGAATTCTTTTAACATGCTACTTAATCACTGTGTCTAAACAAACAAATATTTAAACATAATATGAACATAAAACTACAATATCCAAGGCAATCCCCAATTTACTGAGGAAAATAAACAACAAAACCCTGAACATTGAGGTATTCAACTGGGAGTTCTGACTTTGAGATAATTATTTTGTAACAATCTATTTCTTTATTCCTTTATTTGTGCATTTATTCATTCAACAACTATTTATTTGAAAAAAATACTATATACTAGGCACTAATTTTGGCAGTACAACCAAATAATGAGTAGGAAAGTTACTCAGTCTCTACAATGTTTGAAAATTAGAGAAAAAAATCAGAGTGAATGATTTGAAGTTGAATCTTGTAGGTGTCTGACTGACACCTAGCAGAGTGACCAGTAGACAAAATAAGCCCACAGAGCACATAGTGGGAAGGAGAGGAGTGCTCATTGGTTGTCAGTGGCTACATACTGCTCCTATAAAATCCAAGGAATACTTGGTCCATTACTATGGGTTGCAAAACTTAGAAAAGAAGCCCCTAAGTTTGCCCTCAGCTAGTTTCTGTGACCACAGTAACGAGCACCTATATTAATTAATAGATACATTGGTATTTCATGAGTCTACCATAAATATTTGCTGAATGAAGGCATGGAGGTCTCAGTTCAGAATCAACCTGTGCATTTCTGGCATGGCCTAGGTTTTTCCTTTATGTATTATTCATTCTGATCTCAACTCATCTGGGGTCTCTCTTGTATTGGTGACACTGAGATATCATGGTTTCAAGAAACTTTCACTAGACATAAGAAGCTTCAAAATGAGACTCTAGAAGGCTCTAGAGAGGTGGAAGTTTCCACAAAGCGATTTCAGCAGTTCAAACTTGTTTATAAATATTCTAATTTCTCTTGCAGATTCATTAGAAGAGGATTTCCTCTCTATTTTAGAAAAAAGTGGTGATTTTATCATTCCTCCAGAGTAACATACCCAGGGTGAGTTGGTGTGGTGCAATGTTGGTTCCAATACCAGATTTATCAGGATTTTATAGCATCATTAGTCAGCTTCTGACAGAGGAGGTCTAACAAAACAGCTCACACTTACTGGGGAATGTAATTAATTGGAGTATAAAAGGTCAAAAGCAAGGTTTTTAAGTCTGTTTTCTAAACATTTCCTGAAAATCATTTCATTAAAATCACCATGTACTTCTGTAGAAACGAAAGACCATTACTTCCTTGTAAGTTTATCTGACTCTTGTTCTCTTACTCTTTAATGTCGGTGCTCCATATGGAAATTTTGGACTGAATGGGCTGTGCATCGAGCCAAAAAAGCAGAAGTAAAGTTTTTAGGTCATTGAGAATGTGGACATTAGATAAAATTAGAGGAAAGAAGGCTTATGTTACATATTTATGAAAAATATATTCTTGGACTAGAGGAAATATGTTGGAAATATGGGAAATAAATCTGTAAATGTCAAGGATTCAGTCAGAACAGCTAGAAATGAATGTAATGGGAAACAGGAGATGGATTTGTTACTGAGCAGGGGTGTGCCATAATGCTTTATCCAAGTGAACCTGATGGAAAGATGAAGGTTACACTTTGTGTGGAGAGACTGGAGGGAGAATAATCTACCTGGTGTAACTTGCAGTACATTTTAAATATGGAAAATGGTAAGAGCTTATATCACTTGTGGCTTTAGGGTGAGACCATAGATGGAGGAAAAAGAGCTTTTAGAAGAAGAAATAATGGATCTTTGGATTTTGTGACAGTTTGGTCATAGGGAAAGAAGATAAGAAAAAGTTAAATATGTGCAGAAGATAGCAATTTTATAGATAAAATACAATGGTTTGGTTGGTCAAGTCAGCCATATATAGCATCTACAAGTTACTGGGAAAACTGCAATAATATCTTCATTATTGACTCCATGAGGCACATAGTTTTCAGTGGAGGGAGACAAGTGAAGGGAAACTTATTTAAATTAAATGCTATGGTAGCTGTGATAGAGGTGAGTATAAGGAAATAAGATGGCACAAGAAAAGGGGCAAACAGCAAGGTTAAGGGAATAGTTAGAAATGTTTCCTGGGAGAAGCAAAGTTAAAGCTAATCGTTAAAATGCATGCAACAAGTAACCATATAAGAAAGACATGATGGGCACACTAGAGGTCAAAGATATAGGGGAATAATGATAAGAAGTAGGCAATATAAGCCTTCTTTCCTGTAAGTTTATCTATTGTCCATATTATGAATGACCTAAAAATTTTACTTATGCTTCTTGGCCCAATGTATAGTCCATTCAGTTCAAATGTTTACTGAGGATGATGAAGGGTTGTGTATACTGTTAAGAGGAGACTTTATCCTCTAGGGAATTTGGCATTAGAGAAGCTAGTTCATTTACGGATGTGCTGCCTTTCTATTGATAGGGCATTTGTACATAGGTATCATTTAGATAGCCTGTAGTTCTGGAGTTGGAGTTGTGAAAGGGATTTGTAAGTCATTTAGTAATAGCTTAAGCCAGGAGAGACTGACTTCATAAAAGTAGTGTAAAGAGGAAACAACCTTGAACTTTGAATAAGTGAGACTATCCATAGGTAGGGGGTTTAGTCAAATAATAGGGAGCAGCTGGCCATGATACTACATGCCTACAATCCCAGCAGCTCTGGAGGCTGAGGCAGGAAGATCAAAAGTTCAAACCAGCCTCAGCAACTTAGTGAGACCCCCCCCCCCTCAAAAAATAAAAAGGTCTGGGGATGTGGCTCAGTGATTAAGCACCCCTGGGTTTAATCCCTGGTGCCCTAAATAAATAAATAATAGAGAGTGATATGAAATGTTTGTCTTAGTTTAAATATGATATAGGCAACTCCATTGAAACTACTTAAAAAACATTTGGAAACTGAGTTATCAAACACTCATTTCTATCTCTTCCTTTCCTCTGGTATTTTCCACTTCAGTCTGAGCTATGCAAGTGTCTGTGTCCCAGTTCATGCAGACTTTATCAAACTTTAAGAAACAAAAATCAAGTAGAAGATTAGAGCTGAGAAAACTAGGGGACAACTAGTTAACTAGCTCTTTAAAAACAACAACAACAACAACTAAGTGTCTTGTGACTATAAACCTCAACATAGAAGCATTTTTAAAAGTAGATCAAAATAATGTTTCTTTTATTGGTGAGAAAGTGTGTTATTTATTATCTTAAACAAGGTAAATTCAGTATCCTATCATGGTGTACTCTGAGGGATCCAGATAGAAACTTCAGCTCTAAAGAACAGTTTTGAAAACTATCTGTGGGACACTGTGGCTCACACTTGTTATCCCAACTATTCAGGAAACTGAGAGAAGAGTATCACAAGTTTGAGCCAGTCTGTGAAACTTAGCAAGATCCTGTCTCAAAATAAAAATAAAAAGGGCTGGAAATTTTTATTGCAGAACACAAATTTTCTCAAAGACATAGTGTTACACCTAATTTTAGAACAAATACTCTGTCCTCTGGAGGAGTGCTTACACCATATAAAGTGCTGTTCTGCACTGATATTTCTTGAAAGACATTACCAGAAGCATCTACTTGGAATGATTGACAGATGAGCATCAGACTGCTTGTTGGTGCACCCTTGGAAACAGGCTAAGGAAGCAAGGATATAATCCAGAGGTAGGTAGGCTCCCTAATCTTTCCCTGGCCTGGCATTCCATGTCCCTGTGGTAGAATCCTGTCTGTTCTGCCAAAGACAAAGCATATTTCTAAAAAATGTCCTTACTTATAGAGAAAAAAATGTAAAATAGGAAAGGAAAAGCTGAGTGGGTGAAAAGTTAAAATTACTTTTCCTTTTTAAAAATGGATCTTAATGAGGCAAATAACTATGGGAACCTCTTTAAGCCACTTTGACCTGTAATAAAATTTACTGTGCCAGGGAGAGGTCAAATCATCTACAAGAGTAAATTAAAACCTAACCAATCTTCTTGACACTTTCTATATTTAGAATCTTATCTTAGTAAGAAATAGAAATTTATTGTCAATAAAATGAATTTGCAACCAATAAAATAAATTTGAAAATGCTAATTTCTCATGAATTATGTTAAATTCTCACTTCTCAGAATGTGACATAGATTCAGTGTATACGATTCGGCCACTCAATTTCATACTTTTTTGGTTATTCGCATTTACTGTGGAGATATTCTGTATCAATCTCTGAGCCTGGGACTGGTGTCTAAGGAAGATAACTCATTGACCCAACCTTTGGGGAGTTCACAATAACTGGAGGGAAACAAATGATTACAATATGATGTGATCATTTTGGCAATATAAAATCGATACTGTGGGAACACAAAAGAATGACCTTTGTATATCCTTCAGAAATAAGACAATATTTTAGGTGAATTTTGAAAGATGAATAGGAATTTAATCAGAGGGTAAAAGGTCAATCTTGAATATGAATTATGAGGGACTCTTCTATCTGTCATGGAGAATAAGAGCTAACTTGGCCAGGGTGCATGCCATAAAGCCATAGTTGGTGGAAGTGGTCATTGGCCAAACAAAAAATTAAATTGATCAAACAGGAGAAGACTCAGAGGTGAGTAAGTAAAGGATGCATATATAAATAGGGCATTAGATTCTGGGTGTAGAGATGGAGATCAAAGGGGCTGATTAAATGAGAGTTAAAAACAGAGGGTGAACCAAACAAGTTGGAAGAAAACTATTGAAAACAAATATCTAGAACAGGTATTAATTTACATTATTAGATTTTATCTTTTCATAAAATCCAATAATTAAGAAATTGTTTAAGTCCTTTTTCAATGCAGACTTCATAATCCAAGAGTAGTTTCTAAAGATTAATAAAGACACTAGAGAGAAAATTAAAATACATATTTTTATTTTTTTTGGTTTATATTGAAGTGGAAGCTAATGGATACACCTTCTCAAGTCCTTAGATGGGAGGTTGGAATCAAAGTAAACACCACTGATAGAAGCAGCCCCAATTTTCTCTTCAGCATGACTTTATCTGTGTAAGTGTGGCTGGAGGTTTTTGTTTTGTTTTTCTTTTTTAAAAAAGATTCTTGAAAAAATTTTTGAAGAAGCCCTATAGATCATATACAGATCAACTAAAACCTTTCTTCTGTTTATATGTTGCATCAGTGACTAATTTCAGAAAAGGAGTTTGCAGTTAAATTTGTTGGAGCACACTACATCTGCTCAATTTCCGTCAGAGTCCAATGGTGTTGCCAAAAGGCTGCATTGGAATTATAAGAGAATGTTCTCTAGACTCAAATAGATGTAGGACAGGCTCCATAATAGAAACTCTTGGGTCACCAAATCTGGCAAGAATGTGCCTGAAAGACTGTATCACAGAAAAATAACTGGATTTGGGTCCAAATATAACAAAATATCTCCAGAGTTTTTAAAGAAAACAACTTAATCTTAAATTCGTTTGAAGAAAAAAAAGTTAATGGGATTACAAGGATGTTGATTTCTTTTAATAAAAAAGTGAGTTGAAATTCTTGAGAATGGCAAGAAAGATCATGGAAATACAGTGCTTATTATAAGGATATTTAATAAATTTGAGATTTTGAATTAACAGAGTGATATTCTTTGGGGTCATGACTTTGTTTGAGAATCTGATGAAAATTGTAAATTTTCTACCAAAAAGTGTATACCACTACAGACACACATTAAATTTGGCATATATTTCCAGGGATTCAGCTATCCCCATGAATTCTTTCTTGAACTTGAAGTTAAAGAAAAAAAAAAAAAAAAAAAATATATATATATATATATATATATATATATATATATATATATATGAAACTTCTGCCATGGATAAGAAATATTAGGACTATTTCTAGGAACAAAAAGGAAGAAGATAACTTTTCTACATGAATCAAGTGGTGACATTTCATTCTTTGAATGAATTGACCATGACATGCAGCTTCTTTGGGAGAGCTCTCTTAACTATTCTCTTTCAACATCATCTGCTAGCCCACTTTGCGCCTGGAAAACACCCAATCACTCTTTATCATATAGATTTCTTTTATTTCCTTTACAGTGGTGATACAAAAAGAATTCATTATTTTTTCTGCAGTCTGTTCCTACCAGAATGTAAACCAATAAAGACCTTTTATCTGATGACAGCTAGATTCCTAGTATCAAGAGCATTAGATAGTGTATAGTTCTGCCTTGTAATTATTTTTTGAATAAATATTTCACCATTAAGTAGTCTTAAAAATTGTAAACTACCCATTGGCAATATATAAAAATTCATGTGAAGTCAGGATGGTCTAGACAAATGGCTGGCTGGATATATATTACTGCAATATGATAAACTTCTACAGCATGCTTAAGCTTCAAATGACTAATGCTTCATTTAGCTAATTTCTTGCTCCTTTTTCAGACTTTTGTCATATATTTTTGGAAATGTCTGCTGATATGCAATATTTCCAAGTCTGAATTGTCGTAGGAAATGGCATATTGTAGCAATATTTTAGTCACAAAAATTGATGCAAGCTCTTTTGGGTATAGTGTGACTTGGGTGGTAATGCAACTTGGTTTTGAACTGCATGTGTATGTCTGATTTTATCAGCAAACTTCTTGCAGCTCTGAGATATTCCTAAGAACTCTTCCTCATTCATTCTGTTGCTTCAGATCTCCAGGAATAATGTTTCAAGTTTGTCACAGTCATGACAGTGTGTACTCTTGACAAGGTACAATTCTTTGTCTTCTTTTATATCATTTCAAGTCATGTTTAACCGTAATTAATATTCATGAAGCTCATTTGGCACTTAAAAACTGGGCTTCCAAGGGGATACACTTTATGACAACTAGTTTGACATTTTGGAGACAAGACCAAACAAGATTAAAATTCTAAGCCTGATGAAGCAGATCAACTAAAAGGGATAAACTGCATAGAATAATTTCAAGATGTGAATCACATAAATCAATTTGGTCAGTCCAGTTCAAAGGAGGATTTTCTTTCTATTCAACTAAATAGTAGAGTGAATAGTTTTCTATTATTTACTTAAGAGATTTTCATTAACCAAGTTCATTATTTCTTAGAAAAATAATGAAAATGGTTTAGTGACATTGTTTTTTTTCTTCCATATACTACAATTTTTCATTGTGTATTTTCTAGTACAATTTTTCAACAAAGAAACTTTATTAAGCCCTAAGCCTTCTCTGAAGCCATTGATCATGACAAATTATTAGTTAATAGTTTTATGCTGAATAAGTTAAATTTTAGAAACCCAAACCATTCCATAAGCTTGAGTTCAGTGTTAACTGAGACTGAAGGCTATTTAGTGACTGACCCTGGATCTTTTTAGGGATAACTCTTTCTTTCTAAGCTATAAGCAGTCAGTGATTTAGACTTTATATCATCCTGTGGCACTCAAATTTGAATCCATGCTCTGTGACTCTATTACTGGGCTGGCCAGTTTATAGCAGTTGTTCTTGTGGTTCACTTGTGATGATGGAAAAGGTGAAGTAGACTTTATCTCAAAATGTTTGATAGTATCACAGGAATTTAAATTGTGTATGTGGCAAAAGATATAATAGTAATACTTACCTTATCAAGTCAGCAACATGCCAGTCTTGATTCTGTTTTCAAATATATTCTATTTCTAAAAGGCTTGGCTTTTAGAAACTCTAAAATGGCTTTATTTTTCAGAATTGCTTTTACTTGAATGAATGCGTTATATTTGCTGTCAGTTTCATTCAATTTAACATTTTACAGAAAATTTGGTAAACCTAAGTGCTAAGAAGAGCCGATAAGTTTTTTTTTTTTTTAAATCTATTCTTTAAGGAAAATAATGCTCAAGAATTATTATATGTAAAACTTACCTTAATAGGAGAATAGCTAGTTTTATTAGGAAATGAACATTGCATAATTTTATGTAGTTACATTTTAAAAAATGATTCTTGTGGTTGAAAATTTGTAGTTCTGACCTTGTTAATAATTCTCAAATAATACCTGTTTCTTCTTAGGAGTAAGAATAAAAAAGAAGTTAACATAATTTGTGAAGAAAAGATTTCATCAGAGATAACACTGTTAATTATAAAGGCAAGATGACTCTGAGTAGAGAGATAGGAATCAGAACTTTTGAATTTGTGATGAATCATAACTAATCACTCATTATTCTATGTGTATAATGCATCTGCTGTTATTTTCTCTTTTATTTCTACATATTTAGTGATGCTTTGAAATACTATCATTTTCTGAACTTGTAGATATAAGTTTAGGTACAAGTAATAAGCATTGTGATTCAAGTGCCACAAATACAAATAACACACAAACACAATCAAACCATGAACATATTATTATTTGAATGACATGGAAGTTTGTCAATGATTTGGTTAATTCAGAAAAATACCAGTTACACAGTTCACTTACGGTTAAGAGTTTCTGAGTTTGGATTTCTTTACATCTTGGATAATATGGATGATTTAAAAATACTTATTATTTCCCTCATAAAATTTATTTTATATGTTGGAGATTAAGAAAAAACAGTATCTAGATTAAGTTCTTATCTATTTCAGGCACAAAACGGATGATACTTTAAGAAAAATGTTTTTAAACTATAAATGTTTGATGCAAGTCCCATTTTTAAACTTGTTACCCGCTTCTAGTGACAATAACGTTTGTGCTTGCTCCAGCAGCACATACACTATAAATTATCTATGGGGTGATAAAATCTTACATAGGAAACAATAAGTTGCTTTACAAGCTTCACATGGCACAAATAAGCTGTGATTATCCATATTTTGCATGTACACGATACCATATAATTATTTTAAAAACAAATAATGAAGATATTCTATTAGCGGCCATCTACTTAAAAATTAATTCATTTCTGAAATCGATGTGATGTTCTTTCCTTATACAAACCCGATATACAAAGTACTGAGTTAGTATTTTTGTGGTATGTGTACTATGACAAGTGAAACTCCTAAATTTTCCAACACTCTTTTTAAAAGAGAAGACAACACTGCAAAGGACCCAAAGTGGTCATTAAATCATGCTAACGTTATTGTAGGCAAAAAGAAAACAAAAAGAAATTCTTATTAAACCTTATCAGTTTCAAGATTGGATTTTTAAATCCTACAATTTTGAAAGGGAGATATTTGAGAAGGTGTTTTACTTGTGACATTTAAAATAAATAACATTTAAATATTATCATTTCTTTATACAGTGCTTTATTTGCAGTATTATGTCCTATTTTTAAAGAAAATGTGGAATGACATGTGTTAAACTAAATATTTATGACTATTTAAGATATATAATATTTAATATAGAATATATTTTTAAAATTGCAAAATCAATCCATGTTAATTTCTATAAAGCTGCCTTAAGGAAATCTTTTTAATATAATGTATGGAAAGTTAATCTAAACTCAATGACATGTTTGCTATATAGATATATGTTTTGTAGAATAATGAACAAAATATCACTAAAGTTTTTCTTTTTTTGGATACATTATTTCTGCATGTACAATGAATCAGATAACAAGGGGTTACCTTCTCACTCACTTTCTGAGTTGGTTATTTATACATTTGAAACCAAACAGACAAATCCCAAGTCTCTTCATCATTTTCTTTTGCATAAGCCCTGACAATAACTCTTCAGAACTCAAAATCTAAATCTACAGGACATTGTAGAAATTTTCTTTTTTTAAGAGTATTTATGTGCTTCATGTACTTTTAGATACAAGGAATTACATTATTGCAAGTTGTGTGTAAAATAAAATATATTTAATAAATAATATATTTCATTAATAAAAACAAAAAATGTGTTTGGTGTATAATATATAAGTAATTCAACCCATATTCAAAATTTGTGACTCATCTGCATCTTTTGCAAGCAACCATATGGGCTGCTTCCTTTGAACAAAGTAACTTGGCTGCATTGAATCAGTTTTTGCCTTCAACGTCAGTGGTCCATTGAACTTGGGGTAAAATAAAAGCTCTTATGTAAGATAGCTGCTTTGATTTTCTTTTTAGTTTATAATGATTGTGTAAGGGCGTAAGTCAAGAAGACTCTTCTTGACTATGCTTGAAAATTGACTCAAATAATTACTGAGATTAAATTTCAATCTATTTTATAAAAAATATTATGTACTTTCACAGAAGTGAAGAAATACAATTGCACAATGGTGGTTACAATGATAGAAATACATATTGCCAATAAAATGTTAGCAAGAGATTTAAAAATGACTGTACAGCACCGCATCAGAGAATTCTGTTAACAGCAAAATGATTAATACTATTTTTCTATACAAATGAAATCGTTTTTAGTAATAAATGGGGAAAAAGCTTTTTTTTTTCCTTAACCCTAATTCCTACCAAAAATATTTCCTGATGTGGAGCAACAGACAGTAAAAAAAAATGACAGTTTTAATAAAAAGAAAATGACATTCATGCATGTAAGCCAACATTAGTCTCTGACTCTAATATAAGGCAGATCATTAATCTTTTGCAAAACTATGACTTTAGCCACTTAAAGCTCTTTTTAGTGCTTTTGATGACAATGACATGATAGGCCTTGTAAATTCAGGGGTTAAGATGTGTTTTGAACACATTAATTTAGACAGACTCAGCAGACTTTTGAAACACCAAATTTATAATAAAAAATGTTCTGTTTTGGAGAAATGATGGAAAATTATAATAAAAAAACAGAAGGGCTCCTATTGAGTTTATCACAAATGACAGTGTTTAGATCAATGAAAATAAATCACATGTGCCTATGTGTCATCCTCAGTCTTAATGATGTGGAAAAGGGTGACATTGAACAAGACCTGGTGGCCATTGTTCCAGGCATAAAGAGCTCTATCTCTTGCATTGTAGTCAAGCATGGATATGTGAAAGTATTGGTTATGAAAGGGAATGTCTGTGTATTCATATGTGGAGGTTTTGGTGGAATATGAATAATACACCTTAGCTCCAGTTAAGTGGGAGTTGGTGACATACAGTGTCCCACAGATCATGAAAGATTCCCCTGCACTTCTCTTGGGGTAGCCAGTGCTCCAGCTCTTCATCACTTCCAAGGTATCTTGGTTAAGTTGGCTGATGACAATATTGCCTGCATTCTGGTTAGTTGCATATACAGCCCACAGCCCAATTTCATCAGCCATTAGGTCGATGTCAGAGAATCCACCCCAGGTGTAGGGGTAAACGTTGTGAAAACCAGCATATTCCAGGCTTCGTTGAGCAAGCACTCTCCCCAAATCGAAGCTATACTTGATGATAATATTACTCTGGTATTTGTTAAAATAGAGTGAGCCATTGTAGACAACATGGTTAGTTCCTGCCCACTTGAAAGGGAGGTTGTATGTCCTTGATTCAGCCCCACTGACAAAGTCTGCAATTGACTTGTACTCACGGACAATTTTATTGTTAGTATAACTGTCCATATACCAGACCTGAGAAGAAGGAAAAAAACAAAAGGAGTGACTCAATTTTCTACTTTTAAGATAATTCCAAAATAAAGACAGTCAGCACATATTAATATCATGATTCTTAGAATTGGAAGTAAATCATTTACGAATGACCTGCAGCAATGTGATAGTATTACAAGGTTTTGTAAAAATATTGAATTTCTCTATGTGGAAAAGAAGCAACTGAGTTTATTGTCTTGGAGTTGATCTGCTTTTTTTTTGGGGGGGGGGGTCTTCTTTGCTTTATTTTTTGGCTATTTAAACCATATCACTCAGTGGACCAAAGCATAGGCTAATGTAAATCAAATCACCTGGTGGATCAATGTGATCATTGATAACTGACCAAAATACAATCTTCAGCAAATTATTTTTATTCCATCCCTTGCTTTGAAAAAATGGTATAATTTCATATTTCTAATTTCTACTCATTTCTACTTCATGAGTACCACAGAAATTTCTGGTAACTTTTGTTCACTGGATCAGCTTAAAGTTACAACTACCTTTTGACAAACCTATTAATGTACATATACATAGTGCAGACTTTGCCAACTTATGAAATGCCCCCCAAAAGTTTCAGTGTTATTTCTTTTAAAATTATCTCTAGATTCCAGGGGCATATTAGTTTATTTAGAAAATGGTCAGCTCTTGAGTCTTTTTTACTTAGTAATGTTGTTTTCAAACTAAAGAGCATGTTTTATAAACAATACACAGAAAACATTGCACACTAGCAATCAGCACATTTCAGCCATAAAACAAGACTAAAATCAATAAAAATTGGACTTTTTGTACTGGTGGATTATGAGATAGAACATTTTACTAAAATAAACTTGGTATGTATTTTTAGATAGTAGTAACAAATGGAAAATATTTGCAAGTGATGTTAACACTTTTCAAGTTGAAATTAATATCCCTGAAGAAAACAAATAACCCAGAAGAGAACAGTAGAAATAAAATATAACTCTAAGCAAAGAAACTTGTGGAGGCAACATACTCTATTATTTTTTTCAGATGCTAAAGGATCTGTCATCCAAGCGCCAAATCGAGTTCCAGATGTCTTGACTGTCACAGGGCCTGTGATTTTCATCAACTTGCCACATGCTGAAATTAGAAAAACATAAATATGTTGGGAAAACCCAGTAAATGATTCCAACACACACACACACACTCTTACCAAAAGCAAAGGAAGTGATCATAAAACAAGACAAATTCGTGGGATTAATATCCCATTTCCCAAATCAATGATCATTGGTATTGGTTGGGTATGAATACAACAATAAGTTGAACCATGAGTGGTTGCTTTTTCAATGCTCTAAATCAAAGTACGGAATTTTAAGTGGGCAAAGATTTGAATAATTTGGGAAACCATTATCATTTTATCAGTATGAAAGCTGTTTCTTTTAAGAAGTCAGAAAAATCAAATGAATTGCCCTCGGAACTGTGCACCTGATCACCAATATCCCCAGTCTCTCCTTCCAACACCTTGTGACCGCTGATAACTTATAGAAGTCAGAACAAACTTTATAAGCTGATTTTTAATTTGTGTTCATGCAGATCCCATGAAGAAATTCTAATGCAGTATAACAATAAAAAAATTCCACCAGTCTTCCAGAAAGAAGTAGAGTTTTGAAGAACAAATGTATTGGTTATAGGACCTGATAAACATCCAAAGAATGAAACTTCAAAATCTCAAGCCCTAAACCCCAAAGTCACATATAATAAAAGATGTAGAAATGAAATAAATAATGAAAAATATTATTTCATTGAAAAAAAATTATAATATTTTTAACATCTTAGCAATGATAACTTCCAAAATATCAAAACCCCACCAAACAGAAACCCAGAAATTTTTGTGAGATTTTTAATTTTTTACCATGAGACTTTGTTTATTTTGCAAGTGTTTTTTAATTCTTTCACCATAATTTCCTCATGTTTTTACATTACCATATCTGTTTTCTAGACTTTTAAGACATTGAATAGAATTTGTCTTAAGTTAAAAGGGAAAAAACATTCTTTCTGCTGAATAATATCACATTTAACTTAAAAATTATGAATGTTTTGAATATTAAGAATTGAAGCTCCTGGAATCAAGGTCACATTTATCTGTAGGTACCAATATATCCCTGAGATCTAAATAGGAAAATGTCTCTTATAAACCATAACAAGACTCTCACCTCAAAATAAAGCATTCTGAAATGTATACAATGATTTCCATATTCAATAGCTTTATAGTATCCAGAAAGCCAGGGTTTATAGAAATGATAAACTAAATAGTTTACATTCAGAAACAGGTTCTAATACCCATTTATACCAAAATAACAAAACTTGAAACCCAGTACCCTGTGCAGAAATATGTTCTATTCCTAGTCCATCATAAAACCACCATTTTTAAAAACACAGATCCTGAGACTTCCAGTAAATGCTAGCCAGAGCTATCATCTGAACAAAGAAAACTCCAGTAAGATTAGCTTTAACACTTTATTTGAATGGAGGATATGATTCAAACTGAATCAACAAGGGCTCCTGGGGTTGCTGGTACATTTCTGGGAGTATGGTAACACGCACTTGGTTTCCATGGAGTGTGTAGCCATAGTTGTGTGATTCAAATTAGCTTTGACTTAGGCAGAGAGAGATCTCAGACCCAGCCAACGTGGCTCTGTTAAACAGCAAAGTTTTAAAGTGCACATTTTGAAAGGAAATCTTACTGCCGATAAATGTTGACGATTGGTCTCAGTTTATCCCATGTTTCTTTTTTTCCCCCCTTTCATTCTTTTTTTCACTGTTTTGGGGTTGTTTGTTCTGTTTATTCTATCTCCTTTGTCAATTAATAGAATTGATAAATTTCTAGTTTCTGTTGGCTCCTCCTGTCCTGATTAGGGAAGAACAAATATTCTAAGCCAAATCAAGGACAAAAGTAATTCTAGCTAAAACTTATTTTGGCCCATTTTTCTATATATTTTCCTCCTAAGAATGATTTGTAACTGGCAGGATACAGAGCTGTGCAGTTAAGAAGATGATGCATGATAACATATTTTGCACCATTACTTTAGTAATACTACAAATTTAGTCATTTCTAGCATTTCAAGAAATCTGAATGGAAAGTATTTTCCCCCTTTGTGAAAAGAAAATTAAATGTGATGGCATTGTTATATAGTGAATGGCTTTATAATTTCCTCAGACCTGATAAACCAGGCTAATTATTCAGAAGAATTTGTGACATTATCTATATTAAGTATTAAGGCCCTCCAGGGTTAAACCTATTTGGAATACATCAGTTCAATTTGCTATAAACACATTAAAAATATATAAGTAAATCACCATCAATTTGAACTAGAAAAAAGTTAATGGAACTAGTTGAGCATATGATCATAATATATAAGAAGTGAAAGTAATATGATAATTAATGTGGTCCTACCTAAATATTTCTAAGTAAACATGATTAGAGCATGAAAATTTCAAGTGTAAGTAGGTTGAGATAAATTGAAAGGCATATGCCTCCTTTCCTCCAAATACCACACAACTTAATTTTTTTCTTACACATGAGAAAGTAATTCTGACTTAAAATGATGGACTAAGATGTGCCTTTATCTCCTTTATCTTTTGTGATCATTAAAATAATAATAAATATGTAAATCAATGGATGTGTAACTGATGTAATTCTGCAATCTGTATATGGGGTAAAAATGGGAGTTCATAACCCACTTGAATCAAAGTGTGAAATATGATATATCAAGAAATTTGTAATGTTTTGAACAACCAACAATAAAAAATTAAAAAATAATAATAATAATAAAACATGAAAAAAAAAAAACTAAGAAAATAGTATGAGAGCCATAAGTGGAGAAAAAGTTTTACCAAATTTCTAGAAGGTAGAGGTGATGCAGGGGTCATTGGAGTGTAAGATGTAATAACAAGCATCAGTGTCTATGCAAAGGAGAGGACAGCTGAGGAGGGAGAGGCCCTGCCTTGAAGACAGGTTACAGTAAGAGACTCAAAAAATAGGTAAAAAGTGCTGGGAGTGAGATAGAGCCCTAGAAACAAGGACAGCACTGAAAGCTGCTCTTAAAATCTATTGATTTTACTGGGTGTGGTGACCTACACCTGCAATTTCAGCCACTCAGGAAGCTGAGATAGGAGGAGGGTAAGTTCAAGGCCAGCCTCAGCAATTCAGCAAGTCCCTGTCTTAGAAAAAAATATAAAATGGGCTAGGTCTGTGGCTCAATGGTTAAGCCCCCTTCTTGGTACCAAAAATAAATGAATGAATAAATAAAAAGATCTACTGATTCCATCTTCATCCCTACATACCAAATTGCAGAAGGCAGGTTAAAAAAGAAACTAGAAAATTGTGTCAATTACTTGCGAAGACTTTGAGTAACTAAATAAGTATGAGAGGTCCAGAACACAGGCTCCTGTGTCATGACAATGGTAATCTTCCTACCTAGCAATTATGGGGAGAAATGTCAACGCTACCTAAATACATGGAATTTCCATGGAGATTATCATTCAGATTTTAAAAATGTAATGGTTAACATAGGTGCCTAGGTAGGTTCAAAAAGTTAAAATGAGACTGATCAAGATAAATGTGCAAAAAAAAAAAAAAAAAAAAACAAAAACAGGGTCCCAATGAAAGAGCCTAACAGAGCAGAAGAGACCCTGGTATCTTCAGAGACATCTGTACCTTGTGTACTGTGGACTGGGATAAAAAAGCACAAAACAGGTACTGCAAACTAAAAATATAGCTAAATTAAAAAAAAATGGTTTGTAGAAGATAAAATGAGGTATCCAAAATCATTAAAATTAAAGAGAAAATAATGAAAATAAGAAAAAAAAAACTTGGAGGCATATAGGTGGAATTTATAAGCTCCAACATCTGAAGAATAAGTATTAAAGAATAAAAAGGGAGAGGAAAACAAAAAATCGTTAAAGAAATTCTACAGGGAATTTATTTAGTTATGAAATCTAGATATTCAAGTTAAAAGGGCTTATCATATAAATTTAAAAAGATCTATTCTTAACAGAATTTCTGTGAAATGATAGAAGATTCAGAATAAATTCTAAGCCAACAAGAATTAGACTGAAATTGTTTCTTATCACCCATATTGAATGCCAAGAGATACGGATCAGAGCCCTTATATTTAGGAAGAAAAAACAGATAAAGATAAAATAAGGGTTATTCATCTATTTATTTATTTATTTTTGGAACTGGGTATTGAACCTAGGGGCATTTAATCACTGAATTACTTCCCCAATCCTTTTTACCTTGTCTGACCTCAAACTTGAGATCCTCCTGCATCAGTGTTTTCAATTGCTGAGAATACAGGCAGGCATTTCTGTCATGCAAACTTTCCAAAAGTTCATCTACACTTCACTCATTTTTTTTATTTTTTTAGACACTACTTAATGAAAGGGTTGCAGGTGTAGCTCAGTGGTCAAGGCCTTGTCTCAGTATGCTTGAGGCCTTGGGTTCAATCCTCAGCACCACAAAAAGGGGGGAGGGGCAAAAAAAGAGGAAAACACAAAGTTACTTTAGGAGCTACCACAGCAAAACAAGTGAATAAATCAAAACAGAGGAAGATAAGATCAGGGAAATAGTGATTTCCTATCCAAAATGGCAGCTGTGTAGTGGGCCTTGAGAACATTTGATCCAGAATGGAATCAGATCTGAGGGGGAGGTTTCAGCAATGGTTATGGAGATATAAATCACTATGACCATTATGGAAAACAGTATGAATGCTACTAAAAAAATTAAAAATAAAACTAACATATGATCCAATAGTCCCACTAATGGCTATCCAACCAAAGGAAATGAAATCTGTATGACAAATAAACCTTTGTACTCCCATGTTCATTGCACCACTATTCACAATAGCCAAGAGATGAAAACAACCTAATGTCCATCAACTGATGAATGGATAGAGAAAACGAGGCATGGATATACCATGAAATACCATCAGCCATAAGAAGAATGAAATCCTATTATTTGCACATTGCAGCTAGACTGTAGATCTTTAAGTGAGTAAGCCAAGCACAATAAGCCTTGTTTCACTCGTGTGGCATCCATAAAAGCTAACTGCATGGAAGTTGAAAGTGCATTGGTGTTTATCAGAGGTTGGCAGTTGATAGGTAATTCCTAAGTTATAGTTACATAAGAGTAAGAAATTCTGGTGTACTATTGCACAGTAGGGTGACAATAGGTAACAGTAATGTACTGTGCACTTCAAAAATATAGAAGGGTTTTGAAAGCTTTCCCTATAAAGAAATGATAAGTGTTTGAGAAGTTTGATATATTTAACCTAATTTAAACATATGCAATATGTAAATGTGTCAAAACATCATGTTACTCCCATAACATATATAACTTTTATATTTTATGGTTTATATACCAGTTGAGAAATAAATCAACTTTAAATAAATGTGATATAAGTGGAATTCATCTACAGATAGACTGTAGGAAAAACTGGATATGATACCAGCAAATTGATGCCAGGTGCAGTGGCACAGGCCTATAATTCCAGCAGCTTGGGGGACTGAGGCAGGAAGATCAAAAATTCAAAGCCAGCCCCAGTAACAGTGAGGAGCTAAGCAACTCAGTGAGACCCTGCCTTTAAATAAAATACAATATAGGCCTGGGGATGTGGCTCAGTGGTTGAGTGTCCCTGAGTTTAATCCCCAGCACACACACACACACACAAAATTGATGCATATAAAAAGATGTCATCTGAACCTAACTCTAGTATTGGTTACTTTGAATGGCACAGATATTATGTTATTGGACGTAGGCATAAACATCATCATCATAATGTAAACACGCATGTTCAACTTATAGAGTCATAATCCATTAACTCACTGCAGAATAACTGAGAGACTGTTCACACACTCTGTGATTATATAAAAGACAATGTTTCAATAATATGAAAGAAAAAAGATTAAGTTCATATTGTTAGGAAACTGTAGATTGTGAGAAGAGATGGGAAGGCAAGAGCCTTCGTATTTAAAACACATGGTTTTAAGTCATTTTTCCTATTTTTATTTGCTGAAAATAATGAAGTTATAAATATGAATCTTGAAATTACAAAACTGATATGGGTCAGACTATGAATAGTTAATAACACATATTTTAAAAAGACATGAAAGAAAGAAAGTGGGATTGCCTAAGTTATCAAAATCTTCATTTTGCAGAATACAAAGTTGGTAACAATGTCTAAAAATGATTAAAAAAGTAGAAAAATCAACATATTATTAGAAATATAGATTTAAAAACTTGGACCATTAAAATTAACCTGTTAAATGTGACTACCTTTGGGGAGCAGAGCTGAAGGAGACTACTACTTTTCATTCCAAGCCTTTTTTATTGTAAGCATACAATTTTCTAGCCGTGTGTACAATATTTAAATTATAATTTAAAAGGCTGAAATAAATACCAAAATTTCATAGTTAAATAAAGCTATTTAAATTTTAAAAGTAAAATAATCACATTGACATATTGCCTGTTGAAAAATACTTTCCATTTTTATGTGCCATGCTTCCTCACAGGGATAGGAAGAAGGTAGAAATGGGATGTAAACAGTCTGCAGAAATGGAAGCTACAAATAGCCTTCGTTTTAATTTCGTTTCCATCCTATAAGGATTAGACTGAAATTGTGTTTTTTAAACTTCCAGTTCTGTTTTAAAATTGACATGAAAATCTCTTTTTAAAATCTTTCAGTCTTAAATTTAAAAACAAAAACGTATGAATTATGACAATTATCAGTTAACTTCATGTAGATGCTAAACTTTCTGTGAAAAATACATGTGAAGTCTTAGAAAGGACAAGTTGAATTGAGTTGTATTTCTCATTAGGTCTTATTGATTTGGTCCTGCATGTGAGTTATTGGTGGTTATCTTTTCTGTATAAAGGAAATTTATCCCTATAATCTAGTAAATCAATCTAATATTGCAAACTTTAACTCTGTGAGCTTTTAGTGAGTGGACATATAAGTTAGATAAAAAATCAATTTTCAAGGCTCCAAATACAGATATTTTATACCTAGTCTGTGGCCAGAGAAGATTCTATGAACATTTGTGAAGTTTATGTTTTGCATTCTTCCATTCTTCTATGTTTAATCCTCTCTCCATTGTTTTCATCTATGTCTGGGATCAATTAGCTCTCTCCCACCTTCCCAGCAGCTCACAAAATGCAATGCCATGATTTGTCTTCCTAGTATCACCCTGTATTTGACCTCAGTCCATCACAAATTTTCACCCTGGGATCATATCCTTTGAATAATATTAATCTAAGAAGCACACTTGAAGTGAAGAGCTAATGATGCAGAATGTTCACAATTTAAAAATAATATCTGTATTTTAAAAGTGTCCTTCAGTTTCTTTATCTAAAATAGTATATTAAAAATTTTGGACTCCACAGCAATAAAGTTGCTTAAAACCCCAAATAGCTATGTGTGCAAATGTCCTTTGCTTTTCACTACATAGTGAACAAAGTTCATTTCATATAATTCTTCCACATTGGATGACCTTGGAGGTGTGGTCTTTTGGCTAATTGACTCTTTTCTATGTACCTAGTTTGGTAAAAGAAACCAATGTTTGTTCCAGTCAACTGTACTTTACAAAGTGAATCTTTAGGTGCTTAAAAGAAGGACTTTGGAATGTGACCTTCAAGTAAGGGTGTTTATTCACTCATTTATTCATTCATCCAGCTAAGTTACTGAACAGGAAGTGCTGTTCTAGACACTAACATTATAGTGATAAGCAAAACATGATACCTCTATCCTGAGGAAGCTTAAATTTTGAAGGAGAGGGAAAATAAGTAAACAGACTAAACATATCAGGTAGGAACATATTTAAAGCAGATATTTCAGTAGAGCAATTGGATGAAGTGATTGGAGAAGGCAGGGGGAAGACCTTAATCTGAGGTCTAATTGAGAAGGTGTCAGCCACAGACTCACCAATTGAATGGAATACTCTTTAGGAATTTAGTTTATTTAACTAGTAAGTCTCTTAGTAGATTTAGTAGATCACCTAGAGGAAGGAAGAATCTGAAAATGGTGGGAAATACGAGTTAAGGAGTCCAAAAGCGTGGATTTGGATCCTGATTCTATCTCCAACACTCTAAGGAACTTGAACAACTGCTTAACTTCTCAATGCTTCATGTGTAACAACAGTAATAAAATAAATCTCAAAATGTTATTGAGAAGATTAAGAAAATGCTGAGTGTTTGGTACATAGTCAAGTATGGAAAAAAATATTGGCTATTATCAGTGCTCTTGGAAAAGCCCTAAATTGATGAAGACTGGAGACATGAATAGTCCACATCATGAGGCTTGTAGAATTAGAATGAATATATGGTGTTATTTCAGGTATGATTAAAAATGATAAAGACTTTACAAAAGGAGGGAGAGAAAATGACAGAATGTGAGATGCATTAAGTAGATCCCTCTATTTGCTGTGTGGAAAATTAACTGTAGAGGGAAAAGAGTATGGGAGAAAGCTCCAAGAAGAGGGTAGCATATTGGTTTAGGTGAGAGAGATAGAAGCAGTGATGGACATACAGAAAAGTATGTGAATTTGGGGTTTGTTTTTAAAGACATAGTTGATAAGATTAGTTATTTTTTATTAGATGCAAGGATGGAGGCCAAAGGGGGTAATATAAAATCTCTTAAAATAATCTAGGCTAACATTTAGAGTTTTGACTTGTTCCATTGGGCAGATTATAGTACCATTTACTCAGATGAAATGAGTGAGGGAGAAATGAATGTGGAAAGGTAAGATCAAGAGTCCAATGCAGATTATTTTACATTGTTCATGACTATTTCACATGCCAGTGAGGATTGTATACAAATCTAGGGAATAGCCATCTTTTGAGACACAGTATTAACAGTCTGCAGCATGATGGTGACAGTGAAAGCCAGGACGATTTGTTGCCTCAGAGATGTAGAACAGAGCTTTGCAAGTCACAGTATTTACAGGCCCCAGCAAAGGAGCCCAAGAAGCAGCTACAGGTAAAATAGAAGAAATTCTATGATCAAAAAACACAGAAAGAAGAATGTGTTTTTAAGAAGGGTGCAGTATTGACCTGTGGTGAACATCACTGAAAAGATTATAACTAAAGAAGCAGCTTTAGTAATTTTTTTTTTCAAGGTAAAAGTAGGAAACAGGGGTGGGGGAACATGAGGTCATGGGAAATTTTTAGTGCTGTACTGATGTCATTGTTGTTTCTAAAAGTTTTTTTTTTTTTGTCTCTAAAAATCTAATAGACGGGGAGCAGCAAATGATGCAAAAGAACATAATTCAATAAATGAAGGCCATAAGCAGGTGGTAGCTCATGGTAGTAACCATGTGTAATCATGCCTGTGTCTTCTTTAGTATGTGTGTGTGTGTGTGTCTGCCTGCCTGTCTGTCTGACTTATCTCCATTAATTTTCCAAGAATGTTCTTTGTGAAGTACACTTCATCCACGATATAACTCTGAGGCAAGAAGTGGGAAATTGGATTTCTAATCTAGGCCACGCCATCCAATCATTATGTAATGTTGACAATGTGCTTTTTTTCTGGAGTGGAGTTTCCTTGTCTACAAAATGGAACTTCGGAAGCCTGACATTTTGTCATTTTAACTAAAGGAACAATGAGTCGATAGTGGATCAATAAAGTTTTATATGCTGGTGAGGAGAAAGTACTACATTTGTGATTGTGATCAGACAAACAAAAGAATCATCATCAGCATGAGGGAGACCACCATCACCATAAGTCTTTATCCCCAGGAAGCAAAATCACAGAAAGCGCTCTCATTGTTGATTTCTTCCCAGGAGAAGCTCCCTTTACAACAGGTTATCAATTTATTAAGACAGAATTCATCTTATCAAATGAAATTTGTAAAATTCAAGTTTTAGGAATTTATAAAACTGGCTGCTTTTCCAATTATAATTTTGTGGACCATAGTGTCAAGAACACAGATATAAAATGTTCATAGTATTTAATCTGTGATTCTCCATTTGGGGAAATGAGGATAAGAAAATCAGAAATGAAAATCAAACTTTATTTCTCAAAATATAGCCTCAACTCTATCCATTGAAATCGTAAAAATAAAATAAGCAATAACCGCGATTTTTATTTCTCAGCTCCCCCAAACTAGCTTTTGATCAAATAAATCATTATCTTTTCTCATTTTATTCTCACTTTCTTGTGGACAAGGGAACTCAGACAAAAAAGGATAATTTCCCCCAAAGCCTGGAAGACAAAGGTTTCTGCAAAGGTAGACGGTGAAGAACAAAATTAGGAGTCTTGCTTCATTGGTTTTCTCTTGCTGTGCTTTTCTGTCTGTAGTGAGATGTTATGAAAATATTAGCTTTCATAATACATGCATGTGTACATTTTGTATATTCAGAAAATGTACTGAATAGGTTACTGAGGAACGTGACCATTTTATTTCTCTGATGACATTTATACATTACATTTTTTTATGATGTTACAATCCATATTTATCAATCAGCAGCTGAGGAAAAGATATCATTTGGGATTCATCTGGAAGATCAGTTGTTTAGACCAATGAAGCGTAAAAACCATCTGTCCTCTCCTTTGTTTTTTTCTTTAATATGTAAATAAAATATCCGAGATTAACAACTGCAGGATTTGAATCCTAAGGCTGTGCCCATATAAGTAATTTAGGAGAGTAATAAATATGTTTTATGGACAGAATGGTTTCTGTATTTCTACTTATGACCATTGGAGAACTCATGCAGCAAGAAAGGGTATTATTTGATTTTTAAAGTCCATTAAAGCTATTTAAAATAAGTTTGTCTCCACCATATATCTTAGCATACTATAAAATCCATTTATATCATTTATATTTTTATTTGTATGTCTAGACTTACCAGCTACACTGTTGAGAAAAACATGAGGATAAGAATAAACAGAGCATTAGAATGATTTTCCAGTGGGTTTTTGGTAAATGAGATCAAGAATAATATGAATATGTCTAACTCACTTTTTCCAAAATTAACACAATTTTATCCTTTTGCTTATTTAAAATATTGCCTCAAAAATAAAATAAAACATTCACAGTATTTAATCTGTGATTCTCCATTTTAGGAACTGAGGATAAGAAAATCATAAATTAAAATCAAGCTTTATTTCTCACAATATTGCCTCAACCTCACCTCTTCCTTTTATCTTTTCTGGGATAAAACTTAAGAGTATATCTTTAAGGAAAAGCTTACTAAATATCAAAACATAATGGACAATTGTGTTATGAAACCCCAAATAATTTGGAAATTCATGTTTGCGTCTGGAAATACAAAATTATATCCTTAAAGCATTTAAAACTTATTTGTAATCTACAAATATTTAGGAAATTTAAAAAGGAAGATTAATCAGTTTATGGTGAAATTTACAAATTACTCAAAGTGTGGTTAAAATAACTAGGGTTTCATTTAAAAAAAAAATCATCAAGTGCATGGACACAAGACAAAGTCCTATTCTATGCTACAGTTTAGAATTTGGGGTTGAATAGGACCTAGTAGGACTGTCTTTGGTACATGACTTGTTTGAAGTCCTCCTCAATTTACTTGAAGAAATATTCTTATTAAGTACCCCTATTGCATGTGAATTAAATCTCACTCCTCTCCAACACAAGCACAATAGTTTGACTTTGCTTTTATTCCTGCTTTCAGTGTGCCTTACTTTAAGTGCTAGATAGAGCAAAATACCTGGAGTTTTGGAAAGCAATTCCTCATTGCCATAAGGGATGGAGCAGAGGACAGCAAACACAAAGGTGAAAAAATGCTGTGCTTTTGTTATCATCTTTCCCAAAAGCTTTTTGGTTTTGTAAAAGGTATAATGATGTTTTATAGTTGACATGTGCTAATTTTTTGAAAGCAACTTCAAACTGTATATTTTAAAAATTAAATTTGCTCTTAAACACTTTGCAGACATTAATTTCTGCCTACTGTGTTTCAGGTGGATTGTTAGAGTCCCCAAGGATTCAGCAAGGATAGACCCTGACCGCTCAGTGCCCAATGTGCTTACAAGGGTGTAAAACTTTAAAAAAAAAAAGTATTTTTTTGTAAAATTTTTCTTGTAGAAGGTAAGTGCCTTGTCAGAGTGGGGTACAAGTCTCTGGGAGACCATTCCAGGGAAGACCAACCTTAGAGAGCAATCAGTGAAAGCTCCTCAGAAGAATTGGTGTCGTGTGTGTGTGTGTGTGTGTGTGTGTGTGTGTAAGAGGAAAAATGATTAGAATTTAGATAGGTAAAGGGAGGAGGGAAAATGTTCCATGAAAATGGAGAGAAAGTCCAATGTTCAGGAGAATGAAAATATGTACGATTGAAGAAGTGACACACGGGAATGGCTGAAGCCACGCTGAGTGGCTGGTGAGAAGTTGGAGAGGGCCGGAGACACAGGCAGACAAATTTCATCAAGACAAACCATGCAAAGGAATCTGGATTCAATTTTAAAAGCAAATCCTTTAAACACAGGTGTAATTTGACTAGATTTGTATTTGAGAAAGATTACACTAAATATTTAGTGTGGTGAAGAGGGATTCCCTTCAGCTAAACCTAGTGGGAGGCCATTGCAGTGATCCAATTGAAAAAAAGAGGAGTGATGCTTCACATCAGGGCAGTGAAAGTGTAAAAACAGACATAAGATGGTTTTCAGAGACAGGTGAGAAGGGCGTAAACGAGGTTGTGACTGCAGAGGGGAAAGAGAACCCGGGAGAATCAAGAATGACTTTTGGCATTTTTTTTTCTTTGCCACAATTGGGTGGATGGTGACTCCATCATTAAACTGAACTTATTAAGGTATCTACAGAATTTCCCATAAAAGACATCATTGATGGGAAAGGAATTTGTCTGTGTGTCTTTGGAAGTTATAAATTCTAATTTCTAACATAAATTTTCTGAGCATGTGTTTTCCTTAATTGTCAATGCTAGTGCCTAAACCAGAGTTCTTTCTGAGGTTAGAACAAGCACATGTAAAACAGCTGGCACAGTGTCAAGCAGCAGCCCCCTGGTGTTGCCCTAGCTGTTTATTTAGGTTCTCGTCCCCACTAGATGAAGATGGTCTTCTGTTCATCTTTGGATCTGCAAACACCTAGCAAAGTCCAAAAGCATTTGTTGGATGTACATAGAAGATCATTGGCACACAGAAAATTTGTTTTCCTATTTTAAAAACTATTTGGGCATCAGTGTAGCAAACACAGTAACCCAAGTTTTTCACTGTGACCTTGTTTCTAATGTTACTGGTATGTCTGTTAAATGTGAGGTCTCAAACTGTTGTTTAAATAGAAAGATACAATCAGTGCTTCACTAGATGGCACCAAATCATTGCCCTAAAATAGAACTAACAAGAGGGAATGGGGGGCAGAGGACTGGCAAGCTGAAAAGTCTGATTATAAACTACATTAAATATCTATTGGTGATCTCAGGGGGTGTGTAAGAGCTTTAACCATGCTTTTTCAGTCAAATTCTCACATGCATGTAATTATATTCCTCATGTCTAGGAATGTGATATGATTTAATTAAGCACAGGGGACTTTGTTCTATTCAGTCTCTCATAGGAGGAAATTAAACACTTAGGAAAGAACATTTCTGCACCTCACTCAGGCCACAAGGGTTCATTGCTGTTGAAGCTTTTTTTTTTTTTTTTTTTTTTCATTTCTATTTTCTCCCAACCTTTAATTCTCTGTTAGAAATAAACTAAATGGTGCCCTGGTGGTCTCAATGACTTGTGATTCCCACAGTGCCTTGAAGGCAAGGAAGCTAGTGTGGTTTTTTAGCCTCTTAAAATTCATGTGATGGACCCTATGACATTTTACTTGAAAGAAAATCTACTGAAAAAGTGAGGGGAAATGCATGCATCAATGTTGCAATTTTATTCTCTCTCGCAATATATTTCTACCCTCTGCTAATTGTCTGTGTGGGTTGAGAGGCTTCTGTGAAGAGTGAAGATGCCATTGATGAATGAGCCTTCTTGCTCTTGTTACTACATTGCTGATACTATAATTATCCAAAGTCTCACTCTAGATCTCAGCTGCATAGCAACTGTACTTTAATCCTTTTAGAACCCTTGATATCTTTAAAAAAAAAAAAAAAAAAACTTTTTCCTATATTTTCTGTTAATGGTCCTGATGTTAGTTAGTATTTGTTCTCTCTCTCAAGTCCTTTTTTGATATTTGGACATTTATAAAATAATGGACATGGAGTTAAAAGGATTCTTACAGATGAATGGATCCAACCTATTATCAATTGCCAGGAAATGTAAAGATTAGGTCGAGTTTTAATCAAATTATAATCTAATGCCACAGTAAAAATTATTTATGTATATATATACACACATATGTATCTTTCTCTCATATATGTGTATGTATATACATATATATATATATCATATATATATGCATACTTCAATGTTGCAATTTTATTCTCTCTCTCTCAAAATACATTTCTACCCTCTGCTAATTGGCTGTGTGTGTTGAGAGGCATATATATATATATGTGTATATATATATATATATATATATATATATATATATATATACACACACACACACAGACACACACATATATATATATCTTGAGATACCCTCTTTTAACTGAAGTTAGATACCCTCTTTTAATGGGAAATATGAATTTATTCATTTTTATGGGACTCTAACTCTGGAAATGTTTTCTTCACTGTAATTAACTGATAGGATCCTCTCTGCTCAGAGATATTCAATAAATGATTATTTGGTACAATATGGAAGGGTGGACAAAACTACCCAGTTCTTCAGACAAAAAGCATAAAAGAGATAGGTTTTCTGTCTGTGGTATGGGTGTCTCTGTTAAGTAAGTAGGTAGCTGGGCTGTGGATAATCAAGAGGATTTCAAGAAATGTAAGAAATACAGTCAGGCCTTTGTATCTACAGGTTCTGCATCCTTATATTCAACAAACTTTAAATCAGAAGTACTTGGAAAAAAAAAAAAACTCCATCTACACTGAAAATGAACAGAGTTTTTTTTTTTGTCATTATTCCCTAAACTTCAGTATAACAGCTGTTTGCATAGTATTAACATTCTGTTAGTTTTTATAAGTAGTCTAGAGATGATTTAAAGTATATGGGATGATGGGCATAGGTTACGTGCAAATACAATGCTCTTTTATATAAGGAACTCGAGCATCTGCAGATTTGGGTATATGTGAGGATCCTGGAACTAATTCCCCACAGGTGCTGAGAAACTACTCTATTTTCAATATTTTATAGGGTATCTATAACTCAAACAGCAATCATCTCATTAAATGAGAAAGTTGAATACTGATTTTATTATTGCTTGATATTTGCATTATTATATTGACTGCTAGAATTTAAAGTTAAAATCATCATTGTAGGCCCTGGGTTTAATCTGCAGCACTGTAAAGTAAAATAATAAAAATATTAATAAATTCAGTTACTCAATTGTCTAAAACCTTGTCATCTATGGAGGAAATGAATAAAATGATGTATGATGATACATATATATATAATAAATATATGTCATAAATAGCTAATAATGTGTGTGTGTATGAACAAATTCTAAGGCTTAGAGACACCATAGAAATATTATCATAGTTCAGTAAGAATAACAGATGGCTTTTACTCTACTTAGATTAAGCTTCTTTGTCTTAAATGTCATTTTCACTATTGAAGGATATTAAGCATTTAGAATTATAAGTGAATTGAAAGAAACAAATTGTTATAATTAGAATGAGATATACTCCATGTTTGTATAAATGTATCAAAATATACTCTACTGCCATGTTTATCTAAAAATAACAAATTAAATTTTTAAAAATTGTGGAAATATAAAATAAAGTACCACCACCAACAACAACAAAAAAGAAACAAACAAATTGTGTGTTATGAAAGAGTGAGGGGTGTGTGGGATTATCTGTAATAGAGATGTCTTCCAGCTCAGTATATTCAGAGAGAATACATACAGAAGTAATGTTCAGAGCTGGGGATGTGGCTCAAGCAGGAGCGCACTCATCTGGCATGCATGCAGCCTGGGTTCGATCCTCAGCACCACATACAAACAAAGAGGTTGTGTCCGCCAAAAAAAAAAACTAAAAAATAAATATTAAAATTCTCTCTCTCTCTCTCAAAAAAAAAAAGTAATGTTCATTTCTAAAGTTGAGCAGATCCCAAATTTTCCATGTTACTTATTCAAAAACATAACTTACCTATTTAGGATGCAAGGGGTTATTAGCTAGCACAATTTTGTTGCCTGTCTTGGCTTTAGGAAAAGCTATTTGTACTTGGCAGGTGCCTGGTCTAGAATGCAATGCCTCTGTGCTTGGGTTCATTGTAAGATGCTAGGGACAAAAGAGTGAATAGCTTCTCAGGGACTGATTTTTTTTTTTTTTTTAATAACAAAGAGGCCTCTTTGAAAACAAGAAAAAGCTCAGACACCAGCCCTGATGCTGTTACTTAGCAGAATTTCCTTAATCAGATTCTTTATTACCTGTTAAAATATGTATTTGGATTCTTCTTTGTAACCTCTTAAAGTGACACTAAGTTATTCTTGGTTTGAGGTGTTTATTTTTTTGTACTGGGGACTGAACCTAGGGGCACTTAACCACTGAGCCACATCCCAGCCCTTTTTTATTTTTTATTTTGATGCAGGGATTCACTAAGTTGCTTAGGGCCTCCCTAATTTGCTGAGGCTGGCCTCAAACTTACAATTCTCCTGCCTCAGCCTCCTGAGTCATTGGGATTCCAAGCTTGTGCCACCAAGCCAGGCTGAGATTTTCTTATCTTACTTGATGGAGACATCATCTGATAAGCTAGCTAACTACTATGGCATTGGACTCAAGTTATTTCTTCATTTAAAAAGAATAGAATATAACAGTAGAGTTTCTTTATGTCAGCAATGTTTGCCTATTGCATATTAACCATAGACGTTAAAATTTGAACTATAAAACCACAGCATATAGAAGAGAGATTTAATAGTTCCATCAAATCAGCAATGTTTACCTATTGCATATTAACCATAGACTTTACAATTTGAATTATAAAACCACAGCATATAGAAGAGAGATTTAAGAGTTACATCAAATAGATAAATTTTCTCTGGTTTAGTCTTAATCACACCTATGCTATTTTGATTTAACTATCATGGTTAAAAGGAAACTTTTCTTAAATTAACAAGTTAACTAAATTATTCTTTGCCACTTGAAATAGCTAAAAATCTGTATAAAAATTTAGGAATGATTCCTATGATGTCTTAAAGAACTAATTTATTCAGCAGATATTTATTAATTTTTCTTTGCCAGGAAATTTTCTAGGCATTGGAACATACATGCAGAGTGAATATGATATACATTGTTGGTGTTCTCACAGAACAAAAGTCTACCAGAACATTAATTACACATGTGATAATAATAAAACTTAGAAAACACAACTTTAACATTCTAATTAGATGTATGTATAATATGTCAAAATACACTCTATTGTCATATGTATCTAAAAAAAAACAAATTAATTTTTTTTAAGGAGAGCATAATTTTTTTTGAAATATAAGGGTCTGGGAGTACCTAGCATGGACAGATGGGAAGACAATGACAGATTCTGCAACATGATACATTCAAACCTGAAGAAATAAATAGGAGTTTGTCACAGATGGGAGTGACAGAGAAAGGCTTATAGGGGAAAGAGGTCTTTGGGAGCAGGAACGCACAGAGTATAAGGGCCATGTGACCAGGATACAGTGTGCTAGGGGATAAGTGGCCAAACCTAAATCTAGAAAAGGAAGGAGGACCATACTGGAGGGGCTTCAAAAGCCATGGACTGTGTACCAGAAACAAGGAATCCATGGGAGGTTTTTAGCAGAGCAAAATAATTTCACATTTGTACTTCAGAAAATCCTTTTATCAAGAGTGTGGACAATGGATTAGTGAGAGCAAGAACCAGAGCCATGAAATCATTGCAGTTGGCTTTTGGCAGCAATAGATGTAAAACTGGACATGGGCCAATGGGAAACGAAGGGCTGAGGATTCCTGTGCATGGGCTGTACTTCAGGTTTACCTTATTTTCTTTGATTAGTTTTGTTGGATTTTCTTAGAAATCCTGGGATGACTAATGTGTGGCCTTCGATGTGGAGATTCCCTACATTTTTTTGAGACTGTGATAACTGAATGCTACATTTTGTATTTTACCTCTTTTTTTTCATCATTCAAAGCACTTTGCAAAATTATCCTCAAAGTGTTTTTATAAATCATGCAACTTTTATTTTAAATATTTATTCACTGAAGTCTTTTTTACCAGAAAGTAATTTTTTTAAGTGTTTTCCTTCTCTTCCCCACTTAGTTCTAGTCTAGAAACACTGGTTATTGAGAGCACACTGGTTACTGAGTTACCCTCCCTGTCATGTCACATCAAATCAACACCTAAACCCTAATTCTAAATGGACTCACAACCCCTCCCACGCAATTCATGACCACGTGTTAATTTTGCATTCAAGTCCCAGATTTGTCCCATGATGAATTCAATTAAACAACTACCTCATGAATGCAAGGGAGAAATTGTAAACCCAGAGCAGACAGAACCATACATTTTAAGAGGCAAGAATGAGAGTCCGTAACCCATGCCGCATGCTTGATCCTTGAGGAGTGGTACTATCTATGGAAGTAGGTGCTTCCTTTTTATTTATTTATTTATTTTTATTAGATCAGAGCAGTAGTGGGTAATTCTGCCTAGTGGAGGAATTGTTTCATTTTTTTTTTTTTCTGTTTCATACTTATTTCCAGAGCACTTTCCTTCTTGCCAATCTATAATTTCTCCACTACCAGAAATTCTTCCCCTCCCTCTAGCCAAGTAATGATTGACCATTATATTTTTAAAATAAAAGAAAACTTATCTCCACTAGTGTATTCAATGGAGTTGACTGCATTTGCCAGACTAATTATTTCAAGCCACAAATGGCAACACGGTGCCCTAAAATCAGAAGACCTGAGTACTTGGGAATGCTAAAGGCATTAAGGGACACCTAAAAGCAGTCTCTGGTTTTCCTACAATTAGGTAATTCTATGATTATCTGAAAAACATAAAGAAGAAGTGTTTTAAAACTACTTAAAAAATAAAACTTAGAAAAATCCAAGTATAACACTCACTCAGCTTTTTCATGCAGTCACGAAGTCTGGTTTCCAAGTTGAGCACCCTCTGATGTAGTTCCTCATAGTCATAGGCACCGATTTCTTCCTGAATCCCCGTGAGGACGGCAGACAGATTCCGAATTTCCTCCTTGAACTGAGTGATCAGCTTGGCATCTGTTTTGTACTGCTCCAGCACGGGAATCAAGGGCAAAAGCTCATCCATCTTCTCTTTCAACTCCTGTGGGAAGCAGCAATTGTTCCTGAGAATTGTTTAAAGCAGATCAAGCAGCTCCAGTCTTTTTATTATGAAACATAAAGGAGATTATTAAAACAGCTTCAAAATTCCTTAATGATTTCTGCTTGAAACTAGGTATTTTCTGAAAATCTAATTGGCTCCATGATCATTAGTAATAAATCCACTTATCTTGCATTTCTCATACAACAACTGCTCTTTAAATGGCTACATGCTCTTCTACAAAACAAATTGATACTTATCATAATTAGAAAAAAAATAACTTCCTAAGGTAGCAATTATGGGTTTTTGTGTTATCTCGCTCTCTGGTAGCATTTTATAAAGTAACAATGCATCATCTGATTAACAAATAGGAACAGGATCCATTCTCTAATTATGCATGAAGTTTGAAGGAAATTATCAGTCAAATATCTTAATACTAAACTTATTTAAGATTAATTATCTACCTACTTAGTATCCATGATGTAGGAAGACAGCAGGAAATTTTGGATTCAGGATCAACTTTTTCCTCACACTTAGATTTTTTTCTAATCATGACTTATTTATTTGTTCATCCTTTCATTGTTCTCAGGTATCCCTAGCTCATTTTAATATCCATCTTAGTACGACTTCATTAGGAAGGTAAGTTCAGCAAGTATAATAAATCATGCAAAGCTTCCCAAAGCTCAAAGAAATGTAGGTTGCTATTTACCATTTTGAATTATTGCCTATTCTCTGACTCCATTTGTCTTAGCATAGATAATTTAGAGGTCTTCATGTAAGGTAGAATTGCCTACCCATGAAGTCATTAACTCTTTAAGGGACCATGGTACATAATTTATGTAACAGAAAAGGAAGTTTCAGAGCTGTTAGAATCTTTCTCTCTTTCACAAACACATACCATATCTGCATCTACCCCTGAGTTATATCCCCAGCCCTATTTTTTTATTTTGGGGACTTACTAAGTTGTTGAGATTGTCATCAAATTTGCAGTTCTCCTGCATCAGCCTCCCAAGGTAGCTGGGATTATAGGCATGTGCCAACAAGCCCAGTAAGTTGTTTAAAACTTAAGTTGAGGTTTTTCATTTATCTTTGTGGAGGCAGGGTCTTACTGTGTTGCCCAGGCTGGTCTCAAACTCATGGACTTCAGCACTCCCCTTCCCACCCCCACTTCAGCCTCTGGAATAGCTGGGACTACAAGTGGATGCCATCAGAACCAGTTTTAAGCATTGGTTTTTAACAAGAGAACAAGAAGTATATTGTCAAAGCAGTGTCCCTTATGCCTAGGCATCACAGGTCAGTAATTTCACCTGAAATTTCTAGATGTGCCACCTTAACTTTTTCCCTTTAACTTGATGGTAGTAGTCAACAAAAATATTTCAGGAGTTTAATTCAATTGTGAATTTATTGCAGATGATATAATTTGTAAAAAGAGGTCCCATTCATGATTGTTTGAAAATAATACATAGGGACTGTCAGAAATCATATTGTATACTAAGAAGCTGAAAATTGTATTTTAAAATAATTTAGAAATGTCACTATTATAAGTGCATTGAAATAGCAGGAGCTCCCATTGCTTCCCTGATTTATGGGCTTGTGTTTCTTGTGTAGAAATTTCTACTTGTTCTATAAATTCAGAAATTTTTGATTTGTGTACATGTACGTGCTAAGTGGGAGGGTAGAGAATCTTAGTAATGAGAAAAATGCATAAATATTACAGTCAAGAAGCAGAATCATGGCTTTTCTCATTTTAGTGGATCATTTTGAAATAAACTTATTAGTTCAAACATTTTGTGGCAACCCTAAAGGGAGATACAATTGTTTCATTAGGCTTTTAATGATAAGAGTTCTGTTGGTACTATTTGCTGCATATTATAAAAACTATTACAATCAGTTTTTACATCTTACTATGGGCATATTTAAAAGAGAGCAATTCAATGTTAAAATTTTGGTAGCTTTTATTCCCCCCTGAATTAAATAAGTATTTTTATATTTTCAAAACTTTATAATTAGGTTTTGGCAATCAACTTTGAAACTCTGGAAATTTATCAGAAAGCAGTAGAGTGTCCAACCAATGCACATATCAAATATGTAAAAGATTAAATTATAGTACCCCTGATCTATGTTTGCTAATCCTATCTCAAATTTCACTTTCTAATATGTTGCTCTCACAGTAACAGAATATCTTGCCAAACAACAATCTTGTCCTATAGGAATGATAATGTCATGTTTGATGGCCAGCTCAAGCTTTTCATCCAGAAGACCATAGAAGGAAAAATCAACCTAGGAGTTTTGATAAGATGAAAGTGGTGCATCAGAGAAGGGTTTTTTTTTAAAAGGTATTTTTTAAAGTTAATCTTGATTTTGGACCATTCATTTCTTCTTCTTAAATATGGTACCTCAACACCTAAGGCAAAATCTGACTCACAGTGGGACTTCCTGAATAAATTCAACAAGCATGTTGAACACTTAATTATTATTGTGATTTTCAATTTAGACAGCTTAAGTTTACTTGAAGAGGTACTGTACTATTAGCAGTAAGAGCCATGAACCTGGACTTTGTCAGTTCAAATCTTTATTCTGATAGATGACCCTGAAAAAATTACTCAACTTCTTTATACAGTATAACCAGATGGGAACAAAAAATAGTGATTACTTTTCAGGATTATTGTGAGGACTAAATTAATTAATATATTTAACATGCTCTCAACTGTGTCTTGAATTGTATGATTGTTCAGAAAAACAAGTATTGCTGTTATTAATACTGCTATTGGGTTTTTGAAATTTAATTTCAGCATATGTGTGGTTTATACAAACAAAAAAATACAAGTCATTATATCACTTGATGCTCCTGAAAATTAAGTATTTCTATTGGCAGCCTGGTTGCTGCTAGGTAAATTATATACTAAGAAAATTATTTCTATGAATTTCCCTCAGCTTTGCTCCTTTGTTACCAGTCTTCTCGCCAAAGGTATAATATGCTTTCTCACGCATCCCCAGTTTTGTCAACCCAGATACCTTAAATTGTCCCTTGGATTCACAGAATTCTCACTGCATCTCCATCTGTGCCAGACAACCTGAGCTCCTCCTCTTCTGTGTGCTGCTCCTTTCTGGAACTGTGCCCTCTGCACCTGAAACACCAGCTTACCATTTCCTACTTTGTTAATGACCTCACCTTTGGATTCCCATTATTGTTCTACTATGTATATCCTAACTCTGAGCGTCAAAAGTTGAAATTGTAAATCATTTGATCTTCTTGATTCCCTTTATAATTTAAGATTTTTTTTTTGTCTTGGGGTAGGGGTAGTGTCACTTCTGCAACTGCTTTCTTGAATACTGCCAAATCTTATAACTCTTCTCCAGATCTTCTCTAAACAAAATCATCCACTTTTCCCTTGTGCTCTAAAGTGATGCTTATGGCTCTGTTAACCATCAGTTTCACTTGACTCTCAGCTATCTTTGGTTGAAGAGGGACCATGGATTACACATCCAACACAGAATCCAGCACTACCTTACACAGTGTGTGTGATCAATAAATTAGGGTTAAATTTTATTCTTTTGCTGCTTAGGCTTATATTCTTCTATTGACCAGTTCTCATAAATTCTCTATTCATCCAGTTCACACTTTTATTTCTTATAATCTTTAAATTTATTTTATCCCCTAGGTCTTGTTTGAACTTGTTCTAAGTTTTTAATCTTCTGAGTTTGCTTATTTCTTCAAAGCAAATCCCACAGTTCTTCACTTTAGTTTCAACTGTCAGTAACCTCAATTTGCTTGCCCTCCTTTCTGTCTGTTGTGACTTAAAATTGGCTCAGTGTAAAACTTGTGTCATCTACACCTTTCCTTATAAAATCTCAGGAGGAAATTCCAGATCATGAGTTTCTGCCACATGAAAATGTGCTCTGCAGGGACCCTGTTGTATGTCCCTGGCTAGTTCCCCACTGTTCTTTCTTTGACCAGGTGCTGGAACTCAGTTCTACCCTCCTAGCATTGTCAGTGAATATCACTTTCTAATGTGTAAGAAAAATTAAAGCTGTTACCTGGGCAACCACAATGTGTTGTATAAACTTTTATGCTATGCTTTCATAAGGTAGATTACTTATTTTTAATATAGGCTCAAATGGCTTTATCAGATCCACTTTGTTTTTTAATTTAATGCTTAAAACACTCCTTTTCTCTTTTCAGTGTTCCTAGGTAATGGCCAGTTAAAATCTAAAAAAAAAATAATAATAATAAAAAGACTTTGTATAAAACAATTCTCTTTTAATATGCTGGTTTGAATGAATGGTTTTATAATTTATCTCCTTTATATTTCTCCTCATATTAGCAAGGCATTAAAATCATCAGAAAAATTCTGATAATTTATTGATTTTTCCTTAGACTTTCCCCTTACCTTAGCTATTGAAGTGCCTGTAAATCTACCCAGAAACTCCCCCTAGCTCAAGAAGAATGAGGCTTTTATTTATACCAGCTAATGGTCAGTTTTAGTGAAGAGATGATTGACGTCCCCAGTAAATCTTTAACCTTGCACCTGTGGCCCAACACACAATTATTTCTAGCTGAGTGCCATGCTGGCTGTCTATGGCACTCAGTGTCTCCTTTGGATTGACAAGACTGCAGAAGTCAAACCTACTTGAAAATGCTTGGTCATTAGTGTCTTCCGATCATCTTCAATCTGCCGAAACTTGGCCTTCAGGCCTTTCATTTGGGTTTCCATTTTTAAAACATATTGGAAATCTCTCTGAGTTCTCAAGTTTAAGACTTCAATAGACTGGGACATATTCTGAACCTGTTGAACAAAAATATTGGTGTACATTATTGTCTGTCTGTAAGTATATGCAGTCACTACCCAACTACCCCAAACAGCATTAACCTAAAGAACTGGAAGTGTCAAGTTCATAATGGTGTTTCCACATGTCAAATTTTCAGAAAGACCATCCTCCATGAAAAAAACATTCAAAGAATCCAGTAAGAGAAAATTATAACTAGAAAGTATGTAAAAGAAATGCATATTTTTGCATTAGAAATGACTGAATATAAATAAGTATTTAATATATTAGAAAATAAATTTTAAAATTGAATTGTGGTTTTTATAAGCTTTAAACAGCCCAACCTAATATATGGAAAATAAGTTGTTTCTGGCTAGATGCAGTGGCACATGATTTTAATCCCAGTGACTTGGGAGGCTAAAGCAAGAGGATCACAAGTTACAAGCCAGCCTCAGCAACTTAGGCCCTAAGCCACCTAGCTTTAAGATCCTGTCTTAAAATAAAAAAATAAATAAATAAAAATAAAAAGAACTGAGGATTTGGCTCAGTGGTTAAGTGCCCCTGGGTTCAATCCCCAGTACCTAGATAAATAAATAAATAAATAAATAAATAAATAAATAAATAAATAAAAGGTGTTTCTGTATTAATTCTGACTTCTTAAATATCAGAGATGCTTAGCAATTATGGATGGTACTCAAGTTTCTAATAGACCTAAAATGCAATCATTCCAGTACAGTTACTTCTGATGGATCTGAAGTACTCCCAGGAGTGAGACTGAATTGACCAGACAATTGGTAGCAGTCCTGGACACCTTCTAAATTGGTTAGCATACTGCTTAAGGGACCTGGAAAATAGCAAAGACATCAATTGCTTGGTGGACAAGTAGTAAATGCATGATAATCTGAGGGCACCATCTCAGGTTCAAGGAGTTCCGGGTTCTAGAGAAGTAGAAATAGGTGACCCACAAAGCATGCAGAAGTGAGGAGGGAGAAAGGCTGCCCTAATTTTAGTAGCAACAAAAACCTCAAAACAAAGGAAAAGCTTCAAATCGTAGGGAGCTGTAAAGTGAGTTGAGAAATAGAAAATGGATGAGCTATATCATAAAGAATACAGTAGGTCTCCACACACGTCTTACTCCGAGCATCATCTTCAGAACTACAACTTTGGCATCACCTGGGAGCTCGACCTATATGCAGAACCTTGAGGCCTATCCTAGAGCTACTGAGTTAGAATCTGCATTTTCTCAAAATTCCCAAGTGCATCCTTAGAGCTTGAGAAGCACTGCTTATTACTCATCCCAGAGGCATTTCCATGAGAAAAGCAAAGGTACAGATCTTCACATAATTTGATCCATTTATTCTAAATCGAATACAATTATAAAAGAAAATAGGCTATATAAGGAAAAAAAAAACATGAAGAAACATATAGAAGGATTAGAAGAATATATGTTAGGTTATTAATATTAATTATTTGGGGAAAGGAAAGACAAAAAATACAGAGAAAGATCTCTGGGTTACACATATATGTACATAATACAGATATAAGTCCTTTGCCATAGAATTATAGATTTTATTTGCAAAAATGAACATATGAAATTATGGGCACAAAAAAAGAGATAGGATTTTAAGCAATTTTTACTTTGTTTCATATATTTGTATGTGGATTCATTTATTTTTTAATGAATATGCATTATTTAATCAGTAAAATGTGATTTTTTAAAAAAAATATGTGAATTTCAAGTGAGTGATTTGTTCAGAGACATATTTTTGCCATTAGGTATAGTTGCAAAACTCAGTGCACCAGCCTGCTGTAAAAAGCCCCTGGTTGATCCATTTCCTTACAACCACTATGGTCAGGAAAAGCAGTGAACTCTGTGCCTTGCCCTGTCTGTTTTTTTTCCACTTTTCTATGTCAGACAAGTCAATTTACCTTCTCTCTCTCTTCTGCTGTCTTGATTCATGGTCTTGCCCTATATGAATCCTGTCTCTTCAGGACATATCACAGTCTGGCTTATATTAAAACTGTGTAATGTGAGTCTGGGACCCAGCCAAGAAAGTGGCTCTTGCTCCATGATCCCCTGAGGTTAGAAGCTGTGTTTTACCCATATCTTTTACTTCCAAGATGTTTCACAAAACCAGAGACAGAATAAAAGTGCTCAATAAATATCTATTGAGCAAAATTAATTTGGGTTTTCCATGGTAATAAAGGGTAATTAGGATCTTCATATTTTAAGGAGAGCCCCCCAGTCCCCCGGATCCCACCACTGGTTAGGCTGCAGCAGTACCTTAAACTACAAAATCACTCTTCATTCACTATAATTCTTATATTCAGAAAGCTTCATTTTTTTTTTTCTTTTAGTGCAGCACAAAATTACTGAGACAACAGTGAAAGCATGGCAACCCCATCATGGATAAATGTAGTGCTTTTAAAGTAATTTTCTAACTTCATTTATGGTTAAGCATGAATAAAGGAAAGCCATTTGTGGTAAGGAAACCGACTACCCATTTAAATACGACATTTGTCTGTGAAGATACCCATCATTAGTATAGCTCACATCCTCCTAAGAATTCTGTATACTTAGGCAGAGTACATGCAATTAGAAAATGATGGACAGCGAAGGTTTCCTGAATACGGTTCAAATAGCCTGTCTTTTATTTTACCTCAAGCTCACCTTATCAAGTTAATTTTCAATTTAATTTGTGTTGTGAGAAAATGCATGGAGAGAGTTTTTATTGAAACTTGATTGTAACTTTTGGTAGTGCACAATCATGTATAAGAGCTACATTTGGGACAGAGGTTAGAGATGGAACTGTCTAGTTGGACAATATTTGGTTGCCTTTACCTTTGCCTGTGGGCTGTATCCAGGATTAGTTTCCTACTGGTTATGAAGACCCACTGAGCATTAATTTTCTGATGACACAGGACACTAGATTCCCATTGGTCCACTTGTAGAAAGGAGACTGGTTTGCTGGGTTTCCTTTTCATTTGCTAGTCTCTGAAGTTGTTTTGTATTAACTTTCTGTACATGTCTCTATACTTACACCTTCTATATAAAGTTTGGCAAACCCATTGAGCCTTTCACAGATAATTCTTTTGAAATCTTTATCTTGATTCTTTGTATAAATAAGATATCTGAAGCTTTTCTGAACTTAAATGCAAATTAACTAACATTTTTACACTAATTCATAATTAGCACCGAGGCCACTTGAAAAAAAAAATACTCTGTGGATCAATATATTTGGAAAGCCTTAAGTTAAGAATAACAAGTCTTTTGATTGTGGAACTTCACAGAAACTTTATTGTTAAATCATGTTTTGGAAATCTTCAAGGTGAAGTGTAATATTCAGTGATTTTATTGGTGAGGATGTTGCCAACATCCTATTCCAAAATTCACACTTTTGGAAATACAAGCAAGACATCTTAACTTTACAGACATCTTCAACTTCACAGAGAAAATTCATCACTAACGAATATTTTTTAAGTGAACAATTTTGGTCCTGGCATATTAAGAACTGAAATATCATGAAATTAATATTCAGAAATATACATGTTGCTTGACAGGGCATCACTTAAATAAGTATGTAGAACACCAGCAGCATTCTGGGTGCTGCTAAGAAAATGAAACGGATCAAAAAACAAACAAACAAAAAACCACGGTTTCCTGGTTGAGTGTTTAACCTCAAAAAGCACAAGTTTCCTTTTTTATAAACTTGAAAAATAATTACCTCTTCTGTAAGAAGTAAATGAAGTAGATCAAAGTATAGTCTAAAACATAAAAATAATGGTAACTATTACTATTAACATTAATCTGTTAACTAAAATTCCCTTTTGTTGACTAAATCCATCTTGTTGGTTAATGGTTGAACAGGCTCCTTAAAGGTCATGCTCTTGGCCATAAATGAAAAAGAGAGTTCAGCAAAGGACTGGCTCAGTCTGAAAAATAATATTCTTTTCAGACATCTTTGGATCATGGCAGCGAACAAGTGCTCTTTCCCTTCTGCAGGCGATTGTAGGATAGTGCAGGTAATTAACTGCTCCTCTTTTGGCAAAAAAAAAAAAAAAAAAAAAAACTTACCTTATGGTAAATTCAATCAATCTAGCTTATGGTGACTTTGATTTTTGTCAATCAATTTTGTTTAATTTCTGTCATTAAGGTATTGATAAAATGAAGACATGAGTATCATTAAGTTATTGATGAGTGAAGGAATGATCTTCTAGAATTTCTTTAAAACTTTCAGATGGACTACTTATTAGATGACGTGGTTTACATTAATTTTCATGACTGTTTTCAACCAAACTCCCACTCCTGCTCTCTTGCCTTATTCATCCTTCACTAATTTCTAATTCTGTCATATCTCTGAAATACATTTCACTTTGGACCTGTAGAGAGAATTATTCACTTTCTGACATTCATACTTTATTTGAAAGTTTTCAATGGATTTTTGAAGAAATGTTTGAGTCTATGTGTGACTATGTACATGCAGTGCTGTAGTGAATGATAGTAATACATAAGATGCTGAGAAACATTCTCTCAGGGACCATAACTTTCTCAGCATAGCTGATGTAGAAAGAAGATATTTCTGCCACACACTACAGTGCATGTATGTAACCTCAGTGACTCAGAAGGCTGAGATAGGAAGATTGAGAGCCTGAGGCCAGTTTGGTAAGATCCTGTTAGGTAAGATCCTGTCTCAAAAAATAAAAAGGGCTAGATGTGTGACTACATGTAGAACCCATGGTTTTGATCCCCAGTATTGAGAGGGGGCTTGCTTGAAAGGAAAAAAAAAAATCTGTGTAGAAGAAAAGATTGGGATAAACTGTCAGTAATTTGAGTGGAAGTTTAATTTAATAAAAAAACAAACCAAAGTTAGATTTGAGATGAAATCATTTTCTAACATTATTTTCTGGCTACCCAAGCAAAATGAAATATAATACTCAATTTTTTTCATAGGAAAAAGAAAATCAAGATTGAAAAACGATATCCCCAAATAATCATAATTTATTTGTCATGACTTCTAACCAGTAAGAGGCACATTCGCTAGGTATTAATTTCAACAAAAATGACATGTTCTTGTCTAGGGACAGATACTGAAGGAGCAGTGAGAATGGGATCTTGTCCATAAAGGAGGCTTGAGAGGACAGAGTCAATAGGTGATGTTAGCTTCAAATTCAAGGGAAGGTGAAACAAACCAGGCTTTGTGTGAAAAACATGAAAAAAGTCTTCTTAAAATCTTAGAACATTGGTAGAGTTTGAAATGATGTACACAGAGCTAGCTCATCATCACTGTTTGGCTGGTGGAAGAAAGTTACTGTACCTTGCCTTGCAGTAATGAAGCCTTATTTGTACACTAACAAGCTAGATGTGTTTTCCCCCCAGCTTCTCTTAATTTTATGTCAAAACAGTTCCTATTCAATGCCATAAATGTGTGCAAGACCATGGAAATGATATTGCAGTCAATTGGTGAGCGTGATATCCTCTAAAACACATATTACCTAATCTATCTTAGTATCCCTGATGATATTTGAAATTCAAACATGTTGTCATCCCTGCCTCATTCTGACCACCCCAGCTGTCCTACTATATTCAGAGACCAGCACAGTGAAAGTCTGAATGGAGATAATTGAAAGAACCATTCATTGGGTTTTTCTCTCCCTAACTAAACATAAATAACCTTTCATGAGCTGACTTTTATCTGTAAAAGAGAATAAATCAAGGGCATTCTGCATTTGATTGTTATGGATCCATGGATCCGGTTTAAGTAAATTATGGAGAGAATGGTATTGAATGAAATTGAAGAGCTTAATGTTCAAAGGAATGACTTAGAGAATGATGATAAATACTCGGAATTATTCATTATCTCTCCAGATAGCTTGCATATTGCATTCCATTATTTTAACTTCCTTGCAAGATTGTTAATGGAATCCAAAAGTATGAGCTCAAAGAGTCTAGTGTGATCCTGAGAGTTAAGGCTGAATTTCTGACAGTGATAAGACTTCCTGCTGCTTTTTTTTTAACCCCTCTTTAAAGAGAGACTTACAGGATATTAAGACATCATGGTAGAAAGCCTGTCTTATGACTGAGAGGTTCGGAATGGTAAAAAGTTATAGAAATAGAACAGTATAGAAGGAAGCTTGAGATAACCCTTTCAAAGAGCAGAAAAAGCTGATTTGAAACGACAAAAATCAGAAGGATCTTCCTCACCATTTTCCTTTTCAAAGAATGGTAGATTTTAATTAAAATATTCATAGGGGACAGAGGACACCTACCTTTTCCAGGAGCTGGCGGAGTTGCCGGCTTTTGGCATCCCGGGAACATAGATTTTGCTCTGGAGCAACCACTGTACAAATGCACCGCCCATCGGGATCCTGCGCTGAGCTGTACACTTGCCACCCTTCTTTGGGACTAATCTGAGTCTGAGAAAACCAATAGCAAACACACAAAACACAGACTACTGTTACAGGATAAAGAGAAAGTGGGTTTGCAGCATATTAAGCAAAACGTTTGTTTTGAAGAAGTTTGTGTTTTCATCCTTTAAAGACAAGAGATTAAGCAATGTACACACACGCAATGCAGCCTCATTCAGTTATATCTTCCTTATCCATTTTAAAAGATCTGTCTTCTTCAGTTTCCATATTATTACAGATCTCCCACCATTTCCTAATGCCTTTTGTCATATTTTGACATTTTAATGAAACTTTAGAAACATCTCTAATCACTTACTCATGTATGACTTGTCTTTCTACACTAGATCTGGTAGCTCAGCCTTCTCAACAGTAAATGGCAATTCCTAATGCATTTCTTTCTGATTATTATTAATAAATGACATTCTGAAACAAAGCCCTGTCCTAAGGAACTTCTCACACATTAAAGACCTGATTATTGATAAAGTGGGAAAGATATCACATGATGACATAGGGTAAAATAAATCAACACCATTTTGCAAAGATCTCAGAGGGTTTAGAGAGGTTTTTTTCTTTCTTTTTTAATTTTCCTTTTGTTTCTTTTGCTGGGCAGAGTCTTCCAAGTTAATCTTCTAATAACTTTACGCAGTTGTCATCTTGCCTTTCTAGCCTAAAGCAGTAGCATTCCCATTCTATTGCAGTGTGTCTTCTACTCATGTTTGTCATTTAACCTCCTGCCCAGTCCAACAGGACACTCCACAGTGGCCAGACTAGTCTGAGCATGAAGTTTAAACTTCCATGACCCCTCATGTCTTTGTGTGACGTTGCTTATGTTGTTCCTCCTGTTTGGAATCTTCCCTTATGAACCATGAATTTATTCAGCCCTTGTGGTTTCCACCCATTTTGAAGAATTGTCTGTGCTATTCCTTGGGCATTTAAATGTATATTTTACCATATTGTTATTTGCCTTTCACCTGCCTATGAGCAGGTATTAGAAATGTGGATATTTTCTATTGACCCTATATATACTCCATCAAGTACAAAAATAGCTGTCTTTACTTTTTGTCTAATTATTTATCAAGAATAACAGAAGATCCAAATAATGTAAATATCCAGGCATGGTTATCAATTACCCAACCTCAAGTATTTTGTTACCACAACAGAAACCAGACTAAGACACTAAGTATGCAGTCCTCCAGAAACATTAATATCAATAATAACTATAAATTAGTTCATATTGGTGATCATTTTTCTAACTAAAGATTTGCGTAACATAATTAAGCCTAATTCCAAATCAAAACTCCTGTAGTTTAAGCAATGTACTGAAGTTGTGCTTTAAAAGAAACATTTAGGTTCATTCAGAATTAAAAACAAATTTTAGTCTTTAAACATCCACAGAAAGAAAACAAAATGGAATACCTGCTTACTAAAGGATACTTACTAGTGACAGGGTTCTATATCTTTAATCTCAGCTACTTGGGAGGCTGAGGCAGGAGGATCACAGGTTCAAGGCTGGCCTGAGTAAAATTAGTAGATCTTATCTCAAAATGAAATAAAAAGGGCTGGAGGTGTAGAATGCTCAGTGGTAGAGTTCATTTGCAACTCCCTTCATTTAATCCCTGGTACCCCTTCCCCAAAAAAAGACCACCAATGAACCTATTTTCATTATGTCACTGGAAGAAAGGCACAATGAGTACATTTGAAATTGTGTAATCTGAAAGTGTCTGTATTAACAAATTTGAAGGTTCATTTTTGGCTCTTAATTTTCTGCCAATAGTTTCCTTCATTAAGCTGGGAATATGGCTCTGTGGTAAAGCACTTGCCTAGCATCGGTGAGTCCCTGGGTTCTATTCCCAGCACTATAAAAAATAAATGAAGTCTATAAGAGGATGTGCATAGGTTTCATGCAAATATCATATTTTAAAAAATTCCTAGCATTGTACAACATAAGTTATTATAGATGCCCTGGTGCAGGACTCATTTCTATAACTGCTGGGTGTGACTCATTTCTCAGTTATTCAGTCTTTGGGGATTCCCTTGGCTGAAGAATGCTGCATCATCCAAGGTCAGGCTGCTTTCTGGGGACAGCTCATTTCCATTCAGACCAAGAAGCAGTCAAATCAGCAAGAAATATTATTATTCCCACTTCACAGAAAATACAATGAGTTAATTTTCCCGAGAACACACAGTCTGCATGTGGTGGCAGTAGGATGTGAAGCCAGGTGGCACATTCCAGAGAGGCACTATACAAGAGAAATATAATGAGAACCACATGTGTCACTGAAAATTTTCCAGTAACTACATTTTAAAAAGTCAAAAGAAACAAGTGAAATCAAATTTTAGTAACATATTTTAACTCAAGTGATCCAAAATGTCATGATTTTAACATGTAATTTTACAAAAATTGTTCATGAGATAATTCATATTCTCTTTTAAAAAATATTGTAATAAGCGTTTCAATTGAGTGAATATCTTACACTTATGGTACATCTCAATTTGACTTGGCCACTTCTCAGGGTTCTATAGTGATAGCGACATGTGGCCTCCTTTATGGACAGTATATCTCCAGAGTCCTGCTTTTAATTCCTATGCTATGTCCATATATATATGGTGCTAAACATGCATATAGTTATTTTTAGAGATTAATCTTATGGTTATTGAAAAAGCCACCTGCCAGTCACCTGCCAGATGTTATATAGACAAACCACCCATTTTGTGTCTGAATTTGTTTTTCCTATGGAAATATGAGATAAATCAGTGGTCCACCTTCTGGCTCAATTCTGACCTTACTTATACAGTCAGAATCAGAATTTTTTAGCCTTCTAGCTTTCCTTCTGTTTCCTGAAAATGAGCAGATAGGGAGGAATTTCTCACACGCTCAGGCAAAGAGGGAGATGACTTCATTGTCTCATCTCCTGTTGTGTCCCGGCCCCAGCTCATGACGCACTAACTGTAGAATTACACCCACGTCTTTTTCTTTTCAAGGCCTTTAATAACTATGACAGGGTGCTATTGGACATTCTAACAACAATTATAAATGAATATTGGGGAAGCCCTAAACTAAAAACTCAAGAAACTCACAAAGATATCATAATCTTTGTCCTTGATCTATTATGAAAAGCCAATATTGCCTGACCTATCTTATTAGTCTCTTCTGACTTCTTTATATTTAATTCCTAGAAGTCTCCTATGCTACCTTTTATTCCCAAGAGGTCAGACTCATTAACATAACCTCTTTTTTAATATCCTACTCACCGTTTTTTTCCCCTTAGCATTTTTGCCTGAACTTCCGGTTAGAATAGAAAGGTATTCTTAGAATTAAATATTGTCAGAATTAGATAAGATCTTAAAAATCATTGGATTATTCTTTTTGTGTTACAGAAGAAGTCTAGAGATTATCTACATAAAAGCACATTAGCAGAGTAGTTTCAATGATACAATTAAAGGTTTGACCTGAGTACCTGGGCAGAGACCCTGTGAGTTTCTCCTAGCATTAGATACAAACCTCAAATATGTCATAAAATTAAGGCTTGTCACTAGAATAAATTTAGCTTTTGGATAAAGGGCAGGGGCCATCCAATTATAATATTAAAATATTTTAAAAGCAGTGAAAACACTGACTGTTAAGCCCAGCAGCATTAATATTGACATGTACTTGCCAAGTGTTTGGCTAACTTGGTGGAGCTTATCCTTAACAGGGTTGGGTGTCAGTTGCTCTCTGGAATGAGGCTAGAGGGAAAGGTGAATAATGTTTGATGTTCATTTAGCTTCCTACCTGAAGATCAGCTTAATAAAAGTGGAGTCTTAAGACTTGTTTGTACTTCCAATTGTCTTCTTGTAAGAATCACTAAAAAGAGACATGACCTTCTCTATGCCAGTTAGTTTGAAACTGAACTATAAAAAGTCACCTTTTTGGCAAGAAAAAGGTAACTTGAAAGAGGAAAAATCTAATTTAAAAGACAAGTTCCTGACAGTCCTGTGGATTTTGATAGAGACCTCTATGTTGAGGTCAGCAATAAATAGAGGAAGCTTTATGAACATTTTGAATGCTCTGTTTTAGGTCACCCATGCTGACATTAAAAAAAGAAGCAAAATAAAATCAAGACCTCAGATGGAAGGATGTACTTAGATGTTTTTTGGATACCTATGAGAAAAGATCTGCTCCAATTTTAACATATGAGAGCAATTATTCAGGGGTAAATAAAACTCACGTAATAGTGAGATTGGCATTTTTGTAAATCTATCAATTTTTGGCAATTCATGCTTATTATTGCCTTAAATATCTTAATACTCCTGTGGACTAGTTGATGTTATCCTGCCCATTTTACTGCTGAAGAAACTGTAACATAGAGACAGGAAGAAACTTGCTTAAGGTCATAAAGGGGGTAGTCAGAAAAACTGGGGTTTGTGCTTTTATACAGTCTGACTTTAGAAGATGAAGTCTAACTCCCATAATGAACCACCAATAATTTCAATTCACCTGAACTTATGATGACATAGAACTTTAGACCAATTTCAATACTATTGCGAAGCTCAGTACTTGGAGGGTGCATATAGTTTATTACTACCTACAGCATTACCGATCACAGTGATTACTGATGCAGCACTGTTTGAAACTTTTGTGTTAATTAGAAGAACTAAATGAACTATTTAGCAGTTTTTAATATTACAAAACTCATGAAATATTTAAGAATGTTCTAAATAGGAGAAGTAAAATGATAATTTTAACAATTGTATTTCAAGTCCATATGTTTTGCTTGTAATTTAATTACAAAGCTCTGCTTCATAAATCTAAAACAACCATGAGAGAGTTCTCCCAAAATTTCAGGGGGTTCATATCAGAGAAGAAGGTCCTGCCAGGCATTGGGGTACATGCCTATAATCCCAGCAATTTATGAAGCAGAGGTGGGAGAATCTCAAGTTCAAGTCCAGCCTCAACAATTTAATGAGAACCTGTCTCAAAAAATAAGAAGGGCTAGGGATGTGGCTCAGTGTGAAACACCCACCAGTTCAATCCTCTGTATGGGCATGGGATCTTAAGGCCTAAGAAGTAAAAGTAAAAAGTAAATCAAGGGTTGGGGATGTGGCTCAAGTGGTAGTGCGCGCTCCCCTGGCATGTGCGGGGCACTGGGTTTGATCCTCATGCACTACATAAAAATAAAATAAAGATGTTGTGTCCACCGGAAACTAAAAAAAATAATAATAATAATTAAAAATTTCTCTCTCTCTCTCTCTAAAAAAAAAAAAGTAAATCAAATATCCTGCATTTCAATAATTTTGTCCTACATTCCTTCTCATATATTAGTCTCATTTCTTTTGAACCAACTACTCTTGGAAATAAGTAATATCTTGTTTCACTCATAAGGAAACTGAAACTCAAATATTTTGAGCATTTTTATTCGTTTATTTATTTATTTTTGTCCTGTTACTGACATATGTGAGACTTATATCAGTTTCTCCAACTTTCAGTCCAGAGCAACCAAGCTCACCCTGTGCAGATAACTTCACCAATGGCCATAATCAGGGCTTTAGTTAAGACAGATCCCTCTGCAGTTGATGGAGGTGAAGCCCCCAGTGGAATACAGGGTCAAGTGAGTGCTAGAAGGGTTCTTGTCTCACCCAAAGAATGGAGTATGCAGATGCCTGAGGGTAAGAGTTTAATAGCAGATTTATTAGAAGCTAGGAAAACTCCCACAGCGTGAGAGGAGTTCCAAAGAGGGTACTGTTGATAGTTCTCTGTCTAGAAGTTATTATACTGTTTTGATGAGGAACTAATCTTTCATTGAGAGCCCCCTTGATTGTTCTCTTTCTCTGACTCAATTAAAAGTGTACAATCTTAATTTCTTACTCCCCTAATGGGATGATTTAATGTGCTTGTTAACCTGAGTTTGTTCTGTACTTGTTCCTTAAGACAAAAGAATTGCTTGGGTCCAAAACAACTCTTTGAGGTTGACTAATGTTACAGTAGTTAAGGAAGCCTAGGAAACAACAATGTATGGGTGTCCAAGCCAGAGTGAGGCCTTACAGACAGGCAGTTAGAAACAAACAAACAAAAACACAAGCTGTAGCTTAGGGTTTTAATCTGGGGTGGTGGTCCTGCTTCACCAGGCAGGGAGAGGACATTGTCCAGTGTGGAAGCAAGTGACTCTCATCACCCCAGAGGAACAGAGTCCTTACTCTAACTGCTCAGCAAGAGGCAACTAGATATTCTGTAGAAGGTTCTGTGATAACTTTCAAGTCCTAGATGGAGGGGCAGGCAAAGAGATAAATTCTGAACCTTTGAACAGAAAAGAAAAAAAAAAAATCAACTGGTTGAATATTGTTAGATTTCATCTTTTATCCTGAGTTTTTGGATATTTCACAAAATTTGAACTGAAGCAAGAGGGAATAAGGGATCAAACTATCAAAAGTGGTGTACAGGGCTGGGATTGTGGCTCAGTGGTAGAGTGCTTGCCTAGCATGTGTGAGGCACTGGGCTCTAGTCTCAGCACCACATAAAAATAAATAAATAAATAAATAAATAAATAAATAAATAAATAAATAAAGGTCCGTCAATGACTAAAAAAAAAAAATATTAAAAAAAGTGTTGTATGGGGTAAAAATGGGAGCTCATAACCCACTTGAATCAAAGTGTGAAATATGATATATCAAGAACTATGTAATGTTTTGAACAGCCAACAATAAAAAATTAAAAAAAAAAATAAAAAAAGTATTGTATAAGGTGGGAGAAATAATCCAAAAGAAACGCAATTATTAAAACCTACTTGAGCTGGGTACAGTGATGCACGCCTGTAATCCCAGTGGCTTGGGAGGCTTGAGACAGGAGAATCGTGAGTTCAAAGCCAGACTTAGCAACTTCTAGGCACTTAGCAACTCAGTGAGACCCTGTCTCTAAATAAAATACAAAATAGAGGTGGGGATGTGGCTCAGAGGTTGAGTACCCTGAGTTCAATCACCTATACAAAAAAAAAAAAAAAACACTTGATTTAGAGAGGAGATGCCTAATTAATGAAAACCCCTTATAAGCTTTCTGTCTGAGGGAACATTTAGTCTCAGAGCAAAATGTGGCTCAGCATGCCAATTGTTGGGTATGTGGGAGACTCCCCGCTGAAGTAAGTTTCTGACTCCCAAGAACATCACTTAATCCCTTAACCCTCCCTCTCCTCCCCAAAGGGCGCCAAATTCAAAAATTTTCTCGACCTGTCCGCTCACCTTTCCTGAGTTACCCTGCCAATCAGCACCCGCCATGTCGCTTACACAACTCTTCTTAAGCCAAAGCTTGTAAACTCAAGCTCTCTGCCCTCCTCCTCTCTTCCTCTCTGCCCCTTCTTTCTCTCCTCTCTCTGTTCTCTTCCTCTCCCTCTCTGCCCTCCTCCTCTCCTCTCTCCTTTTCTTCCCCTTCGGGCAGCCCCCAATAAAATCTCTTGGTTGAATCTTTAAGCCTTTCACCAATGGCTTCAGTTGTGGAGAGAAGTGAGAAAAGGAATTAGAGAGAGGTTGAAAGATCACACTAAAGGACACTATGTTCTGGAGGGTGTGTTAATAACGATGTCACTGCACAGCAATTTTCTTGCCATTACTCATAAGAATACTGGGGACTAAAATAAATGAATATTCCTCACTAAAGACCTCTGGATGAAAAAACAAATGAAAGACATTAAATTTAGGTTGTTCATCTCTGCTTATCCCCAGAAATCACAGTAAACTTCCCCTATATGTGTTCGTGTTCCCACTTGCCTACCCATTATTAGGATTTCACTGTTCATAGGTAGTCGCTTCCACAGGTGGAGAGCTAAGGAGTGTGATCCGGACTTCTCTCTAAATTTCCCTCTTTGGCCCTGCTTCTGCTTCAGGCAATTAATGATAAGTCTTTCCTCTCATCCTTTGAATAATTCATGTATAAAAAGGCAATTTATCACATTTTCTGTGGCTTTCAATATTTTCCTTTCTCTGAACTAACTCCCTTCCTTATTTTGCTAAGTTGCCCCATCACAAAGCAGACATCTCCTAATGATTTGGAGAGGAAAAACCGTTGCATGAAAACATGAAAGTTGGCCAGGTGATCCAAGTGAAACCACTTGGGAAGCTGGGGCAGCAGGATGACAAGTTCAAGGCCTGCCTGGGTAATTTAGGGAGACCCCATCTCAAAACAAAATATTAAAAAGAGCAGGGAATGTGGCTCAGTATTAGAGCACTTGCTTAGAATGTGTGAGACTCCCGATTCCATTCCCTTTACCAAAAACAAAACCAAACCCAGAAAAGTGAGACATTTTTTTTCACTTAGGACTGAAACAGCAGTAGTTAGTTGAAGATAAAAAACTTGAAGGGTATTGACAGTCTGTTTCAGGGAACTCTATTCATTTTACAGAACTTTAAGTTGACTAATTCAACAAAGTAGTTATTTATGAGGACAAGCCAGCTAGATGTTTGAAAATGTAGCAAAACAAATTGCTTCTGCCCACAGGCCCCTTCCAGGTCTTTTCCTACCACAGCAGTAGGGCTGACTGTTTGAGAACAGCTGTGTCTGCCCAGGTCCTCTCTGCTTTAATTGCCCTTCTCCAGGTTCTTCCTGGTGTGGAGTCCACAGCAGGTGGGTTTTCTCAGAAGCTCAGCCTCCAGGGGAAGCTACTCTGTATCTGAGAGAAGCACCAGAGGGAGCCTGAGCCCAAGGAGGAACTTCCTCAGCTCAGACACCAGTTCAGTGGACAGTTTAGAGGGAAAACATAAAAAGCAAAACAAAACAACAACCACCTAAATAATAAAGGGGAAAAAAAACACAGTATCAAACAAGAAAACAAGAAGGGTAAAGGAAGGTTTTAGGATTGGGAGAAAAATAAGATGGAGTTTATCACCTAATAAGAGTTATCACCTAGTAACTACCTACTGATAAAAACCATCTTGGAATTTTAAAACCTATTTCAGCTTTGGAGACAATCAAATGTACACGTCCATTTCAAAGGCATCTGTCATAAACAAGTTTAAGTGCCATATAATGATTCAGACTCTATTCTTCTTTTTCAGGTCATTTGAAACAACCATTTTGGGCTGGTGGGGTGGGGGATGAGGGTTGGTGAATTCACTATCCTCCTGCCTCAGCATTTTGAGTAGCTGGGAATACAGACAGGTATGTGGGCCCATGCTGAGTTTTGAAACTATCATTTTAAAGAAAGACTATGTTGTGAATATTTATATCACTCTTTTTCTTTTTCTTTCTTTTTTCTTTTTCTTTTTCTTTTTGCCATCCATACATTCCATGGACTGTCAATATAAATTTTAAGACCTATGCATGGTGAATACAAAATTACAGACTCATCTCTTTCAGGCTGTTTAAAGTTATATGGTGGGGCAGGAAACTTGAGAAGAGCTGGCTCAGTCCTTTGTAACTACACCTGCAGAGGCAAGAAACTATTCATCCTTTTAAGGGAAGACTCTTGCCAGCCCCCTGCATGGAAACAGTAGTAAGGTGCCTGGCGGAACTACTTGAGAGGCAGCGGGAATAACTCTCTGTCCAGAAAACCTTCACTACTCTGCCACAAAGCCCTTTTCTTCTTTATAAATACAAAAACCTTGGGGATGTGTGGGACATGGTTGATTTTGTATCTTTTCCCTGACTCTGTGAGATCAAGGAGATGAGGAAAGCTATTTTAAAGGATGGGAGTGTTAGTGTGTAGGAGAAAGTGAAATCTGGGGACACAGAAAACAATTCAGCCAGCGGGAAGTACCTAGTTAGTCACTAGAGGCCAGGAGGGGTAAGAGACAGCAAAGGAGGTGGTAGGAGAGGTAACTACGCTGGGCAGGGTTGTAGTCTTACTTATTTATGTGTTTATTTATTTTGTACTTCGGAACAGCACAAAATCCAGACATGCTTTTTTTTAACTGAGCTCTATCCCCACTCCTTTTCATTTATTTTGAGCCAGGGTTTCATTAAATTCTGGATAAATTTCTGAGGAGGGTTTAAATTTGCAATCCTCTTGCTTCAGCCTCCTGAGTTTCTGGGATTATAGTTGAGGGCCAAGGCATCCAGCTCAGGACTATAGACTTGTGACCTAATTCTACACTTGTTTCGCCATTAACCAGCAGGGTGAGATCTGATTGGTTACTTTACCCATTTTGAGTCAGTTTCCCCACTTGCAGAATGATGAGGTGGGGTTAGATTAATTATGTTTCCAATTAAACTTCGGAGAGCTCTAAGGTTTCAAGGGATTGATTGTGTGGGAAGGAAGCAGATGGTAGAGACCCAGTAAATTCTTCCTCCCACTATTTATTATTTGACCCATGACCTGTTTTACATATTAGAGTTTCACTTCGAGTTCCATTGAGAAAATATTTATCCTGCTCATATTATCTAAGATTTGTAAGACAAAACAAAACAAAACAAAACCTCTGTTCTAAAGATAGTGTGAAAATAAGCAGCCCAGATAGTTTCTGAGATCCTTTTCCCCTTTTCCAGCATCAATATTTTTTTAATATTTATTTTTTAGTTGTAGTTGGATACAATACCTTTATTTTATTTATTTATTCTTATGTAGTGCTGAGGTGTGAACCCAGGGCTTCGCATGTGCTAGGCAAGCTCTCTACCACTGAGCCCCAGCTCTAGCCCCCCAGCATCAATGTTTTATGTTCTTAATCTAATACAGATTTGTTCATGTTTAACCATGGAAATTCTAAGGTATAAGTAATTTTCTGAATAATGGGAACAGATTATTCTTCTGTAAAGCATACCAAAGAGGGGGAAAAAAGGATAAAAAGCTTTTGCAATCTGGTTTCACCATCACAAAGAATGCATTTTACTGAGTTACTATAACTAACCACAGTGAGAACTCTCCTGAATATTTTTTTTATTGTTGTTGTTTATTTTTTTTTTTGTTTGCAAAAGAAGGGAACCCAAAGTAAGAATTGATGTGTTATAATATACATACACTAATTGTAGTGCTTTATGTTTTTCGACCAATGAATTTTCAACCAGAAACTAAAGAAAACTAATTTACTTTAAACTCACAAGGTAAAAGATGTTCTTAAAAAAAGATCATGTATAATTTTGGAAATTTGATTCTCTTTATTCTACAGCAATAGAAAATAAACAACTTACCATTTATAAACAAAGATATAGATCTCAGAACTAAGGTGTCAAGTTTGTAATACCACTCAGTCATTGGTTTCTTAATTTAAAATCATATTTCTGAAAGAGTTAATTCAACAACTATGCTGTTGGAAGCAATCAGGTACTTGGAAAAACTGGGATCAGTAAATATTAAATAATCTAAATTTCTTTGTGTTACGAATACATGTTGAGAGCATATCATACATTATTTGTAACTGTAAATGTCTTTTACATTCCTGCTTCCAGATCATGTCGTGCAGGTATGGAATTGATTCTCAATAATGGAGTCATGCAGTACCATGAGGGACCAAGGGAAATAGAAATGTAAAAAGAAGTCAAAGTGTGCCTCACATTTACTCTTCTGATGCTTTCAGCACTGGGAGAAGCTAGAAAACTATGTAACTAGTTATTCTAACTATACTCAGTTAAGTACACATTAATTGATAGATTAATTATTAGTAGTAACTGCAAACAATTTTTAAAAATGTCTGACTTTTTATGGTTCACTGGAGTAATCCCCATAAAGGTAAAAAAGACTCAAATCCTAATTGTTTCTGAACCTTTTATTTGACAGTAGAAAAATTTTTGTCCAGAATATTCCTTTATTTCTATTTTTAAATGATTATCTGAAAAAAAAAAACAATAGTTTTTATTCTTCTTTAAAATATCTCACAGTGCTGCTAACCAACCTTACTTCAAACTATCAGAATAGATTTATTGAAATATGGACAGGATTAAAAAGCCATTAATTTTAGATGAATGTACACTATACTAGATAGACTTGTGATATGAAAAGTCTTTATAAAATATTAATCAAAACATGAAGATGTTTTTATCAGTAAATTTTCTATTCATGTTTCTTGGTTCTCTTAAAGTTCTTTTGGCAGGCTTTAAATTGAGGTTTTTCTTCTTTTGCTTTTTTTTTATTATTCATTTATGCTTAAAAACTGTTGGTTTCTCTAGCTGAATTCATTACAAACACTCATAGGCATTGCATTCCAAGGAAAAGCCTGCTGTAGAAAATCTAAATTAGGTAGAAAATACTCTAACATCTCATTCTGTAGAAAAAATTATACAGATTTTACAAGTATTTCAAGAATCAAAATAATAAGGAACAAGACATAATTTTTTAAGAATCCTTCCAAATCTCAATATAGTTAAACCAAAGCTTTTAATTCTTAAGTATTTAATGTGTCAGTATTTTCTTTTAGTTTCTCAGGGTTTTTTTCCCCCCCTGGGTGTAATTTTAAAGTGCTCATAAATAAATATCCAAGACTAAAGTTACAATTATAAATAATATATCTTTGAAGTCGACCTATGAATAGAGAACAAAATCTCAACCTTTACCATTCACAAAATTAATGCACTTACTTCGCAAGATGGCCAAACACCCCCGAGTGACTTACTAAGGTATCTGGTGTCGACAGCCTCGTGGTGTTCAGTCCTACCAAGGACGGGAGGGTTTGGGACATCCAGTTTGAGATCATTGCCATGGTACTAAGCACAGCGCCCAGCTTCAGCAGTGGAGGGCTCATTGCTGTGGAGCTAATGAGTTTTCATAGTGACTGGTAAGATCTCAGCCTGGCTCTGGTGGGAGGTGTGACTGCCGCAGCCACATCTACAGCATGAATAGAGATGACTTCCCCGGCCCTTTTCACCCAGGAAAGCTGACGGAACTCCTTCCCCACCCTCGTGGGAAATGCCCTGTCTTGCTTTTCCTCCCTTATTGGACAATTTGCTGGACCATCAAACAAAATATTCTTGATAGAGCTTCGTAATCATTAGAGCAGAGGTGGGAGGTCAGGGGAAACGTGAGCTTTTCCATCTCCACTGTACTCAGTCACCATCAAAAGAGTTCATTTCCTCTGGGGTTTGTTTGAATATAATCAGCTGCTCTTTATCTTTCATAGAAAAAGACACGTCTAAATGGAGGTCTGCCAAAGTACACATTTCAGACACCAAACTTAATATCTACAGATTTCTCTGGATCAGGGGCAACCTGCTTTCAGGAGGAGCATAAAAACAAAGTCTGCAAATAATTTCCAAGATGATCAGATAGTGCAAGTAGGAAATCATTTTTTCAAACAGTAACCTAAAATTAGCATCGTTGCTTTAAAAGTACAGTTGAAGATTGATAGCTGTTGCCTGTGGCAAACATTCCTTTTAGGCACCTTACACCTGAACAGACAGAAAAGGCAGCCTTGGAGAACAACTTTTGTTAAAGAAATTGCATGTTTCACTTTTGCCCTTGAGAATGTAGGCTTTGCTTCTAGGTGCTCAGTCACACAGCAAGCTCAGTTAACTCTATTTTCACCTTGTGAGGAATGACAATAGATACCAAAAGGCTGTGTCTGGAGAGAATGTGTGATTTATTAAAGGAACTTGGAACTGGGACTCGGCAAGTCTGGGGGTCTGTTCATCCTCCTCTAGTTGGTTGTGACTGGCCAGTGACTGTAACTTCCTCATATGTAGTGTTTTCTTGCAATATAAGGCAGTTGACTCCATGCTCTCCAAGGCCCCTTTCAGCTGTAGAAATCAATAATTTGTTCATTAGAACTCTTAGCAAATGTGGTATATTGGATCCAGGGCACATGAGTAATGTAATAATAATAATAATAATAATAATAATAATAATAACAACAACAACAACTATAACAACTATTATTATTATTATTTTACAATTACTATAATTGCCCATATTCAAATCTCAGGTTGTGAGAGATAAATCAGAGGTTGACAGGATAAATCAGAGGCCATTGTCTTTTTCTATCTATCTACATGTGATGTGTAAATATATACATATATAGGTACACGTTTGTGTGTGTGTGTGTATATATATATTCACACATACATGTGTACATATGCGCTGTATATATATAAATAAATATATAAACATATATATGTGCACTATATATATACACCTATGTACATAAGCACTATATATAAGTACTATATGTATAAGCACTTATATATAAGCACTAGATATATATTAATACCTACAGATATTTCAGGGTCAAGGCAACATGCTTTCAGGAAGAGCATGAAAACAAAGTTTGCAAGTAATTTCCAAGATGATTGGTTACTGAGAATAGGAAATCTTTAGATATGTATATATATAATATATATGTGTATATATTAAAGTAAAATATATGGAGAGAAGACATGAAGGGAAGCATGACTGAAGGAAAATCAAATGAAAAGGAAAAATATTACTTGATTTCTTAGGAGAATTTTGGAATTATTTGCATATAGGGTTTTTAGCTAAGGTATATATTTTTCTCAACAGTGTTGGCAGGAAAAATAAAGAAATTGTCTTTAACAAAATTGAGAGAGATACATATTTATAGTTTGTGTGTGTACTTTATTCTCAATAATAGCTTTAAACTAAGGTGGATACTAAGAGACTCTTCAAATCGTCTTTGCATCTATTACCTTGGAATCTAGGCTATTATTTTTCTTTAAAATATATCTAAATAATTTCACTTGGCCCTTGTTTTTTTTTTAAACATGGTGCCCAGAAAACCAATTACTATTTCTTTTTTATCTTTCAAATATTATGTCCTATGAGGACATATAAGGATTAAAACACAATAGCTTATGTGTCAAGCAATAGAAGATTCATAGAAAGGATGTGAAAGTCTACACTAGTGTTACAATGTGGTAAAGACGAAACACAAAGTGGATTTACAAATCTAAAGGTTTGAAAAATATACCTGGAATTCTCCCTGACTAAAAAGGAGGGGGTATCTTTCTAAAAGCTTAATTTCCAAAATTGCAAATTAATATACATGCAATTACTGGATAATTTTAGAAGCAATGTGGCAGGTGGTAATTATACTTATTAATGAACTATCAGTCAACAAAATAATAGCATCTTTAGAAGAATATAAGATTGAATGTCAGGGGAAAACAAGGCTGTTATTTCCAAATTAAAAAGAAAGAAAAAAAGAAAAACAATATAAATGGAATGCTTCTTTTAATTTCCCAGAGATGCAAATAACTATACTAAAGAATAGAAAGTGAACAATGGTTAAAGTTTATGAATTGGTGATGTTTATGAAAACATAAAAGTTAAAATGTGTTGCTTTCAGAACAGGTTCAAGTGGAATACGTGGAAATAGTAAAGCTCCAATTATAATGATTTTTAGTTGTGAGAAATAAAAATAACTACAATTTGAAAAAAGCTAAATAATTTTCAGTGCTCTCATAATCTACCAAAGTGATTTTCATTGTAAAAGTTAAGTCCTAGGTGGGACTTATATGGTGACTCACACCTATTATTCCAGTGACTCAGGAGGCTGAGGTAGGATGATCACAAATTCAAGGTCAACCTTGACATTTTGGCAAGAACCTATCATCTCAAAATAAAGTTAAAAAGGGCTAGGTATGTGGCTCAGTCGTGGAGTGCTCCTGGTTTAATCCCCAGTACCACAAAAGCAAACAACAAAAAAAGTGGAATCATAGTTTGCAGGTGGAGGAAGGGATATTTCTTTATAAAAGTAGCAGTCTGTGTTTAGGGAAAGAAGCCCAGTGGTTGCAGAAGTTCTAGAGTGTAGAATAATGATAATGTAATAAGTGGCAAAAACTGAGACTGAAATTGGCTGTTACCATCTGCAAGGCTTGAGGGCTACCCAAAAGTATTTAAACTTAATCTGGTATGTACTTCAAGGGTTTAACGCAAAGCAACAAAGTCATTAGTTTTATGTTGTGAATTATTACTTGGGCATTTTTATGATGCAAGTTAGATAGGCATGGGCTTCAGAGAGAGCAACCCAAGTCAGAGACAGCAAGTTCACTTATTCTCATGGTGTAGGTGAGAGAAAGTTAAGTCTTGGAATGAGAAACTATTGGTGGAATTTAGAAGAATAAATCCACAAAGGTTTGCAGAAGAATTGGCATCCTTGGTGATTAATTAGATATGAGAAGTGAGGGAGAAGTTACGTGGGTTAATTTCCAGGTTTGGGTTTGGGTGATGAGTGTCATTCATTAGGATAAGGAACACGACTTTAGGGAAAAAATAGAGTCACATACCCAGTATGAGTCACCTTTGGTACAATGGGTCTATCAAAGGGAAATATACCCACACCTGAAGTCTAGAAAAGAGTTAATTTACCTATAAGATTACTGGGCTAGTGAAGATAATGTGAACACCAGAAATGACAAAAATATTTGGCTTACCACAGTCTTATAGGACCTAAAGTTGTATTTTAGTTGTATTTTAGATTTTAAGTCAAGACATCTCTAGGTTTATACAGTTTATACAGTGTTTTTAAAAAATAACAAATAAAACAACTTTTCACTAGTCAAGAGTGAATATATTTCTAAATCTAGTAATTTCACAGAAAATGTGACCTGACTACACACTCAATTATTTTCTTTTTAGAATCCCATAGTGAATCAATAACCATAAAACCTACAACCATGCATTATTGCTCATGGAATGCTGATAGATATTGATTAATATATTTGTTCATTAGATTTTTTATGGTAGCCTGTCTTTTTGATACCCAGAGAGTATTTCATGATAGATCCACATAATAAATAATTAATAAGCAAATAAATATTAAGTGGGAAAGACTTATAGGTCACCTTATGTAATATTGTCATGTTCTGTCATTGGATTTTTTTCTCCCTGATTTGTAGCACAAAAGCTTAATGTTGTTTTCATACTCAATATATATTTTCTACTTTGAAGGCTATTTGTATATTAGGTGTTTGTGGGTTTCTGGGGATCACAGCTTAGGCATATATGAAAAGTTAAACATATTTAAAAAAAAATTCACCCAAAATATGGTAGACAATAATGAGTTAGTGAGAAGATTGTGGCCCAAAAGTTTGATTTTTTGACAAAATAAGTTAAGGACTAAGATTAATTGCCAACCAGTAGAAATTTTGAGAAAGAACAGTCTATATGTACTTTATTTTTGTAATATATATATTTTTTAATGTACAGATAATTTGAGGCAGAGGGGAAAGTGGCTGTTATGGTTTGGATGTGAGATGTTCCCACAAGCTCATGTATGAGACAATGCAAGAAGGTTCAGAGGAGAAGTAATTGTGTTGTGAACTTCTTAACCCAATTAATAAATTAATACCCTGATAGGTATACCCCAACTGAGTATTAATAGAAGTTAGGGTGTGGCTGGAGGAGGTGGGAATTGGGACACGGCTTTGGGGTATATATATTTATATCTGGCAAGTGGTCTCTGTTTCCTGATCATCATGTGATCACAAATTGAAAGAGACTAAAGAGACATGACAATTAAAGGGGGGAGAACTGTTGTACATTAAGACTAAGATGGTCTACAACTTGAAAAGGATTGTGATTTTTCTAATGGTGATTTTCCCTCCTCCACACTCTTCTACCATGATGTTCTGCCTCACCTCAAGTCCCAAGGAATGGAAACAGTCTTTTATGAACTAAGACCTCTGAAACCCTGAGGCCTCAAATAAACTTTTTCTCCTCTATAATCGTGCTGATCAGATTCTTTTAGTCACAGCAATAAAAAGCTTATTAAATTAGTGGCTTATTAGATATAGTTGTCAAGATGCAACTACAGGAGTTAAAGGAACTATTGAAGAAGGAGCTAAAAGAGTAAAAAGAGAAAAGAATAATAGTATGAGATTTCTTGGAAAATTGGAAATGGAACCATCATTTGACTCAGATATCCCTCTCCTCTATCTACCCAAAGGACTTACAAAAGAGCATATGACAGGCACACAGCCACATCAATGTTTATAGTAGCACAATTCACAATAGTTAAACTGTGGAACCAATCTAGATGCCCTTCAATAGATGAATGGGTAAAAAAAAAATACACAATGGAATATTACTCAGTAATAAAAGAGTAAAATCAAGGCATTTGCAGGTAAATGGATGGAGTTGGAGAAGATAATGCTAAGTGATGTTAGCCAATCCCCAAAAAACAAATGCCAAATGTTCTCCTTGATATAAGGAGGCTGATTCATAGTGGGATAGAGAGCGGGACCATGGGAGGAATGGATGAACTCTGGATAGGGCAGAGGGGTTGGAGGGGAAGGGAGGGGGCATGGGGTTAGCAATGATGGTGAAATATGATGATCACTATTATCCAAAGTACATGTATGAAGACATGAATTGCTATGAATATACTTTGTATACAACCAGAGATATGAAAAACTATGCTCTATATGTGTAATAAGAATTGTGATGCATTCTGCTGTCATATGTAAATAAAAAAAAGGTAGCTGAAAAACAAAAAAATAAAAAATAAAGGAGGTAAGTGAGAAGAACACTGCAAGATGGCTGTATTGAGTGACTGAAAACAGCTACACCAGAGTGATCTCTTGAAAAAACAGTGGGCTCTCCTTGGCAAGTTAAGTGGGAAAAGTAGAAAGAGTAGATAAAAATAGAAGAAGGTGGGAGACAGAGTGCTGTTGAAATCCCTTTAGGGATGTGATGTACACTGGGCAGGGTTACTGTAGGGAGTGACCCCATAAATAAACAACTCTCCTGTGACTTAAAGGTGGTTTAGATTCTTCCACTTGTTAGTGAGGAGACATTGACTAAGTTAGTCTAAGTTTCCATTTTCCTCATCTGCAAAGTGAGGATGAAAGATCTATGTGAAACCGTCATTTGGAAGATTGGGAGAGAAAGCATATTTGAAAGTGCTGGTAACACATCAGATACTCAATAAATTGCAGTTCTGTCTTTGGTAACAAATGACCTAATGGGGGCAGGCAAAAAAGAGTAGAGCAGCTGTAGGAACAATTATGTCTTTAAAAGGTGGGAAGTTTTAAAACTTTGCAAGGGGTAGCTGAATCAAGTTTAAAGTATATACTGTCTTACAAATAAATCACTGTGGGTGAAGAGAATAATGGGCATAACCCCCAAGTCACTTTGGTGTTGTAGGGCTAATAGTCTAACCCGTGTAGAGGAAAGTGATGATTGATGATCCTGACTTGTCCTTCACTGAGATGTTGCAGCAACTGAAAGACAACTTCCCTCAGGTTGGACTACCATAGCCACCTTCCTACCTCACCTTGTGCCCACATATTCTACCTTCTCTTCTGTTGCCAAAGATAAATTATGCATATTCCTAGGTTAGGCCTGATCTCCCTGCTGTGCACTAAATCAATGACTTTCAGATTATAGTGCATAAGAATTACCTAGAAGCTTGTTAAGATTCATATCCTTGGGTTCCCTCCAGGAGACTATGACATAGCAAATAGCAAATAGGCAGCACAATTTGCATTTCTAACAAGCTCCCAAGTGATGCTGATGCTTCATTCCTGGTCCATGTTTTGAGTAGACCACCTGGATCATATTTCTCTCTTATTCAAAGACAACTTTCTTGATTCTTTCCTCTTTTTTTCCAATAGGAGTAAATTTTCTCTCTTTAATGGCTCATCCCCAGAGGCATACAAGCTCCTATTTTAAGTACACATAAAGTTTTCTTACTTTCTTTTTTTAAAGTGCTAGTGTTATAACCAAGGGTCTCACACCTGCCAAGTAAGTGTTCTAACCACTGTTCAAGTTTGCTTGTGAGGTATTCCCCCAAACTTCCTGTGTTAATGCAGGCATTTTCAGAAGTGAATAATTGGATTGTGAGGTCTGTAATCTAAGCAGTGCATCCAAGCTTGAATGAACGGCATTGTAACTGTATGCAGGTGGGTCATGACTGGAGGAAGTGGGTATTCACTGGGGGACATGCCCTGAAAGGGTTTGTCTTCCTTGCTGCCCCCCTTTCCCCACTTCTATCTCTCTCTGCTTTCTGGATGCCATGAATAGAGCAGTGTCACTTCACTATGTCTTTCTCCCATGATGTTTGGCCTCAAGGTGGGCCAGAACAATGGAGTCTACCATGGATTAAACCTCTGAAACCATGAGCAAAAATAAACTTTTCCTCTTGTAAATTTTCTTGTCAGATATTTTGGTCACAGTGATGAAAACCTGAATAACACAGTCCCTTTAAAGAAAACTTTTGTGACCCTACTTTCTGTCCAAATGTCTATTTCTTAGCCTCCCTTTATAACAAAACTTACGAAAAGAGTTGTCTATAATCACTATGTAATTTCTCTCCTCCTAATCAGTTTTTTCCCTCTCTCTCTTCTTTCTTTCACAATGCTGCTTTTATAAGGATATCAACAACCCTACATTGCTTAATCTAGCAGTCAGTTCTCAGACCTCAACTTCCTTGACCTATAGCAATTTCATCAGAGTTTTACTTTCTCCTCCTTGAAATAATTTTTCACTTGGCTTCCAGAATATGACACTCACCTAGTTTTCCTCCAACTTTCTGACCTCTCTTTATGTCTCCTTTGCTGGTTCTTCCTCATCTATATGCTAATGACTCCCAAATTCATTTCTTCCTCACAGACCTCTCCTATCAATTCAGACTTGCATATCCAATTATCTACTTGACATCTCCACTTCGATGTTTAATAGGCATCTTAAATTGAACATGCTAAAAAATGAGCTCCTGATATGGCTTTCCCACCCCCAGCAAACAAAATAAAATAAAACCCAGACAAATAAACAAACAAACAAAAAACATCTCCATGCAAGCCACTCCCTGTGATCTTCTCAGTTTCAGTTAATTGACAACTTCATTGTTGTCTAGGCAGAAATTTAGATTTCAACCTTTATCCCCTCACCCCTCACAAACCTCTTGTCAATTCCATTAGTAAGTCTTTCAGTTTTTACTATCAAAATATATCTGGAATTCCTCTGTTTTACAACATTGCCATCGCTACCATACTCATTCAAGCCACCAGCACCTCTCCCTTAGATTAATACAAAAGCCACCTTGAACTTGTGATACTTCAACCCATTTGTAACCTCCTAGCCTTAATGTTCCTGTTAAAAGGTAAGTCAGATTATTCTGACTGCTTAAAACTCTTTAATAGGTTTCCATCTTACTCTTGGTAAAAGTATTTAGATTAAACTCTAAAGTTGTATACAATCTGTTTTAGTCAGTTTTTTTTTCATTGCTGTGACTGAAGGACCCAACCAGAACAACTGTAGAGAAAGAATAGTTTATTTGGAGGCTCATGGTTTCAGAAGTCATAGTCCATAGAAGGCTGGCTCCATTCCTTGGGGCTCAAGGTGAGGCAGGACATCATGGCAGAAGAGTGTGGCAGAGGGAAGCCGCTCACAGGATAATAATAAGTAGTAAAAAAGTCAATTCTCCAGGTAGTATATACCCCATTGTTATGCCCCCCAATGAACCACTTCCTGCAGCTACTCCCCACCTGCCTCTATTTACCACTCAGTTAATCCCATCAGGGATTAATTTTCTGATTAGGTTAAGGCTATAACCTTATTATTTATCCTCCAAACTTTGCATTCTCTCACACGTGAGTTTTTGGGGGACTTCTAAACCATAACATTAATCTGACTTCCTCCTGTATCTGTGATCCACTACCAATCTCCCCTTTTTTCATATACTAACTGCTCCTTAAAGATGAAATTAATATTTTACCAGTGCATGGGTGGGTTTGGGGGATGGAGGGGTGGCCTTTCCACTGGCTCTTGTCTGGTGAAATTTCAGTCTCCCAAATATCATTTCACTTCCTTTTTTAAAAATTTCTTTCAGAAGTCTCTTTACCATATATTTTTGTGAACACACCAGCTAAAATTTCTGCTCTTTTCATCTAGTCGTTTCATATTGTCTTTTGCTGTTTTGCTTTCTCCTTAGAAGTAGCTAGCATACTATATGTTTTATTTATTAACCCTGATTATTATCTTTTTTTCTTTTATTTTCCACTAGAAACTAAGCTCATGAGAGCAGGGATGTTGTCTGTTCTGTTCACTGGGCTATTCTTAATTTCTAAGACAGAGCATAGTATATAGTAGGTTCTCAATAATTTTTTTTTATTAAATACATGACTAAATGAATATATTTCCATTTCTTCCTGTCATGTTCTCACATTAAAAAAATGTGACTGATTTTAGAGCAAATTAATAATAGAGCCTCTTCTTGCAAAAACAAGTCAGTATGATGTATTCAATCATTGCATGCTGCATGTATTTTTGCGTGCATGTGTTGGATGTATTTGTGAGTTATGGATAGTGCAGAGTATTGAAACATTATGCTGTTACAAATTTAGAAAGCAAACATTTTTTGGTGTAAACCAAGAAGTCCTGGCCCCAATTCTTGTTCTGTCTTTTCTTGGTAAGCCTCAAGGAACCTTTAGTATGAAAGTGATCTATCTTCCTCTTGCCTTTGGCTAGTTGTTTTTGCCTGGAACACCACAGGAAAGACTGCAGACTATGGAAAGGATGGGGTTTATAAAAAACATTTCATTCCCTATATGTCTATCAAAATATCACATTGTATACCTTAAATATGTATGATAAAATTTATATGAAAGAAAAAGCAGAATAAAAATGAATTAGAGAAGATAGAGCTCTGAATGTTGAGTCATCCATCTCTTCTTCAATTTGCCCTTGGCAGTCAATTAGGGACCACTCATGCTTCTAGAATTCGGGGCTCTGCCCTTTTTGCCTTGAGCTTTCAGCATTGGCTGTAAAGTGCTCACTAATGAATGAATGAATTTAGAGTAAAAAACATTAGCAAAGTTCTTTAAAGGAGGGATTTCTGTCTTCTCATCTTTGCCTTCATCTGTGAAGCTGATTGAAGCCCTGGAAGCCCTGGGGAGCCTCGACTGGCAGCTGTTGTTGCTACTTCAAAGGAGAAAAAAAAAATGGATGTGTGAGGGAGGGAGGAATATATTCAGGGCAAACATGTTTTCTTCCTCTTCTTCTTTTTTTCCCCTTGACTTTCTACTCAAAATTGAACAAGTGGGGAAAATATAAATCCAGGATTAAGCTAGAGGAATAAGAAAAAAGGAGGATGTAGGGTGTGTGGTGGAGAGAGAGAGAATCTGCTTAGTCACTGCCTGGTTCTGGGTTTCGGTTTTCAATTGGGAAATGAAGATATTAAACTGAATTTCCTGTATTTTCCCTTCCACCCACAGAGCTGAAGCGCTCAGTCTGTCCCTGCAGTCATACTTAGATCTCATGGCACTACCTGACTGCTGCCTCTGTGACCTCTCAGAGCCATGGTCATTCCATGTGTAGACTGGGGTAATTAGAGAAGCTAACTCTTTTGGGTTTTGTGAGGATAAAATAAATTGCTACACTTAATGTACTTGATGCATGATATGCTATCAATGAATGTTTGCCTTAATTGTTTATAAACATGTTTACATGTTTTTTTCTTCATCTCCATGGAATAAAGAATAAGGGCAGAAGTTGTTAGGGATTTAGAAAGGAGGGTCATCAAATATATGATAACATACCAATATAAAGGTTTTTCAAGAGTTTTAAAAGCACAGAGCGTGGTGTAGTCATGGTGTGATCCCAGCTATTTAGGAGGTTGAAGTGGGAGACTAACTTAAGCTCAGGAGCTTGAGACTAGCATAGGCTATATAGGGAGACCCCATCTTAAAAAAAAATTAAAAAATAAAGTGCATAAAGCTCATGGGGACTGATTCTTAGCTGCACTCTAGAAAATATCTAAAAAAAGTTCCTCCCACAGGCCCTCACTCCAGGGACTTCTTACTTAAGCCAAGAATTGTTCTAAGAATTTTACACCAGTGCACTAATTAAATTCTCACCCAACTCTAGGAGGAGGATATTATTATAACAAGTTTACAGATGGGGAACTGAGCACTCAGAGGTTAAGTATATTAGCTGGGGTCACATGACTAATAAATGACTAGCATGTGACCACTAGCCCCACTCTAGATGGTATGGTCTTTTTTACTACAGGTCTTACACACACAATACAGAACCCGTACTGATTTCAAATTTTGTGTTCTTCAAATAATTGGAATTGTTTGGGTGAAGCATTATAGCCTAGTCATTTGCATGGTCTTTGGAGATGATGTATAAAGCTGAATGCAAAAATTAAGAGGGCTGTGTTTGTGGCTCCATGGTAGAGCACTGGCATATCAGGTGTGAAGCACTGGGTTCCATTCTCAAAACCACACATATATAAATGAATAAAATACAGGTTCATTAACACCTAAAAAACATTTTTTAAAAAATTGAAAGGAACACGTCTTCACTCTGAGTCTGTCGTGACTGTGACAGAGCAAAGCTCTCACCAGGGAGATACTAGCTCAGGTGACGCTTTCGTCCCTGCTTCCTTTTCATTGGAATCTATTTTCAGGTTGCCCTAATTCACCTGACTCACCAAGGCAGGCTGAGGTGTTAAATTATTGCCAAAAGCTTTTCTGGAAGAAATTGTTTAGGAAGAGAAATCTCAAAGAGGTTGGGAAATTGCCTGGCGATCAGAAAGCAGAGTGTTTCAGGGGTACCATGAAAGAACAAAATTGGATCTTCAAATGTGCAATTTTCTGAAAAGTTGTTATAAGTTGTTTCATAAAGCTTATCTCCCTCATGGAATTTGAAATGTATAGTTAGCAGGAACCCCAAATCTGGTGGTAGTAAACAACTCCAAACATCAAAGTATAAAAGAAGATTACATTTGTAGCCTGCTCAACACATCCACATACGTAGCCGACCTGCAGAGCTGCTTTTTATGTAGTAGCATTAGCTATCCTATTTTTCATTATTGTCCCCTCATCAGTATGTATAGTCAAGGTTGTTTTGTGATTTGAAAGCTCTAGGCAGAAAAACATCGTTGAATATAAACTCTGGAAATCTGGATTTGGAATAAAGTAGGCACACTTTGTCATTGAAAATCTTGTGAGATTTATACAATTTTGCAAAAGAAGTTCACAAAAACAGTTAAGACCACATGATTAAAACAACCACCACCTAGATAAAGCTGTAAAAACTCACCGTTAAATTTCCTTTTTTTAAAAAAATTTCAGTGCAATTACAAATATCAACCCTGCAAAACCAGTTTTAAAAGGATGTAACTGACTTGACTTAGATACCGCTCCTTTTGTGAGTAATTATCTAATAGGGCTTCAATGATGTACAGAATGGATAAGTAAGGAAAAGGTGTTGACAGCCAGGTGCAGTGGTGCTTATCTGCATTCCCAGTTATTTGCTACTCTGGAGGCTGAAGCAGAAGGATTGAAAGTTCCAGGCCAACCTAGGCAATTTGGCAAAACTCTGCCTCAAAACAAAAAAAAAAAAATAAAATAAGATAAATAAATAAAGGGCTGAGGATATAGCTCATTGATAACAGCACCTGGGTTTAATCCCTATTACCTAAAAAAAGAAAACAATAACAAAGAAAAATTACTGACAAAGTTTGCCTCTTATTATTGGGGTTAAATAGTTGTTGTTTCTTTTTCTAATTTTTAGTATATATTATCTCCACATTTCTAGCATACTTGTGCATTATTTTCTGTTGCCTAAAAAACATAAAACGAAAGTATATCATTGCTCTTTCATTTTTCTTTAAAGGTACTGATCTGTTTAACATTTGTTGGGGCAAGAACCAAAATATGCCAAAAATTACAAGATTGATACCCCCCTTTTTTTTCTAGCTTCCTTTTAATCACTGAATGTCAGTTTTTACAAATGATCTTAGGACAATTCAGGTAACTAAGGTTTTGTGGGGGGAATAGTTCTTGTACATGAAGAACAATTACACGCTTCACTTTTTGTAAATAACTATTGGCTAGATTAACAAACATTTTAACAAACAGAAGTAAAGCCATAGATCACTGCATCTGTATTTACAAGAAGCCATAAACAAACGTGCATTTCTTCTTTATCAGGATGACTTAAATAGATGTATGAACATTAAGGCAGTGATGATTCTGAAACAATGAAAATCTAAGTTAAGGCTTTATGAAACCCATATTCATAGGCAACTGTGACCAAACCAAACGTATCTACTAGGTCTTATTCATTTGCTCAGAAAAGTTATTAATCCATTCAGACATATGGGATAAGCATTATTACAAACCATCAATTTACTTTAATGAATCATTAGTTTTCTTCTTCTTAAGTTCTGTTTTGAGTATTTAGCTTTCAGCAGCACAAGCATGTGCCATAGAAAGAACACAGCATTTTGGGGTAAACTTTGAGAACACACAGGCTGCACATGCCTGAGAGTTAGGCAACAATTAAGAATTCAGCCCAGCATGGTGGCACATACCTGTAGCTCAAGAGTCTGAGAATCTCAAGTTCAAAGCCAACCTGAGCAACTTAGGGAGGCCCTAGCAACTTATTTTGAGACTATGTCTCAAAATAAAAAGTACGGAAGATGTCATTCAGTGGTTAAGTGTCCATGGGTTTAATCCCCAGTACCAAGAAAAAAGAGAACAAACAAACAAACAAAAACCAGGATCTACTAACTAGAAACCCCCCAAAGCATACTTGATGGTGTTCTTGTCTCAAAGCAGAAAATATTCTTGATTACTGAAGCAAGTTTGATACTTTAGATGAACTTATTCTGTAATTGCTAGCCTCAAGACACAAATGATATAATTGCTAGACCTGTGTTTCTTTATTCAAGGAAAAAATAGGTGGTGGATGGAAAGAAAAGTTACTTTAAAATAACTGCAGATTGTATTCTTGCCTTATCAAACTTAGAAGTGTGAAGTTTTGAAATATGGGGTTGGAGGGATATTATCCTCTTTCCCTATATTTGTAACATTGAGGACAAAAGTCAGATGCAGCCTGTAGGTGCATGGTGGGAAACAGCTCCAGAGCCCCACTCTGGCTTGCTGTGGAGTACACGAATTTTATATGTAAATGTTGATATTTGATAAGTTTATATGTAAATGTTGATATTTGATAAATTTATATGTAAATGTTGAAAAGATATTTGATCTTCATCCCTAGTAGTAGACGACTTAAAATCCTTGTCATCTCTAGCATTTTTTTTTTTTTGCATGCTAATGAGATGAGTGGTAGCTGGCAGCCCCTAAGTAGCTTTAGGATGGGGACTGGTTACAGACCAAGATATGATTAGAGGGGTGAGATATCTTCAGCCACACCCTGCCCTACCCCCTACCTTTTGGGAGGGAAAGAGGATGAAGGTTAAGTTGATCATGGCCAGTGATTTGATCAATCATGCCCTTGAAGTTTCAATAAAGGCCAAAAGGACTGGGTTTAGTTGAAGATGTGGATGCCTGGAGGATGGCCCTCCTTGCAAGGGCGTGGAAGCCAGTTCCTTCCCACATACTTCATCCTGTGCATTTCTTCATCTGAAAATTGGTATCTCTTTTTTTTTTGTGTGTGTGTATAATTTTCCACTCTGGAAATATTTGAGAGAGCAAGTGATTATGTATGTTAGAACCAAATAGTTTCAATCTTGTATGTAGAGAGAGAAGTAAAAGAAGGGATGCTTGGTGGAAAGAAGGCTTACTAAGATGTGGTGAAATGATTGGGAAGACTTCAATGGAAAAGATAATGTTTGAGCTGGTTTTACAGGTTCAGCTGGTAATTCCTAACTCAGGGAAACTGACAATGAAATCTATTATGGGCCCTAAAATAAGAAAAAAAACTTAGTCATAAGGGATTTTGGTCCTATGCTCCAAATTATAGACATTTATTTACATATGTCATCGTTGAGAATGTAGCTCAGTGGGAGAGCCCTTGCCTGGTAGGTGTGCGGATGTGGGGTCAATCCCCAGCACAACACACACACCTCAGCCCACCCTTTGTCAATATACCATCTTTTACTCTAGTATTTTACATTTTGACCTCTCTTTCCAGTAGTAAAATAAAATCAAGATGTTCATCTAGATCACAATGTAGGACTACTGAGTGTAGAAAGTGAAATGGAAATGATAACTATGATGAAAATAGTCTTTTACTTCAGCAGGAAGGCAGACAAATAGAAATGTCAGAGACCTTGGAAGTCCTTGCATTATCAAGAAAATAGTTTTACAAATACATGGAAATGTCAACAAGAATTAGTTGGAATTCTGATATTTTACATATAACGAGCCACAAAATACAGTGCTAAATTTTTAATTCTTATAAATTAAATTCTAAATTTTTAATTCTTCTTGTCAAATCTCTACAAAAAGTAAGCAGACATATATCACGATGAGGGTGGAGAGGCCTGACAGTGTTGAGAGTAGACTGCTTTGCTAAGTTCTCTCTTTTTCTCACACACATGTCCTCCCTTCCCTCTTTCCCCCTATTCTCTCCTTCCTTCCTTAAGCCCCATCTTCTTTTATCCTTATTTTCTTCCTCCCTTTCTCCCTCTCCTCTTTTTTTCCCCATTTTCCAGGTGCCTTATATTGGAGTAGAATTGAAGAGTTTGAGGTGAATTTGGTGTGCTCCCTATGTTTTTGTTTTGTTTGTATGGGGCTGGAAATTGAACTCAAGGCCTCCAGCAAGCTAGTGAATTGTTCAGCCACTAAGCAACATCGTTAGCCGGTGCTCCCTACTTTTAAGCATATCCTAGAATGTATAGATACAATTTACACCTAGGTAATTCTACATTTGCACTTCATATTTGGAAGTTTTGTTTTACTTCTCCACTCATTCAGCACCATTAAAAAAAACATACAAAAGATCAAACATGCATAGTTAGACTATAATTGACCTTAAGTGCAATCTGTAGGATTTTTATACAGGGTTATTGAATTTAAAACTGGAGACTACTTATAAATGGTATTTGATAATGTTAGTTCGCCATTCATGTGAACATCGTTAATGTTTTTTTCTTCCAAAAGTGATTAATAAATATGTCAATGATAAAAATGTTTCCTCTTATATGTATTCTCTGTCAATAGTATATCTATTAATATATATTAAAATATACATTTGTAGGCTGGGACTTAGCTCAGTGGCACAGACCTTGTCTAGCATGAATCTAAACCTAAGCTTTAGAATCTAAACCTAAGCCTTGGTTTAAATTCCCAGCACTACAAAAATAAAATAAAATAAAAAAAGAGAGAGAGAAGAAAGAGAGTGAGACACACATTCAAGTCAATATTTTTCTACAAAATTATATTTAGAATTATTTGAGGAGCAAGTTTTGATTCATGGTGAATCATTTATGCATTCAACAGACATTTATTGATCATCCATCCTCTCTATATGCTTGACAGTAAATGCTACAAATCAAAGACTAACAAAATTCACTTTCATTCAAAATCTCACATTCTTGTGGGAGCAATATAGGAACAAGGGAATCACGTACCTGTGACAGTAATTTCAATGTAATGATGTGTAGTGTGCACAGAGCTCATTAGGTCATGGGCACACTACAACATGTAAGTAATTGAATTCTGTTTGGGTGAGATGAAAAAGACTTTAGAAGACAGTCAGATTGGAGACACTCCATAAGATTTCCCAGGTAGATCTCAACAGCCTGTGAGAATGTTCCACTGAAGGATATTATTTAGGAGATCTGAGTAGCTTGGAGTGGGGGGAGGGAAAGAGTACCTGCTAAGGTAAAAAGAGGGAAGATATTTGGAGAGGGAGTAGGTACTTGTGGCTGTCTAAGGAGAAGATGAGTCATTTCTCCAACTATGTCTTTGAAAAATTGTAGGGGAATGCTATGGCTTCAAAATAGATAGTGTCCCCCAAAGGTACATATGTGAAAGGCTTGGACCCAGGGTAATAGTACTGGGAGAAAGTGGGGCATAGTGAGAGATTATTAGCTCATTTCGAGCATGCCCTGAAGGACACTGTGGGACCCTGGCCCAACCTGTCTTTTTTTTCTCTTCCTGGATCATGATGTCAATGATTTGATTCACCATCTGCTCCCCACCATTGTCTTTTAATACACCCACCAGAGGCTTATAGCTGTGGGCCCACTGGATCTTAGACTGGAAACTCCAGAACTGAAAGCTAAATCATCTTTTCTCTTTATAAGTTACTTGCTTCAGATACTTTTTCTTAGTAACACAAAGCTGGCTAATACAAGGAACGGATACAAAATTAATCTGTGAGAGGAATATTGTTTAGAAGCAATGCAATAAATTCTAGAGGATGAGTAAGAGGTGAGAATGACAGAAAGGAGAACAGTTAGGGAGCTATTTCAGTGCTAAGGTAAGAATTAAGAGAAACAAAGATGAAGGATACAGCATGGTCTAGCACTGCTGTGGTTTAGGTAAGTATCTCTCAAAGGCCCATGTTACAGACTTAGCCCACAGTTTGGACCATGGGAAGGTGGTGGAAACTTCACAGGGGAATCCCAGTGGGAGGGCATCAAAGAATTGGGGCATGCCCTTGATTCAGATTGTGGCCCAATCTCTTCTGTTTTCTGTCTTTGCTTCCTGACCATGAGGTGAATGGTTTTGCTCTGTCACACACGTCCACTATGATGTTCTTCTCAGGCTCAAAATAATAAAGTCAATCAATGTTTGGCTGAAATATCCAAAACTGACCAAAATAACTCTTTTCTCTTTATAAGTTCAGTACCCCAGTTATGTGCTATGGTGATGGAGAGCTGCCAACACAGACATGTTACATAGTATTCTGTGGAAGCAAAAAGAGAGAAGACAAGGGTGTTCTATGGGAACTGTTTAGAACAGTGCTTCTTAAACATTCAGGAGTATATGAATCTTGGGGATCTGGTAAAAATTGTAGGGTTTGTTTCAGAAGCAAGAAGCCTCCTCTGAGTGGTGCATTTCAGTATGCTCCAAGGTGGTGCTGAAGGAGCTGCTCAACAGATTATGCTTCATGTAGAAGGTCTTGGAAGCCATCTCAGAGGGGTGGTTCCAAGCAGAGTACAATATCAATATGCAGGTACAACATCAAGGAGGCACTGTCAAAAATCATGGTGGGGGAGTCAGCTCTACAAGGGAAGTGACGGTAAGGATTGTCTAAGCAGGCACATGCTTCTTACCAAGAAAGGGGTTCAGGAATTTTTACCATGGAATGATAATTGTTAACAGGATCAGACCTTTATAGTAACTTAGCATGAATAAAGAATAAATGAAGTCTTAATTTATATGTATGCATTTATGTGATTTAAAAAAAAGCTCATCATTTGGTTTTACAGTAAAATTCATAAACAAGTTCATTTTTGCAAAGCTCTTCAAGGACTTTCTTAATTTTGGGGGTCCTCTTTTATTCTTTTGATATTCAAATAACTTTCTTTTGAAGAATCTATCCCATAATTTTTCTCTTCAATTATTGAAGAGTATAGATTGCCATCTACTCTTTAGTAATTCCTTTGCATTTGGTCAGATAAGTTCTCTTACAATACTTTCATCAATTTCATTAAATCAAGTGTCTGTTACATGATAACAATTTACTTCTATTACATTTCCATTGACTAACATTTTGGATAGTTATAGCATCCAACAGTCAGTGGCTCAAGATAGATTCTACTGCTAGATGGTAATATCTTAGTGGTATTTAGAGGTGATTCATTAAATACAATAACATATAATTAAACTCTGAATATTGTGACAGACTTTTCTGCCTTGTGTAGTTTCATGATGGCAGGACCCAGGTGACACATCCTTGAATAACTGTAACTCAGGGCAGGTAGAAGTTTAGACAGGGTAGATAACCACTGATGTACTCTGATTTAGGGATAGAGATGGAAAAGAAAAAGAAGGATGTTGCTTTCCCATAACCCACTCATTTTAGGGAAGGGTTCTAGGACTATAAGTAGAAGGGCTAAATCACTGTGTTTTCAGCAGATATTTAAATTTAAAATGCTGTGGTTTGACTTGGCTGTTATTCCATTGGTCAGGAGAGGATGATTAGGAAAGATCTGGAGTGTCAGGTGCTGCCTACAGGTTACTAGTCTTAGTATCTAAGTGCAGGCTCTAGGTATTCAGAAAACCCCAGGAAACACTGAGTCTGCAGAAGGGGTAGGAAAAAAGGCAAGCTTGAAAAGATGCCAGTTAGCAGTTAAACAGAATAAAACTGTACCTATGTGACAGTGTATATAGAGGTCAGGAAGCCTGTATTCTTGTTCTAATTCCCCATTCCCCATTCAAAATTAGTAGCATGGCATGCCTTAGTTTCCTTTGAATCTCCAACATCATCAGCTTCTGTGCATAATGTTAAGGTCATGAACTTTAACATCATATGGACCTGGGTTGCAAGTTCAGTTTTGTTACTTCCTGTGAGATTCTGAGTAAGTATTTTTCTGAACCTCATTTTACCTTTCTTTAAATTAATGATTGAATTATCTACTGATGGAGTTTATGTGATAATGAATGCTAAGGCCATACCCATAGTTCAACAATGTTAATATTTTACCTTGTCACATTAAGGAATATTGCACAGCAGAAGCACCATGGAGCCTCTAATCAAAGAAAGAAAGAAACAGAGCTAAAAAAACAGGACTGGTGAAAGGACGGAGTTTAGGCATTGTTTAAGTAATGCAATCTTGATAGCACCAAAAATGAGCAATGCTCTATGTGAAGAGTTTAACATCAGTCCTGAGTTGAGAAGTGGACTCTGGATTCTGTTTCCTTGGAAACTACAACGTTAAGATAAATGTTGAGTATTGTGTCTGAAAACCCTTATCTGAAGCTTTGCACCTGGGTTGAAAATTGAGGTTGCTTCTCAGTGTCAAAGTGACTGAAATCCTCCAGGCAAGAGTGGGTTATTCCATTTTTACTGATCTGATTTCAAAAGGCAAAGTTTCTAATAGTCTGATTTTAGAGAACAAAATGTCTCAGCACTTCATCTTTTGGTAAAGTAACTAAAGCACTATTAACAGGCCAACCCCATAGGCTTGCAAAAGAAAGTAGACAATGTATTATGAAGTACTAATACAGTGTCTGTCTTGTAAGCAAGAGTTATTCTTATTATTTTTATTGCTGCTTAGCTGTCCTTTCACAAATAAACCTCCCGTAATAAAATTGGCTGCTGAGTTGAAGTATTCAACTTTAGTCACTGAAAACTATAATTTCAAAAACCTAATCAGTTGGTAAAGGGATGGACTTCAAGAACCATGCTTCAAACAGTGGTCTGGATGCAGAACAATGACCTATTGCTTTTGTACTAGAGATTTTCTGTCCCCATTTCACCAGACGTGCTATTCGATTAAGAGGTTTGGAGTAAAGTGTGCATTTGCACTTTTCAAGCTCCTGATTTTGATGTGCAACCAAATTTCAGAAACACTCATGTAACTGAATGAGCATGCTGAAACATCCCAGTGTATATGCTGTTCCCAAATGATTAGGAGTAGCTTCAAGCATCAGACAATATGGCTTAAATGTTATCTAGCTGAGATTTCACTCAATATTGGAATGCCCTTTCCCACATCTTTGATACATTAATTTTTCAACTTGCATACTTTTAGTGTTAACAATATCAATCCTATGCAGCTAACTGTTTCCATGTTAAGTACTGCTACTCATTAGTAAGCCCTCATTACATTCACGCTCTATTCAGAGTACTAATTCTGCTTTCTGATGGACCAAATTAGAGGTCTAATTCTGTTACCTATTGGTTCTTCTTATATCAAGTTCCCTAAACTTGTCTGCTTCTGGGAAGAATATTTTCAGACTTCTGATCATTTATCTTGCAAGATGCTTTAAGAATGTTCATCCCCTGATCATTCTCATGTGGGCACACTTGTTGGGCGATACTGCTATGATCAAAAGGGAATGACATAATTTGATGCACTCCAGGTTGATGTGATGAGCCTAAATCAGAGAAGTAAAGACGCTCATTTATAAAAAAAATGGCAATATATTTTTCCTCTTGTAAAACGAATAAAAATGATCACAACATAAATATATTATCCTTTCCACAAGGAATTATAATTATAACTGACACATGGAAACCCTTCTATTCTATCCCACAAATGTTATTTGTTAATTTGCAGTCCAGTTGGAGAAAATATGGCAAATTTGCACTTATGATAATATATATTTTAGTGATGGATCACTAAATTTTCTCATTACTACATACAATGATTTAAAGTACACAACATTTTTATATCCCATTAAAGATTTGCTAGGCCAGGATTTCTGTAGACATCTAGAGAATTTCAGAGTCTTACAGTATTGATCTCCTGCAACTTACTGCTTCAGAAGTGGGCTGAAACTCAGTAGGGAGGATGGTATATAGGCCACGAGTGTTTTTTCTTCTGTTTTGGGACTTTGAAATTTAGTTTCAATTTTAGCCTTTGCCCCTTTCTCCTTATGCTCCTTATGATCTCAAGCATATTTAATTGACTCATATGCAATTGGTTAATTAGGGGGAAAATGCCAGTATGATGCAAATATATATTGGTGTATATGTAATTTTTTCAAATTTAGCATTTTGTACCAAAAAACAGAGGCAAGGTGTACTATCAGCTGAAAGCAGCAAACTGCAGAGTTATAGGATTCTTGAAATGATGATAATTAAGCTAACATTATTTCCTCTCATGATTTAGACATGTACTTTGTCTGTTTTGCTTGTACAAATTAGACTTCCTGATTGCTTGCATCTTTGCACTGAACTCTGTAGCTCTGCTGTCTCAATCTACCCTTCCATTCCTTTTCATCAGGTGAACTTCAGCTTTTCCTGAAATATTTTGTTATTTGTTAGAAATTTAAGGTTTTTAAAAATTGTGGCATGAGAACACAGTTATTGTTTTTGTTAGTTCTCTAAGGAAATCATATAGGATTTGAGTTGTGATCTATTTTCTTATAGCCTTTCTTATAGGAAGGGCCACATGAGGTTTTCTTCAGGAATGATTATTTTGCATTTTACTTGACCAGGTTTCTCCCAGCCAGCAGAAACAGTGCAGTGGAGAGGGTTTTGTGATGCTGAGGTTCTCTGAAACTCCCTCTGAAGCCTTCACCTTCTCCCTCTCAAACATTTGCAGTCAAACTCAATATCAGTGCTCATATATCTCACTGAAAGAAAAATGAATGGCTGAATATATGAGACCTTTATCTCTTAGTCCAGGACCCATAAGCTGCTTCATACCATCATATACAGAGGTTGGCCCATAAAAATAATTTTTCATGATTTCCCCATTTCTATCCCCAGCTCAATGACCTCTAATCTATTTCTCTCAGCTTTATCCAAGACAATTTTGCTTATCTTAACTCTTAGGCTCCCATTTTTGACTTAGAGCCCCAAGGTTCTCAGTATGTATGTCCTTTCCTTATGTAGAATTCATCTGGGCTCTCCTCAAGTAATTGCATCATGGGCTTTTTATGTATTTTCTCATTTATTCTGTCTTTCTTGCTCCAATTCTGAGGACTATAGCCCTCTTCCAGGCTCAGTTGTCAGAAGTGTCTCTGGTTAAAATAATCTTGGCCAATCCTCAAGTCAAAGCTGGTTTAGAAAGACTGTCATGGGAGAACATAATGCCACCTTTGATCCTGCAGGCTCACTTTCAAAGTCATTCTACTTTCCAATAAATCTATGCTTTTTCAATCTTTACATTTGTAAAAAAACAATCTATGGTTATGAACTCCCATTTTTTTGTAATGTTTTGAACAACCAATTAAAAAAAAAACAATCTATGTATTAACAGAAGCACAGAGTAGAATTAAATCTACAACCTCAGGCCCTCTAGGCTTTTGCTTCTTGAATAATGTTTTTAAATATTATTCTATATTCTGGTATGTTATCCAAGTTGATGATATTATGTTGCAAGTGGGAGAATGCTAGTATAGAAGGTCAAGGCCCATTAATTCCTTCAGATCAGTGACAGGTCATTCAGGAGTATTTTGTGCCAATGTACTATATGACAACTTTTTACTGTAAAATTATTAGTATTCATCCTAGCATTTCCAAGAGCCCTATAAAATCATAGTCCGGACAAATCCTGGGAGATACTGGCTGTGGTGCCACGAGTCCAGGGCTGTTAATGCCCATGTTGACTCAGAATAGGCAAAGTTCAAGGACTTCTAGGTTGAAATTATTTAACCTAAAATTATTACACAACATTTAACTGAACTAGATTTGATTTTAAATGAAAATAGAGAGGTTTTATTAACATGTTAAAGAACTCACACAACATTTCTATTTGGTGCAATGTTTATTTTATCTGGTCAGAATCTTTCTCAAAGAGAAAGTTAGTCCAGTGATTTGCTATTATATACAACAAAGCTGTTTGCTTCTCCAAAAACACACAAAAAGAAAACAGCAATCATATTTCACCAGCTGAAGGAATCTGTCATATGTAAAGCACTAATGACCATTCATTTTGCATTTAAAATACAGCCAAATGAGACAAAATATCTCTAATTTTCAGAAAGTTGTTTCCTCAGCCAAAAGTATTTAAAGAAACATTAGTAAATAAGAATAAATATGATATAATTATTTCTACTTTTTAAAAAATGTAATTGCTCTGCTGTATTAGAAGATCACTACTTTTTATCCTTGTCAATAAGTTCATTTAGGACAATAATCTATTTTTATGATGATATTACATTGAATAAAACTGCTTTAAATATATTTATCATATTTTTAGTTTGCCCAAATAAAGTACTTAAAATATTATTGCCCAAATACTATAATTTATATGTTGAATCAATGTATAATAAAATTTAAAAGTACATAATATCACATCTTTTTTAGTTTATAGTGATTAGTACCTTAATTTAAATGCTTGCCTTCATAAAATTATGAGTAGTTTGTTAAATGTCAGAGTACATTAGGAATGCAATCTGCAGTTTAAAATCTGGTTAATGTTAATTGGAAAAACAGCTATAAAAGAACATGTAAAATTAAATAACATTTAATAGTACTTAATGTAGACTTAGTAAATTATGCAAATAAGTATTCATCTATTCATATTAATGTTTTTATATATTCATTCTACATGAAAAAATTTTCAAGTTAGGTAATAATTGAAATGCAATATGTAATGATCACTTATTATTTATTCAAATATTTGAAGTTGTTTTATAAATAATAAGCATGGCTCAGTAACGGGATGTAGTTTTACTAATTTCAAATTTTGAGTGTGTGTGTGATTTAAAATATTTATTTGATTTTACTACATGTTGTGCCTGAGAGGAAAACAAGCATGAGATATTACATTTTAATGGAGTTAAAGGGTATTTCCATTCTTTAAAATTCAAGCATTCAACTCATGGCAGGCATGGACAATGATGAGTTACTGGTCTTCACTTTCATGCAATCAATGGGATAGCATTACAACAGTACATTATAACATAACTCTAATTTACAAGACTGTATGGGCAGCTGTATTGCCTACATCTTAAACAGACTTTTGTGATCAATTTATATTGTTATACTGTTAGGGATGAGTAAATAGAGGCCAAGATAAGTTAAAAACAAGATCACTCACACAGAAATAGTTGATTCTTTGATTTACCAAAGCTAGGGATTATCATTATTGGTAATTTTATTATTTGTAATCTTCTATGACTAAAGCATCTTGGTGTTAGAACCTCTTTAGTAACCTGAAATTGACTGTCACTAAGACATTACAAGAGTGTCATGTTCTTAATATCTTAACTGTTGTTACTATGGAGCATTCCTTGGCAGAACCTCTTTATGTCTATAAAACAAATCTAAACTTGAATGTAATTTTCCCTAATCCAGCTGTTCTCATATATGGTAGATGTGGTCACAAAAGCAGGTGAGGTAATAGTTATTTACCCCACCAGGTCAGTGTAACTCAAGGATGCAGAGTTTGTAATCTAGTCTCTGAGATTTGGGTGAAAATTCTGGCTGTGCTACCTAATAATAGGTAAACTATTAGAAGATAATTTCATCAATAAATATCTCACTTACCTAAAGTTATCATGGAGGTTGTTATGGAATAATTGTCAAGCCAAAATGCTTATGTTAGTGTCTGAAATATACTAATATCAAAAAATATTAGCAATTACCAACACTAAAATTCCTAACACATTTTTTTGATAAATATTCCTAATAAATAGCATGCAGTTAATGAATAATTGTGAAAATTTACTTGTTAATTACAAAACAATTACTTTGCCTAACTCACACAGTGTGGATATGATCTCTGCACCTGGAAATTTAGTTCTCTGAGACATAAGTAGGGGATGTTGTAAATACCTTAAATGTTTTCTATAATTCACCAGCAACATCATGCTCACCTTTGTCCTTCACAATGAGCCCAAGCAGGGGCTTAGCTATCATTTACAACATTGATGGCTAGTGTCATATTTTTTTCCCATCAATAACATTGAGAATAGTGAATAAGAAATTATCCACCCATGAATTAGCTACAGATCCACAGGTGCCTCATGGCCCTAGTATGAGATTCCCAGATTTTTATGAAGCATAAGTAATCTCTCTAGCTTTTCAACTGCTTATTATATTGCCTCACACATCTCAATGTATGTCTTGGCCTAATTACTAAGTTTCTAATGTCTTTATGCCCTTACATATGTTTTCTTCTTATAGAATGCTAGTAGGATACTAACCCATTAAAATTCAACTCAAAGTGTATTTCCTATCTGAAGATTTTCACAACTCCTAGCCTTAAGCAAAATCAGGAGAGAGCGGGGGTCTTCTCTTTCTTACAGCAGGTCCCTGTGGAGGTAGAAAGGTCAGAATTACCGCAGGAGATTTTTTAAATTCACGTGTGCTGGGGTTTTTCCTTCTTCCAAATGTTGTGAGACTGAATTAAAAAATGTACGATACAACATTTTTCTCAGGTACCTTTATTAAAGAATCCACTATTTCCATTTCCTGTGATCTGGTACAGAAGCACAAATTCTTGGTTTACTCTTATTTACTCCTGGCTACTATATAGTCACCTTATTTTTTACTTTTTTACTCCTACATTTTTACTCATGCTGAATATCTTGAGAACAGGAACCTTTCTCCCACTTAAATCCCAAGAAAGTATAAAACTAAACACCTGAAGGAACTTATTCAGTATGTTTTCATATTGATATAAGAATGAATATATTCTAGGATCATATTCTTTATTTTATTGTCACTAAACCAAAAGCCTCAAATAGGATAACAAAACACACATTTTTTTTTTAAAGCTCAAATGGAGAAAACAATCTAAGCATTAAATTTCTAATACTTTGTTTCATAAACAAGCCCCAAGGTCATCGTTTGTTTATTTATTTTTTGTATACAGAATTATAGTAAGATTGGTTTCCTGGTATTCTCACAATAAATTAAGAAAACTGTGTGGTATTAGTTGACATCCTCTGCAGAAAGATGCACTATCAGCAGTAAGAATTGATTGCCTGACAGGCTATCAATAGACACAAACCCTGAAATAGACACAAATCTTAAAACAGCTGAGAAGTTTGGTGTATTTTAATTCAATAGCAAACATCTCCCTAGACATGTCACCCAGGCACAACTGAAACAGCAGAGCACTGAGGTTGTGTAGGCACAATATAATGGGACAAATGCCATCACAGAAGATGAATAATTACTGTGAGATCACAAAGGGAGCTCCTCACTTTGAGTTGAAGAGTTATGAAACCTATGAGAGATGCGACAGTTAAGCTGAGTCTTAAATAACAGGTCGCAGGGATGAAAGCAGAAGCTTAACAAAGACCCCAGAGTGTTTGGAGGGGAGTGAAAAATTCAACGTCATTCAGTGTAGGCACATGAAAATCAGAGATGAGTTGGGAGAAGCTGAAGAGTAGGCCATCCAAGGATATCTGAACTCACATGATTGGCAACATGTGGTATGCAATGATTTTACTGAGATAGTGGCATGACTGGATTTACTTCTTAGTTTTAGAAAAACACAGAGGATGAGTAGAGAGCCAATTTGGTAGATTACTAGTTATATGGATCATGTATAAAAGTATTTTTAAAGGTCTGGAAAAAAAAAGGCTTGAGACAAAAGATGTACTAAAAAGATATTTAGGACTGACTAGATTGGAAAAAAAAGGAACTAATGAAAACCCTCAAGGATGATGCCCATATAAAGATAGGAAAATCAAGATGCAACCCAGGGTTGGCAGAAAGCAATGCCTGCAGCTTTGAGCATGCAGAGAATGGATGGAATGCAGTGGGCCATACCAGTGGAACTGTGACGAAACAGAAGTATGAGCTAGAGATTTGGAAAGTTGTTGGAGCAGGAGCTTCATATCTGATCACTATCACTCAGGAGAGGAGATGCTGTCCACCAAGAAAGAGTTACAGAGAGGAAACAAAAATCACAACCACAGAACACCAAGAGAAAGCATCACTTCAGAGAAAAGCAGAGAGACAGGATGACCAAGTGCAAAAAGAAATGCTAGGAAAAGTCAGAAGAGAAGTAGGGGAGAGGTTCGTCCTGTGTGCAAGAAAAGAGTATTAAGGTATCAGTGGTGTCACATGTCCTTGTAGAAAAACGATTACTGAATCAAAAAGTGTCGAATCCACTCATAGTTTGGTTTCTTTGGAGGACTGGAAGAGCTGTTCATAAAAAGAATGCCGAAAAGAGGCTGATGTGAGCTTTAAAATGTAAACAGCAATATCAAGTGATATTTGGTGATGTTTATGGGAAAAGTCAGATGATGTTGAATTATATATGGGAGTTTTTCTTTGTATATATGGGAGTTTTGAGTGATTCTGAAAGGAGAAGTTTTTCAATAAAATTTATTATCCTGGACACCATTCAGCTTTTATAAGCATATGTCTGCCATCTGAAGTTACGTGTTACACTTTTTCTTAGAGGGAACTGTTTTTTTAATTAATTAATTAATTTTAATTAGGTATTTATGACAGCAGAATGAATTTTGGTTCATGTACACAATTGCAGCACAACTTTACATTTCTATGGTTGTCCACAATGTAGTGTAGCACTATATGTGCAGTCATACATGCACTCTCCCTCCCCTTCCTCCCCTTTGTCCAATCAGGGTTCCTCCATTTTCCTCCATGCCTTCCCCTTCCCCATTATGGATAGGGAAATTACAACTTTTCATCTTTTAAAAGTAGTAAAAGCTATTTATGTGTTTTCCCTAGAAAGACCTCAGTTGTTCTGGTTTAATCTCATTTCTTCAGAAGTTTGACTTTCCAACTTAAATGATGATTAATGATAATTATTCTGTAATGAAACCTCAACATGGTGTCAACAATCTAGGCAACATGGAATGCGAGTAAAAGTCTGGTATCTGATTACTATGTTTTACTAATGAAGATGAACACGTTGTTGTTTCCAAAGCCTTGTTCTATTGCTTTTGCTTTTGTTGCTTATTCTCTAACTTAAGAAGTACAAGGCAAAACATAAATAAGTTCTGGAGAAAGTATGATTTTTCAGAATATTTTTAAAAAATTAAACTAATTTTAATTGCCACAAAGTCATAGGCCCTGTAGCTGAATGAGCACATGGTTTATGTGGTAGGTAGTAGGATGCTCAAAGCCTATTATAAACAGTTACACTTCAGTGGATACTTAGAATTTTAGAAAATAAAATTTATATTTTCATGAGCAAAGAGAATTGATAAAATTAGATTAAGTATAGTTCTTTTAGTATGAATAAACCTGAAGTAGGGCGATTGGTCTCATAGAACATGCTAATAAAAATATGAGGACCCCGTGTCCTTTTATATCTCTTGAAAGCTTCCATCAGTTGCTCTTCTGCAGCTGTGAATTCATTTACAGGGGCGTAAGGAGGAAAGAGTCTCAAGAAAATTCCCAAAGTAACTTAACTTTGTATTCCCACCGTTTGGTACACTTCAATGCATTTTGTATGGGGAAATTGTCTTTGATATGTAAAGTTCAGGCTTGTAAAATAATAGGCTAATAAGAATATAAGATTTATATTAAAATAAAAGAAAAACATAATATAATATAACATATATATTATATTATGTTATATAACATAATATAATATAACATAATTATAATCATGTAAGTCATTTGTAGCAATTTTATTCTGCACCACAGGAAGATATTTAAATGATGAATGCCAAATTGGAAACTTTCCAGGCTTTTTATCTATTTATGTATTCAAAAGGGTTAAATTTTGAGTCAATTACAGACACACACACACACACACACACACACACACTCATACACACAAAACCCTCTGCCCACACATGCCCACAGAAGGGCATGTACACAGATGCAGTTCACAATACTTTCCATCCAGCATGTTATACTTTAAAACACAGACACGTGTCAGACTAGCCCAGAGGGAAACCAGAAGTTCTGCAGCACCACATGGGGTCCCTGATTGAAAAATAGTAATTTTAATGCCTTCACTTCATCTTAGAGCCTTCAAAGTTCTTCCGTTTGATCCTCAGAGAAACCCTGAAAAATCTATACTGTCTTAATCTAAAGAAAAGGCAAGTGGCTCAGGTGGTTTGCAACTGTTTTAAATTCAATTCTTTCAGTTCCTGATGTGTTTCTTCCGTATTGTGATATAACAGTTAAATACAGGGTCTGTATAACTAGATGGATTGGGTTCAAATCGTGTTTCTACTGTTTAGCTTAGTCACAATATCAGTGGACTTTTCTCAGTTTTCTCTGATGTTGGATGAAGAAAGTAATGGTACTAAGGTATGGTGTGGGCTACATTTTGTAATATCTGTGTAGTATCTCAATGTTGCCAGATTAATTAAACACTCATAAATTATCATTATTCCCAAATAATTTATATTGTGTTTATTAAAATGAGTTTCCTCTAACATTATGCTCTAGCAGAGAAAGTATCTTGACTATTAAAATGTAATATGCCTTCTCCAATATTTAGTGGTTTTTCTTCTTTTCACTTACAGTGATTATTATTATTTTGTTTTTGCAGGCTGAAAACAGGCATAATTGCCATACTTTCGTAGTCCTTTAATTCTATGAGTTTGAAAAATAGATTTGGAACTTTTTCTTATACAGTTTTCCATCAATGGTGATTTTTAAAACTGTTTTTTCTCCTCCATGTTGACCATGTGGTTTTCAAGATTAGTTATATTTTGAATTATATTCACTATTAGATAAGTAAATAGATGCCCATCAGACTAACACAGAGGAATATCAGGAGAAATTACAATAAATTTCTGTTGAGTGGAATGTTGTATCCACCACTATTTCACTAAATCATGTTGGCTGTAGAGTTAATGCTCTCCATGTTTGGGATGGAAGTTCTGATATATTTCTTGGATTTTTATCTGAACTGCAGGCAGCTGTTGCAAACGGAAAATTTCTTTCTTTCTTGTATCTGAACTATGTAATAAAATTCTAGTAATGCTATACTAATAATGATGATTACCAAAGTGACAAATATTCATTGAGCATCTGTTAAATGTCAGACATGATGTTAATAATTTTGATATATACCAAGTAAATCGATCACTGCAAAAATTAAACAAAGCAAGTGTTATTTTGATATTTTCAGATGAAGAATTTGAGGTTCATTAATCTTTTTTTAAATATATTTTTAGCTTTAGATGGACGCAATATCTTTATTTATTTTTATGTGGTGCTGAAGATTGAACCCAGTGCCTTATACTTGTAAAACAAGTGCTCTACCACTGAGCCACAACCTTTGCCGAGGTTCACCAATATTAAAAACCTTATCCAGGGTCACATAGCATATCTGGTAATACTCCCCCCACCCATACTACAGATTAAACTCAGAGGTGGTCTACCACCGAGCCTTTATATATCCCCCAGCTCCTTTTAAATACACACACACACACGTATATGTGTGTGTGTATATTTTTTTCCGTAAGAAAGGGTCTTGCAAAATTGCCCAGACTGACCTTGAATTGCCTCATCCTCCACTATGCTTGACTATAACTAGTAATATTTTATTTCCAGTGCTGTAAATGTTGTCCTGTTTTGTGATATTGTATGAATTATTGAATAGGAGAACAGATTTTCTGCAAGTCTACCTTTAAGAAATAAGGACAAGGATCTACACTCACCTTCCCCAACTGCTTAAGTAGTTTCCATATGGTGAGTTGGAATCTTTTTCATGCTGAGTTAAATAAAAGCAGAAATTATACTGACGGTTACTCTAGAGCTATAAATTCAAACTTTTCTTATTTATTGATTAAACTTTCTGACTTACAATGACTGAATCTGCTCATGACTAAGAGTTTTGTTAAGTAGAATTATTTCTGACCTCATAGTCCTGGGTTAAATCTATTTAAAAAAGTAAGTTTATGAAACAAAGTAATTAAATTCACTCTAAATGAAGAAAAAATAGAATAACTGTATACAATGGAATTTTTAAAAAGATAATTTCATTTAGACTGGGAGAAAGAGTACTCAGATGATAATGAGTAATTTGAAAAAGCAATTAGAATACTTTTTCTATTTCAATAGTGAAACTATTGTATATGATACTGTAAGGGTGGATATATGTCATTGTATTTTTGTAAAAAGTACACAGATTGTACAACACAAATAGTGGACTTTAAAGTAAACTATGAATTTGAGTTAATAATAATGTATCAATATTGGCTAGTTAATATTAATATGTATGTGAGGTGGCAGGAATATGTGAGAACACTACTTTCTAAAGAATTTTCCTGCAAGCCTAAAACAACTCTAAAATATAGTCTTCTAATTTTAAAAATCAAAATACAAAATTTAAGACAGAATGAAATATGAATTGTGTATAAAAATTGTGGCATATAGTCCCCATACTAAATTTTGTAAAACTATATTATTTGTAATATCATTTTGTCTATTACAAGGTCATTTTTCCCCATGTTGAAACCATTACAAGAACCCAAAAATATTTCTATAGAAATGAATTGGAAGATATCATCTATTCTTATACCTAACTTCCAGTCATCTAGCCAGAATGACCTTGCCTATTTTGAAACAACTATAGGGAAAGACCTCACCATCATTTAAGTAAGTGCTACAATCTAGATTTCAATTAAATAACAAAATGATTTAATTTCTCTTGAAAAACAATTTGGGCAAAAATGAGAAAACTATTTACGTAAATGGCTGGTTTGCTCATGCTAAAAGAGAATTTATCAGAATTCTCTGGCAGATTCAGTTTTGCTCTCTTAATTTATTTACCATGCTTCAGATTAAAGGATTTCAGAAATAACACAAGAGGATTGTAAATATTTAAAAGATGGTACCTTAGATCAGCAATTCCTAAGATTCTCTCGGTTTAAAATTCATTTTCCCTTATGCTTAAAATGAAGATTGGGACGGCTCATAAATATTCATTTCATGAATATCTTTCCATGACTCTTTTCCTACAGCAGGAGCCACCTGCTCTGAGGAGCCTTGGAGTGCAAAGTATATTAGAGGGAATTGGCAAATGCCAGAGGACCATGGTGCCAAAGATTGGATGGCTTCTGGAGCTCCCTGATGCACATAGCAAGTCCCAGAGCACCTAGGCATGGAACACTGACAGAAGTGATAGTTTCTGGGCCACGACATAAAGACATGCTCTCCAAGATGACATAGAGAACATTTATGTATTTCTGGATGAAGAATTGCTGAAATAATAAATGTTACATCCAGAGGTTTAGGATGATCAGTTAAATAGCTCAAGCTCTGTGCTTAGTTTGTAATTGTTGGTTTTAGGATGGAAGTGAATTTAAGCCTGGCCAAAGTAAGGACATGATTTTAACATTAAAACTCCAAGTTAAACCCTGTTTTCATATAGTTTATAAGTGCTTTCATATTTAACTTACTCATTTTTTCCAAAACAATTATCCTTCCTTAATTCTGTGTGTTAAAATATTGCAGAAAGCTATGTTGTGTGTCGCAGGGTTTCAGTATGAGATTCAAGAAATCATTGAGTCACATAATTGTGTTCAGAGTGCCTTGAAAGTAGGTAGCAGTGTCCTTCAGAGCAATGGATGATGCAAGGTGAAAATTACCATATCTAGATTCTTTATCTAGCTCTGTGACTCTTAGATTGAAATTTTGGTTTTTCAACTAGAAAAGTAAAACATCGCCAATTTATACACTGTCTGAAACATATACTCATTAGTGAATGGATCCTTCATCAAGCTGTTTTCAACAAGAAAGAAAGTTTCTTTGTGAATAAAATAGTAGCATGAAAACATCAGTCACTAAATATGCATATAGTTGCAATTTTTCAGTACTGATCAATGCTATAAGTCATGATTAGTTTTAATTTGTTGTTAATTTGGAAGAGCCTAGAGGTGAGCCAAAAACCTTAAAAATTTCAAAGTTTCTGTTCATTTAAGATAAACCTCTAAGAATGACCTCATCAGTATTCTATGGGGGAAACCAGATTTCTCCTTCTATCTGATTCCTTCTCATTCCTGTAGGACTTCTTGACTCTGATTATTGTCCTTTGACTTCAATTTTATAAACTGGAGATGAGGAGATCAAAATAGAGAACAAGTATTTTGTTCTGATTACAGATGCTCAAATTCCATCAATAACAGTAAAACATAGTAGAAACCATTTTTTTTAAAGTGCTCTGTTTTCAAAAAATATTACTATGCAAAATAAAGAGCATAGCAGGAGTTACCTTTGGATATTTGCATATTTTGGAAAAATGTATAAAAATCATTTCGGACTATGAGAAGGAGAATAAATAGGCAAAACCTATCCTGGACTTTTGGATTTCAATGCTACTTTTAACACTTGCCTATTTTTTAAATTAAATGCCAACAATAAATTTTTGTGTGTGTGTATATTCTCACTAAAACATGATCTTAGTTTAAATATTTTAAAGGAAATGTGTTGGTTAAATGGCATTTAAATAGTTAACTTTATTAAAATACATATTTTTCATATTTTAATTAAAACATTTTTATTAAAGTTTAGTTGTAAGTTTAATAACATTGTGATAAAGTATTATTAACATATTCTCAGAGTTTGCTGGATACTTTCTTTACTATTTGATAATTGTGAAACTGTGTTAGGGTACATATAACTGGGTTCATGGCTTTAGTTAGACACAGGAAGGGAGAGGACTTTGTAAGCATCCTATCAGAGCACAGTGGCATTCAGTTGTCCCAGAGAAGCTACACCTGGGCACCAAGGCTTTCATTTCAATGCATAACCATGAGGACTCTGGAAGTTCATGAGTCTTGGGAAAGACCAAAAGTGTGATTTTATATTTTAGAAAGAAACACCCATCAGGGAAGTCTAGGTAATAATTTTAATTGAACAAGAGATGCAAAGTTTATATTCCATGTGGGTATATTAATTGTCCTAGGCTTCACTTTGGGGTATTGAGTTGTAGGTGCTGATGGTGCGGCATACCTGAGGTAACTTCTCCAGGCTATTCTGAATGGAAATGGTAAGTGCTGGAAGAAGCAGATGTAAACTTTCCATAAAGAGCTCACAAGGCATTCAAATATGTTGGATCAGCCCATTGAACTATTGAACCAAAGGGAAATTGACTCCTAAAAACGGATAAATTTATGTCTACTACAAAGATGAATGATGGTGCTATGTGTAGCACTGATGCTCTTACACTGACGTGAGATTGGTGATTAGAGGTAATAGCAGGGGTGAAAAAAATAAAGTCAAGTTTCCAGCATCAAACTTGACTCTTGCCAGAAGCCATTACTTGTAAGCTAGCAGCATCTTTGGTAGCTATGCATCCTCTGGGTTCATCTTTTGAGTGAGGGCAGCAGAGTTTTAGGAAACAAGCTCAAGATGGTAGTCAAAAACTCTTACTGTAGATCTTTGGAGAACTAGAGAATGAAGGCAAGACCAAAAACTGATTCAGAATTGGCTTTGGTACAAATTTGTTTTTGCCCATCAGGATCAGCTGTAGTTCAACAAGAAGAAAGCAGAATTTAAATCAATCAATAATTTTTGTCCCTCAGAGAAATTGTATGAGCTGCAACATATACTAAGAGTGAACCACATTTGTCGAAATATGGACGACTAATGTTTGTGAAGAGGGAATAAGCTAAATTATCAGTTCAGTGTTGAGATTCTAATAATAAAGCTAAGAGAACTACAACTTCTTCAGAGAATGTCATGAAGTCCCTGTGGATTATGGTACCATTCTTTTGTCAAAGATTAATTAGATTCCACTTTTGTCAAAAACACAGAAAATATGGCTTACAATTTTTCAAATAATCACTGTACTTTCCTTACAGTGTTAGGTTTATAGCATTTTTGAGTGTACAACATAGTTTGAATAGTGATTTCCAAATTTATTCACAGTTCTTCCTATCCTTGATATCTCCATCTCACATAAAGGAAAAAATTCTCAAAATTAAGCCTCTTTCATTTCAATATTTTAACTGCTTTCCTGTATTGTACATTATTTGGCACCATGCTCTGTCATTTCAGCTTCTCTTTATGAAAGACATTGTCTGATTTTGTTAGATAGTTTACATTTCTTACTTGAATTTGATGAGCTGTTTTGCTTTTAGATGTACTATATTGGGTCTGGATCCCAAGTCCTTTTTATTTTTTCCTTATGTTGAACATGACTGAAATATTACTAATACACATAATAAAAGTAGGTTTATAAAAAAGCCTAGATTTAACTATGGATTGATTGAATGCCTTTTTAATAGATACAGTTCTGAGTAGCAAATATTCAAATATCTTCTATTCTATATTCAGAAAAAATTCATAGAACAGTGGAGACAAAGATTACTTGGTAAATGCAATTTTTGAGTTTCTTAAGTATTCAGTCAGCAGTCACTTCTCTATGAATTTGTAAAAAGAAAAAGAAAAAGCCCTAAAAATTTTCTAAATATTTAATGTCATATATAGCATTTTGATGAAAACGTGTACAAGTTATGAACTACTTGCTCATTGATTATAAGTTTAGTCATAAACCTCAGGAAAATAGATGCCAGTTGATATAGTTTTACTAGGCTTATATACTGAGCAGGAAAAGTTAGTTATAGTAGCATATACAGTTATATTTTATGTATTTATATTTAGCACATTTATTAGATCTTAAAATATCATGGAGTGTAAGGTGTAACATTAACAATGCCAATGGGAGAATATTATATTAAACATAAATATTGATTTTATAATAATCTAATTTTCAGAAATGTTATGTCTAAAACTGTGTATATGTTACAATCAGCAAAATATTAGTTCTAATAATATTTTATAATAATATTTTATAGTAATCAGCACTATATTATTTCTACCATTAATATTGGTGTAGATAGATAGATACATAGATTAGAGATGCTCCGTCAGTTCTAAGAGTGCTATGTAAACTCCTCTTCGTGTTCTTGCAAACTCCAGTCAGCAGTCAGCACAGCCTTTCCATCCTGCAACTGTGGCTGTCTATGAGACAGCCCTGATTTGGTACCATGAGAGCTCTAGTACCTGGAGAACGTCTTTATCTACTAGGACAACTTTGATATAATTCTGGCAAGGCATGAGGAGATGCAGTGAGAGATGTTGGCTATGAATATAACATCTGCTTCATTTGGGTGAGAAGGTAACAATCTAGACTCTCTGGACAATGCTGGATGACATTGATCAAATACGAGGAGTGAACACCCTATGAAGGCCTGACCAATCTCAATCAAGCAAGGACAGCTGCCAAGGATGGTGAAGTGCTGAAAAATACCTGCCAATTCTTTGGAATCAGTCTCCTGGGAACAAGTCTGATCTCTCTTCTGCAGAAACAGCAGAGAGGATCATTAAGACATAGATCATGCTGAAGATCAGCTCCCCTTTTGTGAGTGTCTAAATAGCACTACTGCCTGGTTTTGCCCTTTTAGGATGAGTAAATAGTTCACAGATCAGGAAGGTGAAACATGTACTGATTGCAGGCTAAGACAGAAGTCCAAAGGGAGTTGTAAATATCTGGAGGGTCTCTCTCTAGAAACCATCATGAGCCTGATATTACTCTTTGGTATACCAATTGTGTGTGAGTCAGAAAAGAACTTGAAATCCACCAAACCTACGCATTTCCTTGGGGACCAAGTGACTGAGGACACAGCCATATATGGTTCTTTTTAAAAAAGAATAGGGATCAGACAGCTACGAACACATAATTTTCCTTGCCCACAACCATATTCCTGTTATACGTCTTTTTTCACATGTGACACTACTGATGTGTCAGAATCTCCAATTGTGGCTGCAGATGGAAGAATGAAGTATCCATTATTACTTCTCTCCCATTTTGAAATGTTGTCTTATATGTTTAATTCCCTTAATAAGTCTGCTCACAATGCTCCAGGACATGTTTCCTTAGTTCAAGACTCTTGGTAGTGTTTTCTTTACTAGGAGCCTGCTTGTGTAGACAGGAAGGACCTAAGACATGATTAATGAAGATAGGACCCATTATTCCTAGTGGTCAATATTTTTGTATGGTGTCTCAGGAAGCCATTGTCATTCCAGTGAACTAGAGGATGAATGTAACCTGTACAATAATAACAACAACAACCCCAAACAAACAGACAATCAAATAAAAAAGATTAACCAACCTAACCAATGTTTCCACCTTGCCCCAGAAAAGCCTTGTTAGGTCAAACCTGAATGTTGTTTTGCTGTACTTCTGGTTTCATTAAAAAAAAAAATCTATGTATGTAATTCAAAAGAAATGGAAATTCTTTTAGATTTCTGACAGATAAAATATGTAGCCTTAAAAAATTCAAGCTATTCTTTACTCCATCGTGGTATGAATTTGATATATGGGCACAAGAGGGTACATATAAATTGGGAAGGTATTTTATTTTTCTTTCTTTGTGCATACAAAAATGGGAAGGGCTCCCTCGCCACCTGATACTTGCAACGTGTTAGAAAGGTGAGGGAGAAGAAAACGTTTAAGGCATGAGAAAGAAAGAGAAAAGCAAAGACTTAAACTAATAGGGAGCCTACATCCTGGGAACAAATCTTTACTCCTCACACTTCAGATAGAGCCCTGATATCTAGAGTATACAAAGAACTCAAAAAATTAGACAATAAGATAACAAATAACCCAATCAACAAATGGGCCAAGGACCTGAACAGACACTTCTCAGAGGAGGACATACAATCAATCAACAAGTACATGAAAAAATGCTCACCATCTCTAGCAGTCAGAGAAATGCAAATCAAAACCACCATAAGATACCATCTCACTCCAGTTAGATTGGCAGCCATTATGAAGTCAAACAACAACAAGTGCTGGCGAGGATGTGGGGAAAAGGGTACACTTGTACATTGCTGGTGGGACTGCAAATTGGTGCAGCCAATTTGGAAAGCAGTATGGAGATTTCTTGGAAAGCTGAGAATGGAACCACCATTTGACCCAGCTATTCCCCTTCTTGGTCTATTCCCTAAAGACCTAAAATGAGCATGCTGCAGGGACACTGCTACATCGATGTTCATAGCAGCACAATTCACAATAGCAAGACTGTGGAACCAACCGAGATGCCCTTCAATAGACGAATGGATAAAAAAAAGTGGCATTTATACACAATGGAGTATTACTCTGCAGTAAAAATTGACAAAATCATAGAATTTGCAGGGAAATGGATGGCATTAGAGCAGATTATGCTGAGTGAAGCTAGCCAATCCCTAAAAAACAAATGCCAAATGTCTTCTTTGATATAAGGAGAGTAACTAAGAACAGAGTAGGGACGAAGAACATGAGAAGAAGATTAACATTAAACAGGGATGAGAGGTGGGAGGGAAAGGGAGAGAGAAGGGAAATTGCATGGAAATGGAAGGAGACCCTCAGGGTTATACAAAATTACATACAAGAGGAAGTGAGGGGAAAGGGAAAAATAATACAAGGGGGAGAAATGAATGACAGTAGAGGGGATAGAGAGAGAAGAGGGGAGGGGAGGGGAAGGGAGGGGGAATAGTAGAGGATAGGAAAGGCAGCAGAATACTACAGACACTAGTATGGCAATATGTAAATCAATGGATGTGTAACTGATGTGATTCTGCAATCTGTATATGGGGTAAAAATGGGAGTTCATAACCCACTTGAATCAAAGTGTTAAATATGATATATCAAGAACTATGTAATGTTTTGAACAACCAACAATAAAAATTAAAAAAAGGAAGTAGGTAGATAATAAATGCAGCATAATAACAGAAAAAAAAGGAAAATTAATACTTGGGTTTGTTTGTTTTCTAGAACTGAAGCACAACTTTGGGCTCAAATAATGATGTGTAAATCTTGGAGACAGAAGAGGGTAACCAGTAGTTAAGTTGGGGGTGGAAAATTTTGTAAATATACTAAATAAAAAGCTGAAGTTTCACATCTGGTTGAGTCCCAGAGCAGAAAAATATTGAAATTCACCTGGAGATGTTAGAAAGTAGGCTTAAGGGCATGAACAGTGAGTTGAGGGAACCAGTCACTGGCTATGGCAATCATACCTGCTGGGACATCAGACATGCAAGTGGAGAAGCATAGTGGATGACCCCAGGAGCCATGTGACTGCAACTATATGAAAGATCTGAAGTGAAATCACAGAGCTCAGGCCCATCAGCTCACAGAGCTAGAGAGAAAATAAATCATTGTGTGAAGCCACTTAATTTGGAGTGGTTTGTTACACAGAGAAAATTGGAGCACACTTCTTTATCAGATTAATATTAAGACCATATTTTTCTCATTTTTATCATTTTCAATTTATTCATCAAGAGTTTATTAAATGCCATGTACTGTGACAGGCTCTCATTATAAATGAAGTACATAAAATGCCACACTGTAACATTTTTATCCAGTGGATTACATACAATGTACCCTCAATTATATGATTTCTTGTCTTAAGAAACACTGAGAATAGAAATTAGTGAATAGTTTAGTATTTGTTATTTTCATAGCTAACTACTCTCACACAATGAATTAATTTAGAGTAATTTTTTAAATAATCTATGGAATTTGGGGGGGTCATTTAAAAATAAAAATAATTCATTAGAATAATATAGTTATGATTCAAATTTCATATAACCTCTTCAAATATATTGCATAACCTCTTTTGGGTGAGGCTTTAATAATTGAGATGGTGAAATCAAGAAATTTAAAGATTCAACCTTATAAAAAAAACTTTATTGTGGAATAAAGCACAATAAACAGAATAAAACAATAAATTGTACATTAAAGGAGAAAATAAAATAATTATACATCTATTACAGAAAATGCTAAAATTTTTAATATTCAAATACATCTTTGTTTTTTATAGTAAAATCTCAAAATCCAGTAGAAAAATAGATAAGAAATATGGAAATATAATTCATGGAATAAGAAATGAAAATGGGAAGAAAATGTGATGATATTTTTAAACTTAAGATTTAAAAACAAAAGTTTGAAAAAATCTCAGATTATTAACATGATACCTCAAGAGTGAGGTAGTTAAATTGTAGAAGCAGGCAATGTCCTATATAGTTTGGTTGGCAGTGCCTATTAAAATTCTATCAATCCCACAGTTGAGTTGATTATAAAGGAAAAACTGTCAGTACATAAGGATGTATCTATCATGTTTACTGCTGCAGTATTTGAAGTAGCACAAATGCCAATTACAAAATAATAATTAAATAAATTGTCACTTCCATATCCGTGTTGTGGTTTACAGCTTTTAATATTTGTTGGATTTTTTTCATAATTATTGACTTGGAAAAATATTTATATTATATTAAACGGGAAAACCAAATTGTAAGGAAATTATGGTATGATTCGTTTTTACTGGTTTAAAAATAAGGAGAACTACAGAGAGATGAAAATATACCCATAATTTATATATTTTGTATACTGATCTAGCATAGAAAATTTACATAGCATAGAACTTAAACATAAATCTGCTAGTTTAATTAAGTGTAAGAGATTAGAGGTAGGAAATTTTTTCTATAATAATCTGTAATATTTAAATATATTATTTAAAATGCTCCAGTAGCTTATCATTTCAGATTATTTGAATCTACAATTACACTTCTGAGAAGCCATCCTAAGAAAAAAATTGAAAAGCCAGGACAAACAATTGTAAAATAAATATCATCATCTGTATATAATACAATAACTAAATAAAAAGCATCCTAATAAGTAAATCACAGGGAACTGATTAAGTGAATCATATTGCAGTCTTATATATTAATAGATATTAATCCTTGATTTTGAAGAGCTTTCAATGAAAAATAATTAGGATGCAATGTTGTGTATGAAAAGAAGTATAATCATTGCACACAAGTAATAATCTTAACAATGCTTAAAATAAATGTGACCTTATACAGTTATACTGGTAAGCACACTCAGTCACATATAGAAAGGGAAACAATTTGGAAGGGAATATTGTGATGCACTCTTGTTAGTATTAAGAGTCACCTTAAATGCTTTTGTGCAAGTTCTTAAAATGTTATGATAAGTATCTACTGAGTTAATAAATATCCAAAAGAATATATCACAGACAACATGAAAATATCAGAATGATTCAGGAACTTTGTGAATTGTTTAAATGGGAGTTAGTTGATTATTCTTACAAACAAGATAAAACTTTGTTTCTAATATCTTTATAAAACAGTTAATTATTACATATTTATCCAAAAAGACTTCCTCTTCAGAAAATGAAACCAACCAACCAAGTAAACAGCAGCAACAACAAAACTCTATGAAATGTGACTTCAGTTATACAGACAACATGGAAAATCCTGAATTCTAAAACTCAACAAAAAAAGAACTCAAGAAATAATTTGGGAAGATTCAATTTCTATACTAATGAAAAGACATTATGATTAAATAAATTCAAGACAACAGAACAGATTAACACTGTTAAAACAAATCAATCTTCAATCAGTAAATACTTCCATGGATCTTTCAAGCCTTGTGTAATACAGCATAATTTCAGCCTAACCAAATATTTGAACAATCTGAGAACTTGATTTAATAAAACAGTCTTTTCCAATAAGCTATGAGTAATACTTTAGTTTTCAGAGTAATTTAACAAATTTATGTTCATAATTAGTCTGGTTGAACTAATGTCAGCACCCTGCAGATAATTCTTGGTGGGAGAGTATTACTCCTATCCAGCCCTCAAAGTTTAGAAGGATTTATCCAGAGATTTTAAATTTGTACTAGTTAATCCACCCCATGAATCATTAATTTAGCATGTAAAATGTACGGTGCTTTTCTGGTTGGGTAAGGCATAGCAATTTACATCCTTTGGAGAAATGTAAAGGGAAAATTTTAAAAAGGTCATTAGTTTTGGAAGAAATAATATAATTTTATCAAGTATTCCTTATAAAAAGATAGACATTATATGAGTAACATGCCAGTTGTTACTAGATGAATATTACAATAAAGGTAATAAAAATAAAAAGCTTGCAACAGAACAAAATAACAAAAATATTCATGAGTTGTTGACCACTTATACTTATCACAGTCATTTATTTTTTTTTCTAATTTGTTAGTTTCTCATATAGGATTTCCATTTTAAGTGGATGTCTTTTTAAGTTAGGTTCATAAGCCCACACTCAATGATTTCATGATGTGATAAATAATAAATACCAGTATTTATATGCATTAGCTCATCTACATTAATGCCGATTTCATTTTTGTAAAGCCAAGCATGGTGCTTATATATTAAAGAAAATAGGTGGCAGTGGCTAAATTTCTGATGAGTATATGCAAAGCTACTTAAATTTAATATTCATTACTACTGTTTAGAATTTCAGGTTTGGCATGCACCTCATTTTCTACAAAAATCATGAAATGCAGTTACATTTTTCTATGTATTAGAACAAAATGAAATTTCTACTTTTTAATCATATAAAGATTAAGGTAGAATGTGATCAATTTGAATGGTTTGACCTAGTACTTATTTCTCCCACATCTCAATTTTGCACTTTCATGCAGTACAAATGGTAGAATCAGACACATGATTTTTATTTTTTTAGTAAATAATTAATTTTAATCATGTAAAGCAAGATTTTTGTTCCATATTAGCTCAAATTATTCATATTTTCCATGGCTCTACTGAACAAGAATGATGTTGTACACTCAATGAGACCCTATTAATTCTGAAAATAAACAATTCTGCAATTTATTTTTCTTACCCAAACTATATAGGTGTGGTGAGCCAGAGAGGTAAGGGTCTGGCCCCAGTTCTGCACTAGGATGCCTATAGCAGCTTGAAAATATGCTAAAACTTTTGTATTCCCTACAAATCCTACTAATGGGATGGTGAATATACAAATAGTAGCAGATAAAACTGATCACATTTATGGATCTATTCAGAAGTAATCTATAGAAACGTAGAAGCTTCAAGTACTAACCAGAAGTCTGCAAACTGAAAGTTTCACGTTTATAGAACAATTTCATGTTTTTCTGGTGTTTTTTCCAACCTTTATAGAAAATAATTATCCTTTTTACTCTAGAGTTGGAAAATTTTTCTCTTCTCTCCTTTCTCTTCATTTCAATGACTAAGACTATTGAAAGAAACAAATTTTCCTTACTCATACTTTAAAAATGGTAAAAATTATATATTGCATGCAAAATATAACCTCTATTTTGACTGGCATTCAAACCTTCCTAATACCTATGAGTTGTTCTGAGCATTACCAAAGGTGATAATAGTTCTTTACAAAGGGCAGAATCTGCTTAGAAGAAAATATTTGTCTTCCCTACAACCTTTAATTATTTAATAATCAAAGGTAATTGTATTCAGAACTTGCTATCCTTTCATCAATATTTTTGGTTAATGTTAGCATTAGTTAGGATTAGAGTTTTTCCAAGTAGGTGGGTAATATGGTAGAATTTACATTAATTTTTATTTGTTCATTCTGTTGATGAATCTCAATCTTTGATCCCTTGTGTAGGTGAAATCATCCTTAAAGATCTATATAAACCAATTTTGTGTTTCTAAGAAAGCTGTCAAACTGACCAAGTTGAACATGGCCAAGAATGCTCTCTTCATTTTGATATTGAATGATTTTAAATGTGGTTTTCAGGGCATGTTTATAGAGATATATCACAGTCAGCCAAAAATATAAACTAAGTAGAAGGGAGATGACTATTTCCAATTGTTATTTAGTACTTAAAAAAATTATTTTGAGATATTTACAATTAATGCTGAGACAAATAAAATGCTTGGCATATAAATCATGTGGTTTATTAAATCTGTTATGATAGTTAGTCCAGATAATTTAAACTCTCAGAATAATTTTTATGGTAGATTAACTTTAATTCACTTTATCCTATATAAACTCTAAGAGAACTGTGATTTCTCAGACTGTGTTGTTTAATATTTCCAATTTTAAGGAGAAATAGAGTTTATAGAATAATGAATGTAAATTTTAGTATTTGTTTTTATAGCATATGCAAATTTTCCTCTTAATATTTATTTTAAATATGTTTCACAGTCCAGTAGCTGTAACCATAATAAAAACTATAACAGTATTTCAACAACTTGAGCTATTTGTTCACAACCATGTAACTTCAAGTGTCTTTAACACAGATCAGGTGTATAAAATGACAGTATCCTTCTTTTTTTAAATTTTGATTTGTTATATATGATAACAGAATGCATTACAATTCATATTACACATATAGAGCACAATTTTTCATATCTTTGGTTGTACACAAAGCAGAGTCACATCCTTCGTGTCTTCTTACATGTACTTAGGATAGTGATGACCATCACATTCCACCATCTTTCTATCCCTATGCCTCTCTGTTTCCCTCCCTCCCCTTTCCCCCCTTATCCTATCTAGAGTTCATTTAATCCTCCCATCCTCCCTCCCCACAGCATATTATGGATCAGCATCCTTAAATCAGAGAAAGCATTCGGCATTTGTTTTTTGGGGATTGGCTAATTTCACTTATCATTATATTCTCCAGCTTCATCTATCTACCTGCAAATGCCATGATTTTATTCTCTTTTAATGCTGAATAATATTCCATTGTGTATATATGCCACATTTTCTGTATCTATTCATCTACTGAAGGACATCTAGTTTGGTTAAGCTTGCTATCCACACACTTGGAAACATGTTATGCAAAAGGAACTGAAAATATATACATGGTCTAGAAATACCTGAGAGATTTCTTTGGTTGTTCTATAAGAATATAGAAGAAAGTACCACAGTATTGAGCTATTCACCTTTCCCAGAGAGAGTAAATATGAATACCAATAGATGTAAACACACCAGGCTTACCTTCAACTCAGCTCAGGGTGGAGAGACTAAATATGATCAATGGGCTCAGGTTCTTAACCTCATTATTTTAAATCCTCTCATGAGTGTCATTATGTCCTTGCACATGCTGCATAACTTTTATTTCTAACTCAGTTAATGAGATTTACTTCTTGATCAGTTTTACCATGGCTCTGAACTAAATTCCTTTTTGTTTACTTGTTGGGAATTGATTGGCTTTTGACTATAAGTTTTAAAAAAACACATACTATTACCAACACAAGACAGCAAATACAATGTGCTCATAACAAAATGTTCTTTCTAAATGAAACATGTGAAATGTTTCATTTCACATTTTCTAAGAGTTTTTATTAATCTCATACACTCACAAGAGTTTTTAATGTATTATGTCTTTCTGTTATAAGAGGACTTTCTCCTATGGAGTCCAATTTAGATCTTTGACCCATGTCAAGACACTTTTTGAAGGCTGCTAAGTATTTTGGCAAGTCCCTGGGGCCACGGTTTATCAATTATGTGATTTCACTATTATTAGGTTGTTAAATTAATTTAATGAATCTTGAATAGTTTTTGACATTGAAATGGAATAGAATAAAATACAATAGATCAGATTAAATTTCAAAATTCATTATAAATATAAGAATTGTAAAATTTTCTGTGTGTGCATGTTATGGTTTAGTTGTGAGGTATCCTATAAAAACTCATGTGTCAAACAATGCAAGACCATTCAGAGGTGAAATGATTGGGTTATAAGAGCCTCAACCCAGTCAGTGAATTAATTCCCTGATAGGGATCAACTGAATGGTAATTGAAGGTGGGTAGGGTATGGTTGGAAGAGGTGGGTCATTAGGAGTTTGCATGTGGGATATATATATATATATATATATATATATATATATATATATATATATATATATTGAGCTGAATTTAGTTCTCTCTGCTTTCTGATCATCATGTGAACTGTTTCCCTCCACATACTCCTCTACCATGATGTTTAGCTTCAACTTAAGCCCCAAGAAATGGAATTGGCTGACTATGAACTGAGATCTCTAAAACCGTGAGCCTCCAATTAACTTTCCTCCTTAAAACTGTTCTTGTCAGGCCTTTTGGTCACAATAGTGAATAAGCTTACTAAAATAGTGCATGTTGTCCTAAAATATATTGACTTTATAAAAGTTTTAAAAAATACATACCATTACCAACACAAGACAGCAGCAATTAGGATGTATTCATAACAAAATGTTCCTTCTATTAAAGTTTCAGTAATTTGTATTTTTGTATGTTCACATGAACTTTGTTAAATGGCTAAACATCACTCAATGTTAGAATACTGAATTACAATGCTAAAAGTAAACTCTATTTCCCAATTTCAGTTGCAAATGCCAAATTATAATATCCTCATTAACTCTTTTAACTAGTTTCTAGAATAGTCCTCAAGTGAACATGAACATTAAAACCAGCTGAAAGTTCATGGAATTAAAGTGTGTATTTTTTATTGGTTCTTTTTATTGATACATAACATTAAAATTCATTTTGATACAATTATAATTGTGTGGAATATAATTTACTCTAATTTAGTCCCCAGTACTTTCACTTTACCTCCCTCCTACCTCCCCCTGTTCCCTTCTCTCTATTTTACTGATATTTCTTCTATTTACTTAGTTTTTTTTAAATTAGTGCCTAGTGGATAAACATAAAGGTAAAATTCATTGTAGTATATTCATATATGTACATGGGCAAGTTAGGTCAGATTCATTCCACTGTTCTTCTCTTATTATGTTCCTCCTGTCTCCCCATCAAACCCATTCTACTCCACTGATCTTCCTTTTATTTTGATAGAATCCCCCCACCGTTTTTTAAAATGTGTATTTTTAATAATCAGTTTGCAACTGTAGAATTCCACAGAGGTAGTCAGTAGATCAAGTAATATTGTGCTGAAGCTTTAAATGGTATAATATTGGACATAGTTACATATTCATCAACCTTTAGAAAACCAAAGAAAATCTTCTCTATTAAAACATTAAATTTAATCAGTAATTGTTTTGTTCTGGAATATATAGCTAAAGATACAGATTAATGTAATTCAAGCAACCCATCTGATACAAGTAGAAAAATAGTTATTTCTAGAGTAAATACAGTTGTTAAGATTATGATTAGAAATATGTTTTGTAAGATCATAAGAAGGAAAAACCCTCCTGTTTCTAATACAAGTTTCTGAGATTTCTTATAAATTATATTATCAATTAATGTATTTCAATTGAGCATTGATGGCTAGCTTGAGAAACTGAAATGGATCTGAGAACAATATTTCTTTTCTTTTTTTATTCTAGGCATTTATTTGTTAGATTTTTATGTAAGAAAAATTTCCAAAGAAACAATTCACCTTCTACTAATATTTATCTAGACTAGAAATATCTTTAGTTTATTAAATAAATAAATACACCCTCCCCTCAGTTTTAGAGAAGTTGAGGAGCTATCTCATATTTTTGGTTTTAGAGGATGACTTTTAAATATTTAATATTTTGAACATGTTTTATGGAAACAGTATCCCATGAAACATCCTGTTTCCTTCTGCAGAATTTTTAATACTGTGCTTTACTGCATCACAGCATTAGTGTAATTCTACTTGGAAAAGAGCAAGTTTATTTCACAAGTAGAATTTTTCTCAATAAGGTTATAATTTATAAATAAGGATCTTATGTCAAGAAAAAATATTTCTATTTTTTTTTTTTTTGGGGGGGGGTGATACCAGGGATTGAACTCAGGGGCACCATTGAGCCATATCCCCACCCTATTTTGTATTTTATTTCGAGACAGGGTCTCACTGAGTCTCTTAGCATCTCAACTTTTGCTGAGGCTGGCATTGAACTCGCAATCCTCCTGCCTTAGCCTCCCAAGCCCCTGAAATTACAGGCGTGTGCCACCGCTCCTGGCACAAGATAAAAATATTTCTTTTTTTTTTAGAGAGAGAGAGAATTTTTAATGTTTATTTTTTAGTTTTTGGCAGATACAACATCTTTGTTTGTATGTGGTGCTGAGGATCCAACCCGGGCCGCACACATGCCAGGCAAGTGCGCTACCGCTTGAGCCACATCCCCAGCCCAATATTTATTAATTATACAATGTTTCTTAACCATACTAGGATATAGGAGAAGTTAAAAAGTAGTTGCTTGGCCTTTTCAAACTGCATCACAATTTCAAATGACCCCCCAAAGCAAGCATTTGATGGATAAGGACATTTAAGTTGAGAAAATTGATGGCAATTCTATGTGCTTTGGCATTTCTACATGCCAGACAAGAAAATGAAAAAAAAAATTTCTCCATCTTAAAGCTTTAAAGACCATAAAGAAACATAAATAAGATATTTAAAAATGAGTGATTTTAAATTCTTTCATGGCAAGTCAACATCTGTGTTCTTATCTAAGGTATAGATAGATTCATAGGTAATTTTTTTTTCCCAAATGGAGTTAGTATGACCTGTGCCAGATACACCTCAGAGTGCAGATTGATTTGATAGTGCAGTCTAGTTCTTAGGGTTTGAAAAGGAGATTTTTTTTTTCAAAATGTCTAATTGAGGCCTAATTATAATAGCTATATTTTTGTTCACCATTGGTCAAATCTTGGGCCAGTTGCTTTAAAATATTGTTGAAGTTAATCTTCAAAAAACCTTTGAAGTTGGGTAATGCAATCTCCTTTTGATAGATGAGAAAACAGGAGATGTAATAAGTTTAAGCAACTCACCTAAGGTCATATTCCTAGTAAACTGCAGGTCCAGGATTTGATATTTGACTGATATGAACATATGCAACAACAGCAGTTTTATTTGTGAAACTATTAAAAGTTTTTCAATTACAGAGAGTAATTCAATGTAATTCTAAATGGTGTTCAAACTTGACTTTTCTGTGTTTAGGTGATTATACTGAGTAATTTGAGGAATTTTACACCAACAAGTACATATTTATAATAAAAAAAGGAATAGTACCAGTAGAAAATCCTAAACCTGTATTTAATTCATCCATTCAACAAACACTTATATAGGTATTATAAATAGACAAAGGGAAAGGAGATTATATTAGGTTATCTATTGCTGTGACAAAGCAATTATACTCCTGATATACAGTAGGTTCCTTTCTAGACCACTGCAATAAAGTAAATATAACACAATAAAGTGACTTGTATTGCTTTTCTTGGTTTTCCAGGGTACATAAAACTCATGATTTCACTGTACTGTAGAATATTAAGTGTGTTATTGCATTTTTTTTCTTTTTTTGGTACCAGAGATTGAACCCAGGGGCAGTTAACTACAGAGTAACATCCCTGGCCCATTTAGTATTTATTTAGAGACAGGGTCTCACAGAGTTGCTTAGGGCATTGCTAAGTTGCTGAGGCTGGCTTTGAACTCATAGTCCTCCTGCCTCAGCCTCCCGAGCTGCTGGGATTACAGGCATGTGTCACTGCGCCCTGCTGTTATTGTAGTCTTTATTTTAAGATAGTAATGAATACCTTAATTAAAAATACTTTATTGCTAAAAATGCTAATGATCATCTGAGTCTTCAGTGAGTTGTAATCTTTGTTGTAGAAGCATCTTGTCCTGAGGTTGATGGAGCACGGTGATGGTTGCTAAAGGGAGTGGTGGCTGTGGCACTTTCTTAAAATAACATGACAATGAGATTTACAACACTGATTGATGTTCTCCAGAAAGATTTCTCGGTAGCATTCAATGCTATTTGATAGCATTTTATCTACATTAGAACTTCTTTCAAAATTGGAATCAATCCTTTTAAGCCCTGTCCATGCTTTATCAACTAAATATATATAATGCTCTAAATCCCCTGTTATTATTTGTGCGTAATATCTTCAGCAGAAGCAGATTCTTGTTAATAAAACCCTTTTTGCTCATCCATAAGAAGTAACTCCTTATCCCTTAAAGTTTTATCATGTCACATCTTCAAGCTCCTTTTTAATTATGGTTTTCTTGTTCTTTCCATCATGTCTGCGGTTAGTTCCTCCAATGAAGTCTTAAATTTCTCAAAGTCATGCATGAGTGTTGGAGTCAACTTCTTCCAAATTTCTGTTAATTTTGGAAGTTTGATGTCCTTTCATGAATTACGAATGTTCTGGATGTTATCCAGAATCCTTTCCAGAAGGTTTTTAATTAACTTTTCAGATATACCAGAAGAATCACTATCTTTGGTATCTATATACTTACAAATGTATTTCTTAAATATTTAGGCTTGATAGCAAAAGTTACTTCTTGATTTCTGGGCTACAGAGTAGATGTTGTGTTCACAAGCATGAAAACAACATTAATCTCATTTTACATCTCCATCAGAGCTCTTGGATGATCAGGTGCATTGTGAATCAGGACCAATATTTTGAAAGGAACCTTCTCTGAGTTATAGTTTCCAACAGTTGGCTTAAAATACTTGGTAAACTATGTTGTAAGCAGATGCTCTATCATCCAGGGTTTCTTTTCTCTTTTGTAGTGCACTAGTAGAATAAGTTTACTATAATTTTTAATGGCACTAGGACTTCTAGAAGGATAAATGAGCATTGATATTGACAGCTGCATTAGCCCCTAACAAGAGAGACACCCTGACCTTTGAGGCTTTGAAACCAGGCATTGATTCCTCCTCTCTAGCCATGAAAGTCCTACTTGGCATCTTCATACAATATAAGGCTGTTTTGTTTACATTAAAAGCCTTCTTATACCTATAGACGCAATTTATTATTCTTCTAAGCCAGATCTTCTGCATACCTTGCTTCTGCTTCTTCAATAATACTTGCTTCTTCACTTTCACTTTTGTGTTATGTCACTGGTTTCTTTCTTTAAAACTCATAAACTAAATTCTGCTAGCTTCAAACATTTATTTTGCAGCTTCATTACCTCTCTTAACCTTCATAGAATTACAGAGAGCTAGAGATTTATTCTGGATTATGCTTTGGCTTAAGGAAACATAGTAGCTGGTTTGATTTTCTATCCATACTACAAAAAAATTTCTGTATATCAGTAACAAGTTTTTTTTTCTCCCTTTGTTATCTCTCATGGTTCACTGAGCTGCATTTTTAATTTCCTTTAAGGACTTTTCCTTTGCATTCACAGCTATGCTCACTGCTTGGCACAGGAAGCCTAGACTTTAGTCTCTCAGCTTTCTTCCTTACTCAGCTTAATCACTTTTAACTTTTGATTTTTTTCAGAAGGGAACATTCAATTCTTCCTTTTGCTGGAACTTTGAAGCCATTTCAGGGTTTTAAATTGTTCTAAATTTAGTGTTTTAGTGTATTAGGAATAAGAGAGCCCAAGAAAAGGGAGATAGGTGAAGAGTTGGTCAATGGAGCAGTCAGAGCCGCATAACAGTTTATAATTTCATGTTTTATATGGGCATGGTTCCAAAACAATTGCAATAATAATATCAAATATAACTGATCTTATATTATCATGGCAGATACAGCAATCATTAAAGACTTTGAAATATATTAAGAATGACCAACATGTGTAACAAAGCCATGTACTAAGCATATGTTGTTGGAAAAACATGAGCACTGGTTGACATGCTCTATAAAGGAGTGCCACAATAAAACCAGAGTATCCAGAGAATCTAAGAAGCATAATCAGGTGAAGCATAATAAAATAAAATATGAATTTCCAAACTTAATTGCTTAAACAACAGACATTTATTATCCCACACTTTCTGTGACAGGAGCCTAGGCACAGCTCAGGAGGTAAAGGTCTCTTGCAAGGCTATAATTAAGGCTGAAAGTGTGACCCTATCTGAAGGCAGAGTGGAGGAAAAGACCTTCTTCTAAGGTCATTCATGCGATTGTTTGCAGGATCAGGTCCTAGCAGGTTTTTGGATTGAAGACAATGTTTCTTCGCTATCTATTGGCCAGAGGTTGACCTCATATCCTTGCTGTATAGGATCCCTAGCAAGCTTAAAACACTAAAGCTTGTTTCCCCCTGGAAAGCAAATGATAGAATAAGAGCAGGTGAAAAAGAATAAAGAGGGAAAAGAATGCTACCAAGTCTTTTTGCAATGCTACCACATCTGCATCTGAGAGTTCATAAAAAGAAGACATTGGATGAACTTCCATATTAAAGCAGGTTGAATCATTCAAAGGCAGGCATTCTTACCAGGAGGCAGAAATCTTTATGGGGACAATGGAGAAGCTGCCTATCACAGCAGATAGTTCCTGGTAAGTATTTTGCATAAAATTAAGAATCTTACAAATTAGCATGTATTTTATCTCATGGATTTAATCTATAGGAATCGCCCCAAAGCAAATAGATGAAAGATCTTTTTTTTCTGAACACACTTATTGAGGAATAAATCACAAGACATATGAATCTGAAATTTCAATAAAAATGAATTAAATAAATTGTAGGTTTAGTATGTAAATAAGTAACTTATACTTGGAAATTGTATTTTATTTAATATTTAAGATTGAATATTTTATTTACTAACTTTGTTTTGGTATTTAATATTGGCTCATTAGAGAAGAGTTTCTTATAACACGACCTTAGAATTTACAGTTAGATAGTAGAAGTTCACACTTGGCAAGAAATTTTATAAGGCTCATTTGAAATAGAATATTACCTTCATCTGCTTAACTTTTTCCTGTTATTTTTATAGCTTCACATTATATTACCCATGAATTTACTTATGTGTTTGATGTCTCCCTAACTAAAATGCTAGTGTCAGCATGGCAGGAAGTTTGTTTGTTTTGTTTATTTCTGGGTACCAATCATAGATATAGACTTCAGAAATATTGACTGAAGAAATGGATAAGATGTGTGCACAAGTTTCTTTGGGAACATACCTAACCAGCCTGCAAGTGTTTGGCATATTTGACCAAAGAACGTTTTTCCAGAGAATGCAAATGCTTGAGCTAGGACAAGCTGTAGTTAGAGAAAGGCCAGGCCTCTGGATTGTCAGAGATATATGTCTATATGTATGTTCGATCTTGCATAGCAGCTTGAGATCTGAGTACTAGGAAGAAGGTACTCAGTGGGTTTCAATTTGATTTTGGGAGATAAAAGATGAGGAGTCAAGATGATTGAATACAAAGGCAGTCAAGTGCTCAACATGGGCAAATCATGGGGGCAGAGATAGATAAAGGAAGAAGTAAAGCCAGGAAAGACTGATAACAATAAAGAAAATATTAGAGTTAGTGGCTTGGAAAACTCAATGATATCAAAGAATAGATAAGAGAGTCAGAATTTGGAGATTATGATTGAGATGAGGATCACATTTGTGCTGACAAAATATATTTTTTCATTGATGTAGATGGCTAAAGTGGGTTGGGGATGAAGGTTAATGGAATCTATTTTGAGAACATTCTAAAGTATTGACTGTATAGATTTAGTGAAATTTTAGAAAATATTTTTAGAGATGGTTGTCAATACTTAAACAAATTACTAAACTTACTTCAAAAATTAGTTGAAATGTAATAGTTGGTAATGGCAGTTCTGGCTTTTCTATTCCCTCTACTTCTATTTATCTTTGATTATATTCTTGCACAGAAGTTCATTTACAAAATTTGAACTCATATTATTTCTTAGATCCTGTTATGTGGCATGAAAGAATACAAACACAAACCTGAGGCTATTTCTTCATTTAATAAACTGATTAAGGCTAATACTGGATACGATAAGCACATAACATTATAAGAAGTTTACACTGTTTGCAAAACAGCCAGTTGCCACACCAGATGAAAAGATCAAGAAGACTTGAGTAGAATTATATTTGATTTGGCTCTTGAAGTATACATAAAATTTTATCAATCACATAAGATGAAAGTGAAATTTTAGAAGGATGCAAAAACTTGTGAAAAACCAATGTGGACAATCTATCGTGGAAGGTATTTTGGAACGACTGAATCATCTACATATTTATAAGATGTAGAGATGTGGCTCAGGAAAAGTAAGATAGGTAGATAATCAGGCAGGCTAGCAATAAAGGTTGGGCTTAGTTACCGAACACTCTAAAGATAGTCAATGACATGATTAGCAAAATGTAAAACGATAATTAAGCAGAATAGAAACAGCAACACTAACCAGTAGTCTATTGCAACAGTTCCAGAAAGGACTAATAAGAGCCCCAACTAGAATAATGGAAGTATGAGTAGCAGAGGTTGTGGATGGAGAAAAGTGGTGATTTGTAGATCTGATAAATATGTGGCTATGGGGCATTCGGAGAGAAGGATGTTAAAAATTAGTCTCATTTGAATCTGTAAAATAGTGGTACTTTAACAGAAATAGGAAGGTCAGGGGGAAAGTCATAAGCATTTATGCTTTCTGGAATTGGAATGCTAAAGCTAAATCAACATAAGGAGTTACAATATTCAATTTAAATTTTAAGCTAGGAACTCAGGAGTGAGGTCATAATTACGGTTTCAGATTCAGGAATCATCTGCATAGAGACAACAGTCAAAACCTTCAGGATGAATAAAATTATCAATTAGTAGAGAGCAGAGAGCTAAAAACGGAGCACATCTGAGACAAGAGACATTGCTATTGGAAGATTGAAGAAGGAAGAGGAGCTGGTGCTAGAAACAGAAGTAAAGCTAAGAAGGAAAAAAGGGAAATGATAATGGAATTGTGGGGTGGGGAGAGAGTGCAAGAAGGAGGTGGGATTGGTGATTGGGAGGTCTGTGGTAGTTTGGAGAGAATCATTTCAATATAATGTTAGAAATAGCTTTAATACAATATTCAATAGACCTTGTTAATAGAATAAACCCACACCAAGTCCTGACTATGAGGGTTAAATTTGAGGAGTAAGTAATTCTGAGAAAGTGGAGGCAACAAGATATGATCTATTTCTATAAGTTTGGCAGCAAGGCAAGAGGACAGATGGTGTGAGAGCTTGAAATAGTAGCAGTAGAAGGAAGAAATGAAAAAAAAATGAGCATGTTTGTCATCCAAAAGGGAAGGAACTATGTAGTAGAGAGGGAAAGATTGAAAATAGATCTGTAACCAAGAGGAAATAGGAAATTTAATATAGGAAAGGCTATCAGCACAGATTAAAAGAGAAATATTTGCAAGAAAGAAGGTACCTGTTATTCAATATACAGAAAGAGAAATGGGAGTTCCAGAAATAATTGATGTTTTAGGAAACATCAGTTGGTTGGTTCTAGTTACAGTAATAAATTAAAAAAAAATAGCTACTATTTGTTTAAGGATTAGTATTTGCCAGGAACCATGCTTAACGGTTTACATGTATTAACTCATTCAATCATTTCAGCAGATTTGGAATATGTACCATAACATCCCCATTTTAAATGTAGAAAAATGAACCGTTAGGGAATGTAACTTGTTCAAGCCTCTCAGTGAGAAGCAGTCCTCTGAATCGAACCTGACTCTGGCTCCAAAGCTTAGACTCTTGGCCACTATGGTGAATGAGTGGGATTAGAATATATGAAGGATGGAAATATGAACTCCCCACTGAACGGCAGTTAAAAGGATTTACCAGAAGCAGGGGCAATCCAACCAACAGCATGGCTTTGTGATATGTTGTGTTTAGTATGTTTTTGTGATTTGCAGCAGAATTTTATAGAGAAGATAGTAAAGAATTTCAGGAGTTATTAGGCAAATATTGCAGAAGAACAGTGAGAAGAAAATTCTAAGGTAAGAGTTGACATCTGTTTGAAATGATTGATATTAGTGTCCAATCTGGAGTGGAAAAGAAGGGAAGTTTACAGAAAGCAACTAATGGAAGCACAGGAAATAAGCAACACTCTGAGCTTCACAAGAACAACAAAGGCAGAATATTGGGTATGAGAGAATGAAAAACTGTGTTAAGAGACAAGTTTTATTCTTTCTAAAAATACTTGTGTGCCAAATAGTTGGCACTGTGATAAGCCCTGCATACGCAAAGGTTAATTAGACATAGTTCTGCTTGAGAGAAAAGGTTTAATATGATTGAAATAGAATGGAAATGGGGGTCATTGTAGTCATGGAGCTAAGGAACATGAGGCCAAAGATAGACAGGGATTTCAGTCAGTGTATAATATTAACTCTTGAGTTGGAAAGGCAGATAAAATTGACTTTAGAATGATTATGTGTTATGTATTTTTGTTTTATTTTATGCCTTGCTTGTGATTAGTGGTGCCCAAAGACTGCTTGCTGATGACTTCTGTGAAAGTTTCTGATTTCTTGCCTGCCCTGTCAAGGAAAATTTAGCTTTGAAAAGATTTTGCAAACATATAGTTTTATAATTTCATTATATACTCTTCTTAACAGAATTTGAATCTGAAAAAAACCTTTTGAAACAAAACTTTGTAATTAAAAAAAAATTCCACTATTATAATGCTTATAAATTATTATAAATTTTAGCTACTTTGAAATATGATAGGAAGTACGATTATAATAAAGAAATAAAGACCTAATTATAATAAAGATACCTGATTACTTTATTTGTTATGATACTGGACATCTCTCCACTTTGTTCCATTTTTTCCACATTTAGAGTTCTTTTGTTATTCAGAAGGCTTTGGATATAGAATAAAGTTATTTCCTTATTTAAAAACAGCCAAATTTTCAAACATTCCCCTTTCAACCATAATTTTCTAGGAAGGGTAGATAATTGTGGAATTATTTTTCTGCTGACTCAGTCATCATTATAGTTTGCCAAGTTATAGTTCTTCCTATTGTATAGTCCACCATCACACACTTACTTGAGAAAACTATTTAGGATCATCAAAAAATAAATAGAAGAAGCCAAAAGGCAATGCTTTTGAGTGATTGAAGATGGGAAAAGATATGGCTGGGGTAAATTGGAATAGAACTTTAAAACTAACCATGTCAGGCAGGAGGAGGAAAAAAAGTCGACTTTATTTTAGAAACTAGTCAGAAGTTATTTGTAACATTTAGCAGGGAGGGGAAAGAGAGGGAAGTTCCATTTTTCATTTCTGAAGATGCAGCTGCTATCTGCAAGTCCTAGCCTGACACATGGCCCACAGTTCTACAGAAAGAACAGATGAAGATGAGTATGTCAATTCCTAACTTTTCAGTAACCTGGAATATATTATTTATTCTTTCATATGTGGAGGAAAGCTGAATCTCCTTCAACACTTGAAAAAATGGTTGATAAATACATGAAAACTGCAATGCACCAAACTGTGAACCGAATTGCAAAAAGCTGGTGACCAGAACTACAATTCAATGATGACAAATGGTTGTTTCCCAAAGATATTTCCTTCTTGGAAGGTGAAAATTAATGGCAAAAAAAATGAAGGCAAGCAACTTTCTCCCTGTCACAGAAAATATCTCCTAAAATTATAGAAAGCAGCTACCCAGAAAAAATAAATAAATAAAGCTGCTGACATCAATTTTCCCCCACCTTTTTACCTGTACTTTCCATACTCAGAGCAACAGCACCAGGACCCAGCTATTGGGTCCAATCCCTCCCTTTATCATGCAGTGGATGCAGATAAAACTTGTAGTCTTTGAATAGAATAGGAGTTAGAAAGTAGAAAGTCCTGCAGAGGTATTTGTCAAAACTTCTTGCTCTAAGGTAAAATAAAAGGAACCTTTCTAAATATTTCCAAAATAGGTTTTGGTACTGAGGTTGTGGCAGCTAGGGATTTGATGGATGTGCATTGTCAGAACATCTATTTTGCATATTTCTGGGTTATCACTGGTGAACCTTTAAACAGTTTTTCTTATTCCTGTGCATCTTCTTGAGCTTCCATTCCATGCCCTTTCTGCATTGCAAAACTCTAATTCAACCATGGAAGAAAACACCTCCCCCAGTTTTGAAACAATGAGAGTGGATGTGAAGACAGGAAGCATTCATTGGATTGCAATTGACTCGACTAAACTTCCTGGAACATCAAAATCTCATTAAAAACAGCCATTAAATAAAAATATCACTTAAGATACACTCAATGATGGATTCAGGCCAAATGTAATTTAATACTCTATATCAAGACTGGGTATGGAAAACTGTTAACTCATGCCTGTGTTCTATTGCCAAAAGAGTTATTTTACTTTACTTTTTGAAGGAAGCCTGCAATTTGCTCTGTAAGGGTTCCCCTGTAGATTTAAGAAAGTTATAGGGTAAATTTCTCAGCAGGTAGTGATCATTGAGCTAACAGTTGGTTTCCTGGGAATAAATAAAACCTGTGAAACTGATATGACTATATTGAAAGGAGAAAGTGCTGTGGAAATTGTGATCCCTGGCTTTCAGAATTGTGACTGGCCCCTAATGCGTGAAACCACAGCGATGGCCTGTATTCTCAAGACAGAGTTACTGGCAGCAGAAAGATCTGTGAAAACCCTCAACAACTGGTCCAAACCAACCTTTAAGCTTTGATGCATAATTCAGAACCAGGAGTAATCTGCCTGTAACTTGAAGCAGAGGACCACAATTCTCAGCAGAGCAACCAGGGAATGATCTACACTCATCATATTAACTTTGTATGGGTTTCCTTTCCCTTTACTGTCTGGTTAAATCATCAGTAGCCAGTGAGGACCAAGAAAAACTCATTCTCCCACATCTCTTCTATTTTCTAAGTAGAGCAGAAAAAGGTCTGAATTTAGAACTCTTTCTTGAAGAGTCAGGGGAGAAATAATTAACTCTCCTCCATGAACTGGATCTAAATCAACTGGATTGGTAATTCAGCTCTGTAGAAACCAGTGTTGAGATTCTCTTGAGGACATGACTTTTATCATCACGTCCTTTTAATTCTTTGCTGTTGAATGTACTTATAAAATACATGCAATTTTTATATCATTGCTAAATTATTGAATTGAAATAACATACATATACAAATGACATAGATCTCAGTTTAATTCAAATTTTAACAAAAGTGGGAAATGTCTGAATTCAAATGGTGTCCCCATATTTCCAACTGTAATTTTTTATATTTAATCTCATGTTTTTATATTACCATTATGCATGTAAGAAAACTGAAGTACAATGAACTCAAACACATTTACATGGTTATAAAGATAATAAATGAAAAACTGGGTCTATAATTAGAATCCTTTGATTAATGTTTTTAAAATCAAAAGTGAGTCCTACCATATTTTAAATCCAGACAATGAAATCATGAACAAATTTGAGATCTTCCAGGACCCACAAAGCTAGAACAAGAATGAATCTCTTAACCTAAGCAATGGCAACTCACAGATAGAAATTACACAATTTCTTGACAAAAGTGAAGTTTTTGACAGACGAAATGGAAATGTACCTGTCAGCTTGGTACATTTGACAGCTAGACACATTCACTTGACTTCTAATGATTTGCATTACCTTCAGTGACCAGATTTGAATATGACCTACATATGTAGTCATGCTCCATATGTTAAGAGTCAATGATGAACAGGATATACTGGGATGGTCCTATAAGGGTATATTGGAGCTGAAAAATTCTTATTGCCTAGTGGCATCATCATTGTTGTAATGTTGATTTTAGTGGTGCTGGAGTTAACCTGCGCTACATCATATAAAAGTATAGCATGCATAATTATATGCAGTACATGATACTCGATTATGATAGTTAATTATATTTCTGGCTTATTTATCTATTATACTATAATTTTATCATTATTTTAGAATGTTCTACTTATTCAAAAGATGTTTACTATTAAACAGTATGCTATGCAATGTTGGCAGCAGCCTCATGCATCTCTTGACAACTTCATTTTCTCTTGTGCTTGCTTTGATCATACATTGTTTCTTTCATCATTGTTCCAGGAGCTATAATCTATGATCCATATAAACATGCACGTACACATGTGTACACATATGTGTGTTTTATATCAACTATATAAACTAGGTGAGTACTCTACTATACCATTTAGATTTGTGTAACTGCATTCCTCCATCGTGGCATAAGGATGAAATTGTCAAACAATGTACTTCTCAGTTTGTATTTTGATCCTTAAGTGACATATCAATATGTATGGTTTATGCATATCAATTTAGAATAAGATATATACAAACACATGCACACATATACAAACGTGCATAGATATACATATTTATGTTGTTTTCAAACCAAATTAGCAGAAGTTTTCCATTAGGATACTTATCCATTATTTTTCATATCTACTTTAATACTTTTCATATTTAAGATCTTAATTTTGAAAGAAAAATGTTCAGTTTTCTGTGGCAAATTTTTAAAAAGGATTAAAATTAAAGATAAGTTTAACTTTCTGATGTGTGAGCTTAGACTAGGTTCCCATTTATAATAGCAATTGAAACTTCTAACATGTCTTTAAAAAAAATTGCCTTTGGGGTTGGGAATGTACCTCAGTGATAGAGTACTTGCCTAGCATACACAAGATCCTAGGCTCAACGCCCAGTACTGCAAGAAGAAACAAACAATCAAAACCTTTGGTATAGGATTATGATAAAATCAGAAATTGATTGAGATATCTCCTAAATACAAAGTCATTTAATGACAGTGCCATCACCTGCCTAGGTGCTATCACCTGCACAGAATGGGATACTGGCTTTAAAATCTCTCTATTTCTGCTTGACCACACTTAATCTCATCTGTGCAAAGCATAGAGGAAAATAACTCGGTTCTCTCTGACTTTGATATTTATTTGTGTGGTTTTAATTAGCAGAATTGTAGCAGGAACAAGGTCACTAATCAGGGATATCAAAAGTGGGGGTATCTCACAGTCAGTTCCAAATCACCCATTTCTAAACATTTATGCATTTTCAGAGTTTCTTTTTACATTATATATAATTGAAATTAACACAACACCAAAGTTCTTTTGGACACTATCTGCTGTCAGGCTAACTTCTAACTAATAGAGGCAAAAGTGCCTGATCCATCTGGAATGTTGCATGGATACCTATTTTAAGTTGAGAAGATTCTTTTTGCAAAAGAAAGAAAGTACTTAGGATCTTTAGGAAGTTCTATTTCTCTTAAAAGAAACATTTGGAAATGAAACTAAAATATTTGTAATATTTTCCATGTCAAATTAAACTTTGTACTTATCTATCTATCAGTTTCTACTCATATACTATTGTTTTCTTTATATGCAACCCACGAATATATTATGAGAAACATTAGATGTATAATATTCAGTATTTATAAAATCAATCTACTTAGAATTTTTTCTTCATGAAATATGTGAATACAATTCAAAATCTAATACTCTGATACAGTTTAATTTTTTACATGGTGTTCTACTCATTATAAATGGATTTTCCTCCTTAATTTTATTCAATCATAGTCCATGTCTGTGAGGAATAAATTTTGATCTTTGTTTATAGATGTGACAGATGAATTAGAGTGTAACTGATATGATAAAACACACCAACAGAATTAAATCCTTTCTCAATATCTTTATTGTTCTTGATTATGCTATATTAATTAACACCAGATAAACAGCTATAATTAAAAAAAATAAAGAGAAAGGGTTACTCAGAATAGTCTAGTCTAAATTAATGAGTAGCAGAGAGAGTAAATGATATGTAATAGGAACTCTTGAGTAACTTTGGACCTTTTGTTGGAAGGAGAGAAAGTGGATAGAAATCATCTAGGCCAGGTGGTTGTCAATGATGTGACACTGCACATATACCTGTACTTTTAATAGTTATGGGGTATTTATGAATAGCACAATGAGCTATTAAAGAACCAGAGCCAGGCGTAAAAATGGGTTGTTTAGATTGAGCAGTGGTCTCCAAAAAGACATGTCCATGAGAGGTTTATTAGATCATTTTGGTGTCCTATTTCCACTGTTTCCTTTCCCTCTTTGGATCTTGTTATGGATTTGCTTCTTCAATTTTGCTTTATGTGGCATCAAACTCTGTCTTGGGCTTCTCTGCTGCCACTGTGAGACACCTGTGGACCTCACTCTGTCATCTGATTGCTTTGGGAGGCTTACCAGAAGCAAGGCCACAGGTCTTACAGGTATAAGGACAGTTCTACACAGTAATAATTTTTAAATCTTCTGGGTCCCTCAAGACTTTTTAATGTTTCATAGATAGGTAAGCAAACACACTGTTCTTAATTGGTTTTAGGAATAATGCTATTTTTATATACATGATAATCTTTCAGTATCCATTGAGTTTTCCAGGAATATTCTCACATATAAATGAAGACAAGATTATATTTTATTTGTTTTGTAACTTTACCAACACCAGTTCACTATTTTTAATATTGCCCAGTGACTAATCAAGTGTGTTTTTTTGGCAACGATATGTGAATTACCCATACACATAGGATTAATCTTCCTTTGTTAACTCTCATATGTATAGTCATCCTGATGTAAGTGCGAGTACCTGATTACTTAATTATACCTTTTTAATACTGAAACACACTTGATTTCATTATAATTATCTTATAGATCTTAATTATATTACAATTAGATAGTTATATAGGATTTTGAAATGTTGATGCTGGCAGGTTATGGTATTTGGTTTGTAGTTTGATTATTTTTTTTTCAAATGATTGCTTGGAATATTAAGAAAACATGTAATAAAAAGAGTGGACATTGATTGAAAAACCTCCTGAGTTAGACAGATGATGTGAAGATACATTTGATGTCCAGGTAAACTACAGTATCATCCAATAATGTTCATTGTACTATAGGAGCATAAGCAGGCCCTATCTGATTATTATGCATAAGATTTTCTTCTTCCTCCCTTCTGCCTTTCTTTTACAGTACTTTCTCATCTTATTCTCTCCTCTTCCTCTTCTCTTCTTCCTGTCTTGAAGATGCTTCATCTCCACTGCTAAATAATCCTGTTCACCATCAGTAGACGTTTATTGAGTATCTATCTGTAAAAGGTACATTCTGAATGAACTAAAAAGATATAAGTTCAACATTTTGTTCTCAAAACTTTAGCAGAAACATGAAATGCACAACATAACAAACAGACTTAACATCATAGTTAATTGTGTCAATTTCCTGACTTTCTCCTTTGGTTAGTCTTTTTTGCATGTCTTTTTTATCTTTTTTTTCTTGTCCATGTTTTCTTAGATTGTGTAGTCCTGAGGGATTGGGATCATATTTAAATAATTCTCTTTCTACAGATCTTAAAATAGCACAATGCAGAATTAGTACTTGAAAATTCTTTTTGATGAGTGAGTGAAGTTATGTATGCCTAAATCTCTGATAGAAATCACCACTATTTCCAAATTACATAAAGGCTATATTTAAAGCTTCTGAAATGGAGCAATTAGTAAGATTCAGTGATGCCTTTGGGGAATTCAGAATTCTAGTGAACATTTTTTTTATTACAATCCAGAAAAGATGGTCACTCCACAAAGTATTGACATTGTAGTGTTAAAACTATTTGAAAGGAAAACGGGACAATGTCATAGTGACTCATGGTGATATTTTATGAATCTCATTATTTTTTCATGCATAGCTGCCCTGTGAGTGCAGGCATTATAAATCAAGTCAATGATTTACTGGGGACTCAGTGGGTATCCTTTGAACAAAGTGAAGTAAATATCTGATAGGACAAAGGCATCATCTCCTGCAAATTAAAATAAATGTGGTTATATTTGAAAAATGATAACAGAAGATAGGAGGAAAGAAGAGTAGAGTATTAGAATGAAATTTTTAATTTAAAGATAGAACGTAATAATATATTTTAAAAAAATAATAATCAGATCCAGAAAAGCAGCACTCAAGTCTTGACTATGCTTTGAGTTTCACTATAAAGTTAGAGTCTGTGGTAAAAGATAGAAATGTTTGGAGCTTTATGGACCCTTATTTGCTGTTGGCAGGAAGAAATGGTATTTACATTAAAGACTCTGATGATGTGGCTATTTAATAATGATACCAAGGGGAAAAAATGAAGTGAAATTAACATGTTTTGGATTTCCAGTTTCATATTACCCAATTTCAACCATGCAACAGTCTTCTGAGATTGTCAGCAGGTTAGCAAATACCTTGGAGCACTAATGATTTAAAAAAAAAAGAATAAGCTATACACACATGGTTACTGTTTTAAGGAATTCACATACACACAGAGGTAACTGCCCAACAATTTATTTTTTTTTCTTTTAAGCAGTCTTTTTTTATTGGTTGTTCAAAACATTACAAAGCTCTTGACATATCATATTTCATACATTAGATTCAAGTGGGTTATGAACTCCCATTTTTACCCCAAATACAGATTGCAGAATCACATCGGAGCAGTCTTACTACATTGCCTAAGCTGGCTTTGAAGTCAAGATTCCCCAGTAGCTAGGATTACAGGTACATGCCACTACACCCTATCTCTTGTTGAACCCTTGAGAGAAGGAAATCCAGGCTAAGTCAGATTTAAAAGCTAGCATGAAACCATCAGTCTGTGAGTTGCAGAAAGACTTTTGAGTCTAGACATTTATTGGAGTGTTCACATTCACCTAAACTTGTAAGATTTCAAATTACTTCATTGAACTCTGACACCTTTAATTTCTAACCTTAATTAGATTTCAAAGGTGTTTTGTTTAAAAATGTGACTTGTGTTGCTATTTTTCATCCTGAGTAATAAGTTATTAATACTGCAAATGCCATAAGCAGTGATGTTTGGCAATGAGTCATGTAGACCCTCTGCCAGGAGAAGGGGTTTACCAGACACCTCCCAGCTCTGGCTGACATTCTCTTGGCCCACATGTTTACAGTAATTGCTCTGGCAATGAGCTATGCAGTCATAATCTGAAAGCCTCTTTTCTTGGCTGTATCACATGACTTTTAGGGTTTCTCTGCTTCAGGAATTCCCTGCTGCTATCTTTTGTAATGCCTCTGGGAACCCACAAGGACATATGCACTCATGTACATGTAAACCAGGGAGTTAAATCTATGGCTTAACTCACAAATCTTAACCAAGGAGAAACTTGAGACAGAACATGACTTCTCAGAGGACTGTCAGGACTGAGCCCCATTTGTCATTACTGAACCTTTACAGCAGTCCTATGAGGTAAATTTTAAAGATGAGAAAACTGAAATTTAGGAATATACAGCAAAATGCTCAAAGTTGCAGTTTTTTAATGGACAACCAGCAGCTTGAACTACAGTTTTATGCAATGTAAGAAATGCAGCAGGGCTGAATGTGTTGGCTAAAGAGACATGCAGGGCAGGGATTGAGAAGACTATAGGGATGCCAACAGAGAGATGGGTATACCTGAGGTACCTCAAATCCAGTGTCTTTCAAGTTGATATGATTTGCCTCTACCAGATGATGCCTCTACCCACAATCTCTCATCATCCACCTTACATGCTAACATATTTTTCTGCATTAGATGTTTATTAGATCTTCAGGATCTGTTCAAATATAAATACCTTTTGGAAAATCATTATAAATTAAACTGTAAAAAGTGCTATGTTTCAGCTGTCTGAAAGCAATAGTTTTCAAAGTATAAAATCAAGTACCACGATACTAAAAACACAGGGAAGAAATGGAACTAAAAGAGGTAAAGGAGCTACAAAGTCAAAATTTCACTTTCATTTATTTTCTTAAGGTTTGTCCTAATAGTAACTCTAAGGAGTATGAAATTTCAAAGCAAAGAAGACTAATTAGTAGGAAAACCTTCTTGTTTGAATAGTCTTCTAAGTGTTTAAGGAGCAAAGCAATTTCTAAAGCAGTGCTCCAAGTTTAGCTTTCTAACTTTAGTTAGGATATAAAGAAATAATTATATATCTGGCTTAGTCATAATTGCACCATCTTCTCTCTCATGAAAGGCTACAGATTATGTAACTGCAGCTATTGATTTTCCACATCAGACATTTTAATTGAAAGGTTAAGAGGAAGCTGGATCAGCAAAGTTTGAGGTTACTAATTCTGCATTAAATAATTTGATACTTAAAGTCCCTTAACAGATAAGACACCAAGAATTTTATAAGAAAGTTTTCACTTCTAAGAAGAGGAATATTACTACTACCAGTCAAGAGAAGATATTTAAAATCTGTACTGAAATGACATCAACTTTATATAACCTTAGCTTATGAGTAGGACTATTTTGTCATTATTTATCATTATTTGTTTTTGAAGATTGCTTGTGTAACAGACAGCACAAGACCCCACTGCCACTTTATAGTTGACATTATTTTAATTGGCATTGACATTTGGGATATGCACTTGAAAGTAATGTCAAGATAATCATCAGTAGATATTGGCATCCAGAGGTTAAAAGTTCAGCCCTTAGTCCTAAAAGTCTTCCTGAACAAAAGATCAATACCCACTATTCAACTGTCAAAATCACTGATATCCCCAAGACCGTTAAGTAGCAAAGAAAGTAATACCTCTCATCACCATTAGGATTGGAAATAATCTAAAAATGTTGTCACCAGCATAAATGATTTAAATGCTTCAAGGGAAAAAAAGAATTTGATAAAAAAATGTGAAATAAAAGGGACTAGAAAAGATACAATATGGCTTGTTCACAGAACCCATTTTGAAACTCCAAATTATAATCCCTGCATATTGAGTTAACTAATTTTCCACTGGAAGCACAAAACTGAACATCAATCATGTAAAACGAAATATTTACAGTGATGCTGATAAAAAATCTATTTTTGGCAATATTTCCAAGTAGGCTACATGTTCCCTATATTAATCCTTTTTCAGAAAGAATTGGAACACATGTAATTAGTTAAATAAACTTTGAGCTGCCAGTGTCACATGACAGGGCACCAATGTCTGGTGGTTCTTGGTCATCCTCCCACTTTGCCTTGCAGACACATTGTTATGTAGCCATCATCTAAATCAGGCTCCCATCTCTTTGCCCCCAAGCACAGTGCCCCTACTTGATTTCTGAGGATTTATCACATTTTGGATATTTTTTAAAATTTAAATACCCAGTAGATTGGGTACATTACTACGGATAAGGCTGGTGTCTTGTACAACTGGTAACTCAAGGCTGTCCCAGAGTTATTTGTTGGGTGGCAGTGCCTGGACTGGACTGAGTCACAAATTCAGAACTTAACCTGACAGATTCTCCACCCCTGACCATTCAGCTTTTAGAACACTATTCTAAAAAATTGTATTAGCTCACTGCTTTGGGGTGAGGTTGCAGTGCCCTTTGCCACCATGGGTATCATTTCCAATAACACTGTGATGCTAGAAATTGCTCAGGAAAGAACATGATGAAATGGGAATCAAGTGGCAGGCATTTAAACTCTACAGGCACAGATAAAGGGTGAAGAGACTGGATGGGGCTTCTCCAGCCTTTCATCTATTGTCGTGGTCAAAATAATAAAAGAATTTTTGATAGTCTGAAGCAAAGTCGTGGAAATTTATATATACATATACTCCCGATGTACAGTTATGAAAGCATATTTGACAGAAAGAAGTTGGGAAATCTTTTTGTAGAACAGTAATTTAAATGTTGACAGTTTGGCTAATGTTTATATTATTCATCACTTGGTGTTTGAAGAGGATACTTTTTTAAAAGTTTGATTTCACTACTCATCTGGTTGATTAGAGTATGTATATTGCAGATAAAGTCAGAAAATGCTAATCATTCCAGAACTCCCCCAAACTAGGCACATTCCAACATTATGTGAACTAAGTTCACACTACACAGTACACTGAGTACATTGGGTGTTCACCATGCTTGTTGCCCAGGACTTCATAGTATATGTTAGGAATACAAAGTTGTATAAAAAGATCAGTTTGATTTTTTTTTTTTTTTGGTACTGGAGATTTAATTCAGGCATGCTTTACCACTGAGCTACATCCCCAACCCTTTTTGTTTTATTTCGAGACAGGATCTCACTAGGTTGCATAGGATCTCACTAAGATGCTGAGGCTGACTTTGAACTCGAAATCCTCCTTCCTCAGCCTCCTGAGTTGTGGAATTATAGGCATGTATCACCTCACCTGGCTGGTCAATTTGATTTTTAAGTGACAAGTTATATAGGCAAATATCAATGTTTTGTGGTAATTGGGGCATCATGCTATCAGAAAATACTAGAATTTTTTGGTGTTTTTCATTTAACCATCTTGAATTATTATTTGTGAAACAATGTTTGATTTGGCTTTTTGAAAATTGACTGTAAATAATATTTATGCAGTTATTCTCTTACGATTTTATCTGTTTAAAGAAAACATTTTTCAAACAAAGACACAAAGAGGGTTCTATTATTTAGAAGTAAATAAGGAAGCATGCTATTGAAATAAGGAAGCACTTTATCCTAAAATTTATGCTTATTTAAAAAAACTGTTTTCTAAAGGCTTAGGGATAATGATTTGCTAGAGCTAAAAGTACAATAAATAGTTCTTCTCTTTTGACTAGAACTAGTTCAAATTCCCTTCTATAAAATAAGTTGGCAAGTGCCCCAAACAGGGAGCAACTGATGAATGTTAAAATAAAATAATAATCATCTTTGCAAGGTGGAATGGTTTCCCATCCTATAGCTGGAAACCACACAAAGTTGAGGATATTCCAGCTTTGGCATCTTTTCAGATGTCTATTTCTATATACTCGCCAATTCACTGGGAACTTTCTATCCTGAAAATAGATCATTGTAATGTCCTCAGTAAAAAGGCCCATTGTTGAATTAATGCCAGATTTATCTGTGCTTTTAAAATTATTATGAGTGTTAGCACAGCTATTAATAACAGCTCTTTGTAGTTTTCAAAGAGCCTCATTTAATTCTTTCAGCAACTGGGAGATGTTTAAAGATGTGTGATTGTTCTCATTGTACATGTAGAAACTGAGTCTTAAAAATGGAATTGACCCAGCCAGTTACATGACTGGACACTGGGATCCACATGTCAGAAATCTTGTCAACTGAAAAAACAATGAAATATTTATTAAACAGTTACTTAATATTGATAAACATTTGTCACTTTCAGTCTAAAAACAGTTATTGTTTTCTATGTGTTTAATTTGTGTCAGGTAGTTTAACTACCCTGTATTTGAAAGTCCAAACCAAATTTCAAAAGTAGAGAGGTGAAATGATGAATTTTAAACTCAGGTCTGACTTCTGAGTTCAAGGTAATCCTCACACTCTCTAAAGCAGATACAGTGTCTCCCCTTTCTTATAATTCTGAAGATAATATATCACAAGGAAAGATGGATTGGAGAATGACACTCTGGATTTTCCAATTGTCATGATTATAGACAATAATTCTGAAATATGTGGTTAAATTTCCTATCACACTAAAAAGAGTATTTTGGAGTTCTTTATTGAAAATGGTTTTCTTTCAATACCACAGTACTATTATTTTTATTCTTACTTGGCATACTGTTTATATAGATAGTAAAGAAAGAAGATTGATTGGAATTTATACTTAGTGAATGTTATCTTTAAAAATAAGTCATTAGCTGGTGAGGTGGTACACACCTATAATCCCAGCGGCTCTGAAGGCTGAGGCAGAATGTTCACAGCCAAGTTCAAAGCTAGCCTCAACAACTTAGCGAGACCTTGTCTCAAAATAAAAAATTAAAAAAGGGTTGGAGATTGGCCTAGTGGTTAAGATCCCTGAGTTTAATCCCTGGTACCACAAAAATTTAGTGTAATTAATGTCAAAGAGCTTTTAAGGTTATTTGAGAGATCTGGGTAATTGGTTTATTATTATGCATCTACTATAAGCCAGATGTTATGCTACATACTGAGTATACATTTGGCAAAGAGAAAAGTACATTAGCAAATGAAATATGTATGTTAGATTTCACAATACTTGGAGTACCACAACATTATCAAAAGATCAAATTAGATCTTTAATACATGTTAAGTTTATATGAGTAAACATGTTTCACTGAGCTAAGAAGAATTAGATCATATGTGTAAAGGAACCAAAAATAGGAAACCAATTCAGTAGATGAACATTCTTTAATACATATAAAACAGTCATTTGGATAATTTTATGATGCATTATTTATTTATGTTAATAATTTATTTGAGATTACAATATTGTGTTGCAAGAGTAGAAGTTAATGCATTTTAGAGCTAAATCAAGGGTTAATAGTGCATTGAATTTTAATACTACTTCCAAATTGAAAGGTCATATGTTATGGTGACAAGATTGCACCAAAGAGCTGAAGTGGAATACATCATGGTTTATCTATGTAAAAAGTAACTAAAAGAAATTAGCTGCAGATTTTGTGGCATGTGATAGGGAAGTTATTTTCAACAAACACTATTTTTTATTTAATTGTTTTTACTCTTCTTTATTTGACACTACACTAAAAATTTTAGAAATAAAAACAGCAGTAAACACCATACTTTACAAATCACAATTCATTATTATTGCAAAAGAAATGATAAATTACTTTATTACTTTCCTCATGATTAAAAATATATCAGACTTGTGTTAATCAAATAATGTATTTCTTCTTGTGTTCAGGCATCATAAGTAGCATTTTCTTCAGCAGTAGGATCATATAATTTAAAATTACTCAAGGTATCTTTCATTTATGTTGATAAATTAATTTAGTCTGGAAAGAATTGATAAATACCACATTACACCCTTCTTCCCTTTAGAAATTACTTCTGTACATTCAGTTTTATAATTACCACTCTAGTTTTAATATACTATATAAATATTAATCAATTTGCCCAAAGAAAGTCAATAATCATTTATTGAGCAACTACAATAGGTATTTTGGGATTTCTAAAATAGAGAGATGATCAAAAGCAGAGACTGTCTTCAAGGAGTGTACAATTTACTGAGGAATCTAGAAAAATATAGCACAAATATGATAATAACAGTGATATACATCTCACACTGACACTCCTGACTCTTTTCTTATTTTTTAATTCTTTTTTTTTATTTTCTTGGTACTGAGACTTGAATCCCTGGGGCAATTTACTGCTGACCTGTATCCCCCAACCCTCTTGTATTTATTTTGAGACAGAATCTCTATATAAGTTACTTAGGGCCTCAATAATTTCCTGAAGTGGGCCCTGTACTTGCAATCCTCCTGCATCAGCTTCCTGAGTTTCTGAGATTATATGTATGTACCACTGTGTCTCCTGGCCTTTTCACTCATAAAGAACCTGTTATTGCGGTAGGCATACCAAGATTATTCAAGATAATCATCCCATCTTAAAAATCCTTAATTTAATCACCTCTGCAAATTCTTCCTCTTTTTCCATGTAAGGAAACACATTCACAGGTTATGGGGATTAGGTTGTGGACTTTTGTGTGTGTGTGTGTGTGTGTGTGTGTGAATGAGCACATTATTCTGCCTACCATACTTGGCTAAGTATAGTGAAGGGATTCGTACTTGTGATGTTAGATGTACACATTGACACACCTCAAAATTCACCAGTTTGTCTTAATCTATTCACATTACAATCATTTAAATAATAAGTAGGCAGATTATAAGGCCCAAATTTAACATAGTCAGTGAAATAAGCAAGGAAAATTTCCCATCCTATCTCAGGTTTCAAAAGAAGGAAGCAAATATTTTGTCAATGTATGGAGTAAGTCTTAGTTAATAGATTTACATATACTGTTTCCCATTCACTGTCATGCCAACCACTTTAATGGTGAACCTCTGCCCTCATCTACTTGATCTCAGCAATATCTGATGCCAGTGATCATTCTCTTCTCTTTGAAACATGTTCTTAGTGTGACATTCAATAACTTGGACTTTCTTGATTTTCCTACTATCTCACCAACCATTTGCTTCTCCTTCTTAACCCCCTGACCTGTGATGGTGGATTACACAAGATCAGTTTTTGGATATTTTTTCTTCTCTCCTCATATCAAAGTGAGATTATCCATTCTCAGATTGTAATATCATCCACATGCCACCTGCCCCTTCTGTAGTTTAGATCTGGCCTGTCCTCAGAAGCTTCTTGTGCTGAAGGCTTGGTATCCAGCTGGGAGCACTATCAGGAGGTAGTAGAAATGAATTGGAGGAAGTAGGCCCTGATTGGCTGAGGGGAGGACACCTTAGAAGGGTGTATCTTGTCCTAGGCCCTTTTGCTCTCTCTCTTTGTTTCCCTGCTACCATTATGTGAGCAGCCTCTACTGCCATGTGCTTCTACCACCATGATATTCTGCCTCACTTCAGGCCCAAAGCAACAGAGCCAGCTGAGCTTGAACTGAACCTTCTGAAACTACCAGCCAAAATAAATCTTTACTCCTTTAAGTTGATTTTGTCAGGTACTTTGTCACAGTGAAAGAAAGCTAACCCAGCTCCTAACATTTATTTCCAAAACAGAACTCTTTCTGAGCTCCCAATCTGTGTACCTAAAATCCCTATTTAATATCTACAGGTGGATCTCCACAGGCATCATGCATTCAGCACCTCTGAAACTACATTTTTTATCCCCTGACCTCCCAACACCCCCAAAAATGGCACCAGGAATCTTCCCTATATCATCAGTGTTAAGGTTTAGATATGAGGTATCTCCCAAAAAGTTCATGTGTGAGACAATTCAAGAAAGTTCAGAGGAGAAATGATTGGGTTTTGAGGGCCTTAACCTAGTCAGTGCATTAGTCTACTTGAATGAATTAACTGGGTAATAACTGTAGGCAGGTAAGGTGTAGCTGGAGGAGTTGGGTCATTGGGTGGTGGTGGCGGGCGACTTTGGGGTATATATTTAGTCCTTGGTGAGGAAAGCAGCTCTCTCTGCTTCTTGATTTGTCTTTCCCTGAGCTACCTTCCTCCTCCACGGGAGCAATGGAGTTGGCTATCTATGGACTGAGACTTCTGAAACCCTGGGCACCAAATAAACTCTTCTTCCTCTAAAATTATTCTTGTCAGGTCTTTGAGTCACAGGGACGGAAAAAGCTGACTAAAGCACTCAGTAAATGGCAACTCTGTTCTTTCATATGCGCAGGTCAATGTCAGTATAAGCCACTTGACTCCTTCCTTTCTCTTACTCTTCAGGTTCAACCCATGAGCAAATCCTGCTGACTCTGCTTTAATCACAGTTCAAGAGTAGAGACACTGCTCAGTGCATCCATCACCACCACCTCTCTTTCACTTGGATTATTTCCATAGCTCCCTAAATGATCTCTCTACTTCTATTACCTCTGTGTCACGTATTTTCCAACCCACCAGGCATACAAATCAAGTAAAAATTTGAGTTAAATAATTTATTTAATCTGTGCACAACCTTTCAAATGTACTTGACTCATTCAGAGTAAAGTCCAAAGTTGATAGTGGCCTATAAACTCCTATGTTTTCTAGCTCTCCATTACCTACCTGAGTTTATCATACAGCTTTTCACATGTTCTTTCTCCTTCTGGAATATTCTTTTTTTAGAGGTTTCTATGGCTTGTTCCCTAACATTTTTAATCCCTTTCTCAAATGCCAATCTCAATTATTAGATCTACCCTTATAATAGTTACCTTTCCCTTCATTAATCTAGAATGTCCTATTCTAGGCTTTATTGTCTTTTTCAGAGCAACTAATACAATATGGCATTCTACATCTACTGCATTTATTTATTTATTATTTACTGTACCCTTCTTCTCTCTAGAAGGTAAACCCCATGATGGAAGTGGGTATTTGTTTTATGGCTCCATTTCAGGAACAGACTCTAGCAAAGCAAAGGTATTTGTTAAGTGGGAGAACATATCTACTCCTAGATTTAATGTGAAATGCAGGGGGTTTATTTTTCTTGCTTGCATTTAATATCAAATATGAAAGGAATTTGCAGGCTGGATAATGGTGAGTTGCTGGTGACTTGACAATTTGGGTTCACTTGAGAGGTACAAGAGGTGTGAGATTAAGTGTGTTTCTGTTCCTGTCTGTGGTGCCTTAGTAAACAACAGAGCCCTCAACAGTCAGTTGGGCTACTGCTAACAGCAACTAGGTGGGTCCTGTTTTTTTTTTTTGTGTGTGTAGTCTTTTCTTTTTTCCTTTTTTTTTTCTGTGTGCTTTTAATTTTTAAACATCCCAAACATAGCAATTTATTTGTCAATTATTTTCAAAAGCTTGTATTTTCTTTATGTCTCTATTATTTCCACTATCAAATACACAGCATTCTTTTATTTGTTTGTACCATTTTTTTTTCTCCTGTGCCCATTGAGAATTCTCCATATGTGCAAATAAAAAAGCTTGAGTGCTTTTCTTATTCTCACCTTGACTCTTAGAATTCTAAAGATGCTTCATGTTGAGTGGAAACTATAAGATAATAATTGATAGTAAAATATACTAAGATGTCTGAAAAAATCTCTTAAGTTAGATATCTGATAATTAAATTATATCATAAATTATTGACAGCAATCTATCATTAGTAAGTTAAATTATGTATATAGCAATGTTCCTTTTGTTTCATCAGCCCCTCCTGAGGGAGGTGGTCACCATGATCCTTTGGCCAAGAACAAGCTTCTTACAGCAGATAAAGGTAAAGAAAATCCAAGACCTGGATAGAGAGGAGACAGATTTGGAAGAGCAGAGCCTCTTAAAATTTTCACCTCTTCTGAAAGTAAGCTTTACTGGGATGGAGAGACAGGAGCCACAGTCAAGAAGTATAGTTAAAACTGGCGTCTTTGAGAAGAGGCTTGCCTTATGCCCCACATGAGGAGAAGTTATGCCAAAATCCCTGGAGAAGCCTGGGGAGCAGAGGGCACCTGGGCTCCTTTACATCTGGGATCTGTGAGTCAAAAACACTTCATGTTCTATCATCAAACCAAGTCAGGTGAATCCTTCATAAGGAGTGTTGTCAGATAGCACAAACTGTTGGGCGTGATAAATGTTTTAAAGACATTACTGGATTTCATCTCTATGAGAACTCTGTATGAACTGATGAGGAGACAGATTCAGAGACTTAAAGAAACCTTCCTAAAATTGTACTTCAAGAAGGGACATGGTCTTCACATTCAGACCACTTGGGGGGAAATCCAGACTGCATTTCCCATCGGTACTGCACCTGGGAAAGTTACTTAGTGCCTCTCTGCCTTGTTTTTTCATCTCTGATGCCAGCAATCATATCTGTTTGAGAAGGATTCTTTTTTAAAGAATTAAATGAGTTTACATATGTAAAGTATTTGAGTCTTAGGTGTACTTAATAAATGTTGACTCAAATGTTATTTTGCAGCAGAGTTAGGATTCATGCTGAGGCTTATTTGACTCCAGTCTGTGAACACTGTGCATACAGTTCCCCGTTGATCTTCTTAATGTAAGGATTGAAGAAGAATGCAACAGGATTGACCTTCAAGGGTAGCGCTAAGCAGGGCTGGTGAGGCAGAACTGACAGGGCAGCCTTTCCTTTTGTAAGGATTTTTCTCTCTTTGCCTTTACCTTCTTTTTTCATCATCCTTCTATGGAAGAAAACGTTTAGAAATAACTTCAATGAATTCTTATATTTTTCTTCTATAGAGGAAGATTTATGAAAATTCCTTTAATGAAATGAAAGCCCTCACCCTGCCTAACTGGAATAGTCGCTCCTCAGCGATGTCAACTGTTCTATGGATATATAAACAAGTTTTTAAAACCAATACTTGTAAATGAGAAGAGTAACTTGTAAAATTAAATAATAAAATACAATTAAATAATAATAGCTAACTTATTTTATCTTATGATGAGGGAAGCACTGTCCTAAGTAGCTGATATTCAATATAATTCTTTTAGTCCTCACAGAAATCCTATGAAGTCTGTGAACACTACAGATATAATTTCTTAGAGACAATAAAACTGCAGCTCAGAAGGTAACCAGCCCCATATTAATGAAGTTGTGAACCCTGAATATCATCCAGGCAATCTGACTACAGGGCCCTTTGGCTTAAGCAGGAACCTCAGAGGATTCTATACACGCATTTTCTGGTACCAGGTGGTCTTAAGTATCAGGCAATGCCCTTTATTTCTTAGACATATTTCTGTAGACTGACTGACTTTAACCTGATTGCCCGAATGAATGCTAATTTTAAAATTTACACAAGGAAATGCTCCTTCCTGTATGAATATTCCTTTGGAAGTTTGGTAGAATGTATAAATATTTTACAATTCTCCTGTGGCCATGTCCTTTAAAATTTGTATATTTATAATCTGAACTCAATTACTTATTTGTACTTTGCATTTTTGCATCAAATTCTGCGGGGGAATTTGAAAACACACCCATATTTTCTGAATTCTGAAAAGCCAGGAAATAGTGTTGTCTCAAATATATTCTTAGCCTCATCTTGTCAGTGAAGTAATTAAAGCTTGGATAAAATCTGTTTAAAGTTTCATGTAATTAGCAAAGCTTGGGGGGAAAATCCTATGTAAATCTAACAAATGAAATAATGAAGTGTGTGTGTGTGTGTGTGTGTGTGTGTGTATTACTAAGGATAAAAAGTGAAAAGAAATGTTGATTAAATTATCAGAAAGATAAACTTTTTATTTAATTTTCCGGATCCTCCCTACTCAGAATCCTCTTGACAGTTTCTTTGATTTCCTAATTTGGTTTCTATAGATAAGAATAGCACTTATGCAGCTACAGTTACAGTAGTTTCCCTTTAATGTAATTTGGGATTGTGTTACTTTGTGGTTTTATTCTGAAATATTTTATTTATTAGACTTTTCATGCATATTTTAAAAAATACTCAAATTTGTTCTTTCTTTTCTTTATCTCAAAATAAAACTGCAATAACAGAAATTTTGAAAAATAATAGTTGTGTTTAATTTATTGAGAATCAAATCTTCCCATATAATCTCTAGAATGTTAACAATACCTGTTAGGCCTGAATATAGCCCCAGGTGCAGTAAAGACTTGTTCAGAACTGAAAATTACTTCTATTTGTAAAAAATGCTGTTAGAGATAAATCATAAGTCTTGGGTCCACAAATTTGGCTAAAATTTTTATTATGAATATTTGGTTTAGAAAATCAACCAAATTTGTTGAAGAAAAACATAAAAGGATATGACCCTATTAATTTTGCACTTTTTACAAAAATTTTTATACAGAAGTTTTGCAAAATGTTTGATACAGAGTGCCTTTGTAGCCTTTTCAGTAGATTTAGACAAAAGTAAAAAGTCTGCTCTCAATACCAGAGAAGAATTCACAATTTCTATAGCTTTCATTTCTATTATTGATTCTGTGGAATCAAGTAGATTACTTTTTTTTAACATTAAATCAGTACTAACAAGGAAATATTGAAGCAAGAATGATATGAAGCTTACTTTGAATCTAAGCTGTGTTATTCATGTTTAATATATCATTAGTGAAGTTTGTGTTCTGGAAAATTAACTGTATTTTATCAGATTTAATTTGCATGATGCAATATTGCATATCTTTACAAAATATACTTACTTTCATTATTAATTCTTATGTGTCTTCTTTTACATTCTATGTAACACTGTCCTTCACAGTAAGTCCAGGAAAATATATTCTCTTGCACCTTCCAAGCCACACCCAATGCGATACTTCTCAAGCATCTAAATAATCTTCCTATGATGGTATATTTTAAACTCTTTATTTGTTTCAGCATTAAAGCCCTGTAAATGTAGTATCTTCAATCAGATCAAAGCTCCTCAAGATAGGAGTCAGTTATTCTAAATTTAATAAATCTAATCTAGTTCCTGGTATAGGTCAAATAATGAGGCAAGGAATAGGAAATTCAAAGTTGAATAAGAAACTCAAGCAATTGGAAGTCAATTTCTCTACTGCAACATGAGAGGCACTGTACCATGGATGTATACAGAGTGCTGCTGATCACAGGAGAAGGAATAAACATCTTGGGATAGAATGAAGTTAGGAGATACGAAATGGATATGACACATGCAATTTGTGCTTCAATGGATGAGTAGATGCATTTCTGATAAGGAAGAGAGAGGAAACAGGGAATAAGACTAGGTTATGGGACAACATAAATCCTGGACTTGCTTGGAAAGGAATGTAAAATGGTAGTATATGGCTATAGCATGCAAGAGAGGAGATGGTGGCAGATAATATTAGATAGATGGAATGTAGTCATGATGTGAAGGGCCTCAATATTTATTTTCATTTTTACTTAAATATTAATATTTACCTGGTAAGATATGAACAGATATTGATCTATATTAAATTGGAGTCTTTAAAGTTACATATCACCAGCTTTGGAAGTCTTATCATATCTTCCACCTCAAAATCAGGTTCATTCTCATATATTCCCATATTACATAAGGTTCAGTACAGTGATCTCCTGACAGATTTTAAAGTACTCCTTTCTCTGTTATCCTTTCAGTATCTAGGTTAGTACATGCTTGATGAATATATTAATAAAATTTTAGGATAATATTTCTGCATTAGAATTTAGAGAAGTAAGGGGGAAAAGTGGCCAAAGAATGTGACTGAGACTGGATTTAATCCTGGGATTTTTTAAAGTGAGCTGTCCTAACTCTGCTGTGTTCTTGCTCGTAATGAAGAGTTTAACATTTAGAGCCTTAGGTTATCTTAATTAGACTGGACTATTAATATAGGCTTAAACCAAGTAAGCCACATTCAACCATATTGAACCATGTGGTCATCAATCTTCTTCCTACGGCAATAGAGGTGGTACTAAATTAAGGATGATATCTAATACTATATCAAGTAGGGTAGTTTAATCAAAGACAAAAATCATGTTTTTCGTACCTTGAATCCCTTAGCTTTGACAATATGATTGAATACCCCAAACAGATTTTCTGCATTTAGGCTGCCTCAGTATTCATGTAAGGCTTTGATACGCCCATGGTACAGGGCAGCCTGGTATAGCAGGAAAAACCATGTGCTGAGATACAATCTTTCAGCAAAAGTCACAGCCTGTGATTAACCTGCCTCATGACTTTGGGCAAGCAATCTGGAGCAAATGTCTCTGATGTCAAGTTGGTTATCATATATAAATGGATTAAAGAATACAAAGCACCTAGGAAAATAACTGGCACATTGGAGGCGACACCTCTCTGGTTACTTCCCTGAGTTTCTTCACTTCCTGATGTGTAAGAATTAATAGTGATTTTTTCTGATGTCTTTATGAGTGTATAATTCTAAAAGGATAGACTATGAAACCAGTTGTCTACATTCCATATAAAATAGAAACTGTACCAAGTATTCTTACTTTGGATTGAATAGTTTACTCTTGATGCATCTTTAAAAGAAAGTACTTTAATAGTAGCATTGCCTGATGAAAAACAACAGTAGTAATAAGAGAGTTGCGAAAATAATGAATCACTTTTGTTTATTTGGTAAATGAATGGCTCAGTATATCCTGAGACTGAAGAGCATCTGAGAGCCAAACTTAGCTGAAAAGCTTTTTTAAAAAAATTTTAGGCTTATTTCTAAGGAAGAGTACTTTTATTTTTTCCATATAACAACTTTCACTTTTTATAAAAATAGAGAAAAGGGACTGAAAATGACTGTCTTCTATAACCCTATGTTATAAAGGACTACAGGGGAATTGTGAAAAAAGAAGCAAAAACGGCCTGAAATGGCTTGATATAAAATGGGATTTTTTTTTTCTAAAATGATTCTGGCTTGTCTTTCAAAGTTTTTGAATGAAACAGAAAAGAACCAACTTCCTATTAATCTAGAATGATTTTTTTATGCTTCTTTGAAAAATAATCCATTCAAACATTTTTTTTTTTTTGGCAATATGGGGGAAGACTTTTCATGTCACTCAAATTTTTCTTTAAGAAGCCTGTCTGATGAAGTCAGTCCCTCTTTTAAGATTTGGAGAATAATGAGTGTCCAGTAAAAGAATAATCAGGTTAAAGCTAGCAGCATCTCTGTGGAAATTTTTCTTTCATGAGTTTATAAGAGCTATTTGGCTTTTCTAAAGCCTAAGATCTTTTCCTAATCCCATTTTCTTTATTTTATCCTTTTAAAATTTATTTTATCAACCAACACATAAAAACTATACATATTTAATAGTTATGATGTGATGTTTGCATACATGTATATGTTATATATGTTTAAATGAGGATAATCATATTAATCTTCTCAAATATTTATCATTTGTGGTGTGTGGTGAATATATTTGAAATTCTTCTAGAACTCTTGACATATGGAGTATATTATCATTATGTGTAATCACCCTGCTGTGCAATAGCACACCAGAACTTATTTATCTAATGTGACTATAACTTAATATCAGTAGATGAACATTCAATTCAAATTTAATTCAAAGCCTAAAAACTATTTTTTGTTGTTGTTGTCTCTTGGTGCTGTGGTTTGAACCCAGGGGACCTTAATCACTGAGCTATATCCCCAGCCCTTTTTTATTTCTTATATTGAGATAGGATCTTGTTAATTTTCTCAGGACCTTGATAAGTTGCTGAGGCTATCTTTGAATCTGTGATCTTCTTGCCTCAGCCTCCTGAGCTGCTGGGATTATAGGTGTATGCTACCATGCCCAGTGGCTGAAAACATCTTAAAAAGGAAATAAATTGAATAAGTACTATGATCCATTAAGCTAAATATTGATAAATTTATTACAAAACATTTGCAAAATAAATTGTATATAATTATATAGTACTTATATAATTATGTGTATATATGTGTGTGTGTATATATATATATATATATATATATATATATATATATATAACTCTATCTATATCTATATGTAGAAAATGCTATGTGTATAGTGGAAAAACACATCAGATAATTGATTTTGGTAGTTTCCAAGAGAAAAAAGATGATAGAAGAAGTCTTCCTCTATGCTTTACCTTTTGAATTTTATATGGAATTTTACATGTCCTTAGTAATTAGAAAAATATGTTAATAAAAATTAGTAGTAAGCCAACATTAAAAGAGAATAAGATGTGAGTGTATAAACCCCATAAAGGGAGCCTCTATCTCACTCTTGTGTTTCACAGTGCCTGCTTCACAGAACACATTTAATAAATATTTTTTGAATGAATGAATGAAAACTAAAGAAAATGCCACACCAAATTAGAGGCTGACTTTGGAGATCACATGAAATCTTTAGTTCATATGGGAACATTTGTATTGTTAGACCAGGATAATATATCTTTGGCCATTGTCATGGGAAATAAATGCTTTCAAAATACTTACAGGTGCATGCCTTCTGAAATGTAATCATGAGGTGGGGAAAAACAAACAAACAAAAGTCAGGTTCATTATGTTTGCTATAATGGCTTCTTTTGTGTGATTTTAGAGGTTCATTGTGCATGACTTAGCACAGATTGAACTTGGTAAATCTGTGGAGAGGAACATATCCTGACTCTTACTATCTCCTGGTGTCTTCTCTCTTCTTGGAGAATGTTTTATTGGAAAATCTTACCAGTAACACTTGCCCAAGATCTATGTTTTCTTTTACTTAAATTCATTAACATTTTGTCCCTTTACAATACAGACAACCGAGAAAATATATTGAGTTGTAGTATTTTATAGTTTTCCCTTCTGGCACAGGGACTCTAAGGGTATGATAAGAGATTAATTAGTTCTTGGCTTGGATTGATCTACAACAACTATAGAGATAGTAGCTACTATTCTGTTTTAAAAAGAATATTATGTGCTTGGCATTATATACAACAAATTCTAATTTAATTCTTCTAAAAACCCAATAAGGTAAGTATTTTTTACACTTTTTTCCCCATGGTGCTTAGAATTGAACTCAAGGTAGCCAAGTACTCTTTCACTGAGCTAGAACTACACAGTATTTAGATGATGAAACTCAGGCTAAGAAACATTAAATTTGCTAAAACAAGGTTAGGAAATGACCGACCTAAGATTAAATCCTGGTTGGTATGGACCTTTGCTGTTGTTGCTGTACAGCTTTGCAAATTTACTACATCCTATTGTTCTAATGGCTTCACTTGCGAGCTTCATCGTCTATATAAAGAGTGTGCACACCCTGGGAAATTCTGATGGAAATTAGAGTACAACCCTGAAATGCCAGGACTTGGATTGTACTCAAACTGTCACATGCTTTCTAGCTATGATATATGGGCTTGAACTCATTAGTGATGGATTCCTAAGCAGCAGCAACTGCACAGGTAAAACTTCTTAACTAAGCAGATATTCAATCATTCTGGCACCGTAAAATGTCATAAGTGCTCCCAGTATAACCATCTTTTCATTTATTTGCTACATTTGGATGGATAAAATCAGGACCCTCTAGAATGATGCCAAGTTCTAACAAAACCATAGGCTAAAGACAGAGGCATTTTGGGAAACCCGTGTGTGTGTGTGTGTGTGTGTGTGTGTGTGTGTGTTGTATTACACTAAACTTTCTTGGATCCTGGTTATTTAGTGTCAAAAAAACTAGCCGAATTATGTTTTTATTCATTTGAAAGCAGAAGGGTAAATGGGCTCAGCTCTTGGTAGAAGAATACCTTTATTTCTTTTCTCTCCACTTTGGCTATCCCTCATTTATTTCTACCCCTCAGGCTCCAAGAACTTGGCACTTTGCCACCCAGTCAGCTCTTGAGACAGTGTAATAAAAGTTAATGGACCTCCGATTCAGGTAATTCACATGAATTAAAAATAACTTAGGAAGCCATTTAGGGTTCCATCAAATCAAATTTAAAATACTATGTGCAGAGGTCATAATAGTTCAGATCAAACATTCTACCACACGAAATAAATAAAATTTATTTTAAATATCCAAAAATTGAAAGTCATCAAGAATAGAACATTTTCCCAAGTTTTTTGCAAGGCAAGTAATCCCAATAATATTCTCTTCCTTGGCTGGTTCTAAATCTTGTAAGATCTTATTTGAAGAGTGTTTTAAAAATGTATATAAATACAGAAAAGATCTTCACCATGTGATACATTTGTAAAAAATTATTTCATTATTTCTAACACTTTGATGAAAATCATGACACAGTATAAAATAGACTATGAAGAAGAAAAGCTGGTATTTGCTCAGGAGCCAAATAAAATTCTTTGTTGGATATAAGAAAATGAAGGAACTTTGAATTTGCTGTAGAAGAGACCAACTTGCTACTGAAAGCCACTTAATTTTTTTCTTGTCACAGAGAGAGATGCAGTTAAACTACCCCGGGGGCACTGTTGGCATCTCTTTAGAAAGCTAAATTTCTCAATTCTACAAATATTTATTAAATGAGGCATTATGAATTCAAATACAAAGGTCAGTAATGTGGGAGCCTGTCCTCAAGGAATCTACAATTTAGTTAATGGATAAGGTAAGTACTGGTGTCTCACAGTGCAAGAAAGAATTATAACCCTGGCCACAGGCAAAGCACAGAATGCTCTGTGAGTGTTCTGAAGGGAAACTACATCATACTGAAGTCTGCATGGCAGAGTAAGAAGATGTACAACTGAGGTTTAAATCCTGGCCTTTCCATCCTCTAGTTTTGGGTCCTAGACAAGTTATTTAACCTTTGGGAATTTTCACTTTCTTTTCTATAAAAAGTAATAATAGAATATATTTTTATAGGTGTTTTGCACATGATTTTCTCATTTATCAGTTCATTATTTCATACACCAGTGTCTCCTGTTTGCCTGGTCGTCCATCTGTACAGTGTGTAATGTAGACGAGAAGCAGAACGTAGGGTAGATGCTACATTAACAAGGATGTGCAGATTGCAGCTGGGCTTTAAAGAAGAGTGCGGTCAATACAATTCAACAGAGATTCAGAGCCTCTTAAAAGGAGACTGCCAGCTCAAGCCTTACTTTACCGATGAAAAAATGAAAGCTAAGAAACTTTGAGTAATTGTCCCAGTGGGGTACAATTAGTAAGTGGCTGAGCCAGGAGCCAAAGTTCCTGCATTTTTATATGAGACAATCAATTCTGTTTTAGCTTTGAAAGGAATTATCAAAATAATAGGACCTAAAGGAATCATTTATTATATCAATGAGAATGAGCACATTGTAATAGCTCAGAAGGTTTTAGACACGTTGATATTTTGTTTTGCAATTACTTTTTGTAATTGATGATGATATATATTAATTCCAATAACTGCCATGCAAAACAGGATTTTAAATAGAATGTGGAAACATGTAGAGGTCATGCAATTTCAGATTGTTTTCAAAAAGTTTCTGTTTCCAAACATTATTGAGATAATGTTGATAAAAAAAATCTGTATTTCAATAAGAAGCTCTCATGACCTACACCAAACTCACATTTTTATCCTATATAAAGACATTATGCTCTTATAAAAATGCACAAGGCCAAAAATATTCTTTATTTTTTCTCCATTGCTTAGGATATTCATACAAATCAGTCCTCCCAGTGGAGAGAAATCTACCCTCCTATATGTTCTCTTTCTCCTTTCTCATTGTCCTTACAGTTCAGAAACTGCTAATGATACTTTGCCCTGTCATTTGGGGCATCTGCTGGTGGATGGCAGAGCCGCTGAGGAACTGCTAGGATTGATCTTACATTAAGCATTCCTCAGAGGGTGCCCCTGTCCTGTCTCCCTCCCTTTGCCTCTGTTGTCCACGTGGTAATGGTATTGCTACACTAGCAAGAAGAAATAGAATACACAGTAGAGTCAAAGTTAGACTACAGAGAAGTGAGATAAAGGTGTCCATGCACATATTGAGCAGATACCCAGTTTTTAATGAGAAGTGGAAAAAGATTGGAGGCTGCTTATGCTCTTCAGAATCCACAGGTGTTTTGACTTGTGCCCCGAATATAACTTGTGCAGAAGCTCATCAGTAGCCTCTCCTGACAGTCCACTGGGATTGTCTCACGGAAGCAAACACAGGAATCTTTCTGTAGCTTTTGAGGCATCAAGATAAACAGAATAAAAAAAACTTGTGGCAATTCATCCCTTCCACAAAGCAACAAGGCAGCCCATCACCTAGGAACAAGCTCATCCTCTTGTCCTCACATAGTCAACTAAGAGTGACCCATAATAAGGGAATAGTTGTTTTTCATAGGTCATGAACGTATTAAAGCACTTTGGGGAATCTTAAAGCACAACCTGACTGGCTCTAGATTATTTTTCTTATGATGAATATGAAAAAAGAGAAAGTGATATTTTTCTCCTGTAAATCTTTAAAAAAAGAAAAAAAAACACAATTTTTAATTTTATCCTATGGAAATTTGATATTTCCTTTGTTGACAAGTTACTGTGGTTTTCAAACTTTGCTGTTGATGAAAACCACCTGAAATTGTGGTTAAATTGGAGATTGCTGGGCCCAGCTTCAGACATTCTGATTTAGTAAGACTGCTGTGAGACTCAGGAGTATGAATTTAAAAAAAAATAATCTGGAAACAGAGGAACCAGTTTGACTGCAAGCATTACCATTGCAGCTAACATGTAGTGACTTAGAAAATAAACACCATGTTCCAGACAGATTGTGAGAACTTTACATGTGTAGCTCCCTTATGATTATCTGATGTTGGTAATCTTGCAATTCTATTAGATAGGTGAGGAAACAAACACATAGAGGTTTATTAATTCTTCTAATGTCACATAACAATGTCATGGAAAATTGGAATCCAAAGTTTGGTAATCAGACTCCAGAGCTAGAGTTTTTATTTACTGTTTGATATTGATTTAAATGACAAAATGAATGTGACTATTGCAAGCCCTATACAAATATAATAAATTATGTATAGTTTGCAGATATAGTGAGTACATGTGTATTTGTTGATTAGACCTAATAGCAAATATTTAAATACATTGATTCAGTTACTTTGGTTGTATAATAGATTTTCCTAGAATTTAGTGACTTCTGTTGCCCAGAAGGCAGAAATTGTGACAATATACAGGGAGGAGAGATTTTCCATCCTCTCCAAAGATGTTGTGTATCTCAGCTAGAAGACTCAAAAAGTAGGTGATGTCATTGTCTGATGACTTCTGCATTCATGTGGAGGTTGATTTGGATTTTTTTACTGGGAGCCTAGCTGGAACTATTTGTTAGAACAAACTTAGGTGTTCTTTTCATGTGCTTTATGCTTTCTTATAGTATAGTGATATATTCATTCCAAAGGCAGGTGTCTTTGAGGAAAAAGAGAAACAGATAGATGCTCTATTGCTTTTTATAATTTAGCCTTAGAGTAAGAAAATATTCTTTTTACTACATTCTGTTAGTCAAGGCAGTTAAAATTTCCACCCACATTCCAAGAAGGAAGCATAGACCCCACCTCTTGGTGGAGGAATATTAATGTTCCTTTATAAGAGAAATACATAGGATAGGAGAGATATTGGGCTTGACCATTTCTGGAAATTATACTCTGTTACAAACATATTCAATATAGGTAGATTAATTTTTTTAAAGAAAATTAAAATTGGTTTGCTTTGTTTGGGTAGAAAACAAGGCAAAATGAGAATATCCCATACAACCCTAAGGCAGTCATGGTATTCATAAATTTCAACAATTTTGCATGCTAATGGATAAAATTATATAGAGATATCTTCTTCTTTTCATGACCTATTTCTTTAAAATGAGACTCCTTGAAACAAAGCCAGAACTCTTTTTATGAAATTGCCTCCTTCTCACCTCACATTTTGGCTACAACCATATATCCAGAAGCAAAAAGTAGAGAGTTCTTGTTTTTTTTTTTCCTTTAAATCAGGGATTGATAATCTAATATTAACTCTCAAATCTAATCATTTCACCTCCAAACATTACTTCAATAACATAAGATCTTTCAGGAGACACCTCATAATGAAACCATAAAAATTTTAAAGCATTTACTTCTAAAAAACATAGAAATGAACTTTCTAGTGTAGAAAGCAGACAGGTGGTTAGGGTACTTGACCACTGAGCCACATCCCCAGCCCTATTTTGTATTTTATTTAGAGACAGAGTCTCACTGAGTTGCTTAGTGATCCTTGCTTTTGCTGAGGCTGGCTTTGAACTTGCAATCTTCCTGCCTCAGCCATGAGCCAAAATAAACTTTTCTCTGATAAGTTATTCTTCTCAGGTATTTTAGTCACAGCAATGAAAACCTGGTGGGAACTCAGAAACTGGAATTCCTAGAGGAATTCAGACATTAAAGACTATGCTTCTGAGGTTTCAGAGGGGAATGGGAGTCTCTATTAGAAATTGAAATAGAGGCCATTGATATTACATTCTTGCAAAAAACTTGTCTACATTTTGCCTGGGTTTGAAGACTTTGTGTGAAACTGAACTTGAAGGTGATGAACTAATTAGTCTGGAGGAAGAAATTTCAAGACAGCATAGCATTCAAGCTTTGACATAAATTTTGATGGTGATTTTTATGCAAGTTTACTGTAGGAATCAGGAGCAAACAATTGAAGGATTTTAAAAATACAAAGTTCGGTTACAAAAGGAGATACTAAGTACTTTGCACAAACACAATGGAAAAGATGGCTTGAGGGCATTTCAGGAATTTGCAAGACCATACCCATTACAGGTTCAAGGGCATTAAAGAAACAATTCCTTTGAGATTTTGGGGGCACTCTGATTTCATAGGAAGACCTAAGAAGTTGCCTTTACATGATCAGCTGCCCAGGCCTTCAGAAGCCACTTACAACAATGTTCTTAGGGATCCCAGCTATTGGGTGGGCTGATGGCAGACCTTGGCATCATCCATGTGGTATTGTAGGAATGCGGGATGTTAGAGAGGGGATCATGGAAGTTTCCATCAAATTTTCAAAATTAGGCTTGGGAGGCCGGTCCCTGTGTGCTACACCTAAGAGGGTGATATGTGCTACACTTAGAAGAGCCAAAGCTAGAATGTAGACAGAAGGAATTAAGAGATGCCAGTAACATAAACTTTCTGCTGAGAAAAGCTAAGAGCTTCATAGAGAGCCAGGCTAAAAGGGAGGCCATGTGCACTTCAACTAGCAAGAACAAAGAAGAGGGAATGCCTTTGCCCTTTAGCCAGGTGTTCTGGATGCTGTACACAAAGTTATGTGACCTCTTTGTACAATTGGGGTGTACAATTGCCTTGTTTGGGTCCCATTCCTTATTTCTATACCCCTATTCCTCCATTTTGGAAGGGGAGTATTTACTACGTAACTTGATTTTGATCCTTATGGGAGATCATAGCCAAGAGTTTGCCTTGAATCTCAGATGAGACATTAGACTTGGAGTTTTGGGCAATGCTGGGACTGTTAAGACAATGGAGATTCTTGGAGTTCATTTTGCAGTGCAAGATGGACAGGAGGTTTGGGGGCCAGGTATGAAATGAAATGTTATGATATGGATGTGAGGTGTCCTCCAAAAGCTATTATGTTAAGGAAGGCAATGCTCAGAGGTGAAATAATTGGATTTAAAGAGGTGTAAAATAATCAGCTCATCCTAGTTTGAATGGACTGACTGAGTGGTAACTGCAGGAAGGTGGGTTGTGATTAAAGGGAGTTGGGTCACTGGGGCATGCCCTGGAAGGGTTCATCTTCCCAGTGCCCATCCCCTTTTTCTCTCTGCTTTGTAACTGCCATGCACAGAGAAGTTTAGCTATACCACACCTGTTTTAGGCAGATTTTACATTACAGTACCAAAAGACCTAACAAGAACTATTTAGAGAAAGAAAAGTTTATTTGGTGCTCATAGTTTCAGTGGTCTCAGTCCACAGATGGCCAATTCTATTGTTCTATGCTTGAGGTGAGGCAGAATGTCATGAAGGAAGGGTGTGGCAGAGGGAAGCTGCTTAGGACCTGACAGTGAGGAAACAGAGAGTTCTGCTCATGAGGGACAAAACATAAACTCCAAAAGCACACCTCTAGCGACGACCTAATTCCTATACCCTACTTGCCTACAGTTACCACCCACTTAATCCATATAAGTGGATTAATGCACTGATGAGGTGAACACTCTGGTGACCCAATCACTTCACTTCTATACTTTCTTGTGTTCTCTCACACATGAGATTTTAGTGGACACCACGTATCTAAACCCATAACACCCTTCTGTCATGATGATCTGCCTTGGTTATGGCCCAGAATAATGAGGTTGGCTGACCATGAACTAAACTTTTGAAACCATGAGCCAAAATAAATATTTTCTTCTGGAAGTTGATCTTATCAGATATTTTGGTTATATAATGAAAACTGACAGATATATTTTAGACTGTTACCCTATAACTTAAAAACATAACTATAACATTTTTGTGGTTATAAATGTGGGGCGAAAACGACCACCAATCACTTTGAGACTTTCTGGAAATACTTTAGATGAAGCTAAATACATGTAGAGAAGACTGTACAGTTTGCAAATATATGCCTCTGATATATCTTCCCAACTGAGTATGCTTGCTACCAGTACTCTGGCCAAAAAGAACACTGCCAGAACTCACAAAGTCTCCCTCAAGACATCTTCACTTTATTTTCATATCCCCCACAACACAAGGATAACCAAAATACTAATTTCTAACTGAAGACCAATTTTGTCTGATTTTGACAGACGAATAAATCATGTAGGTGAGGCAGAATGTCATGAGAGTTCTTCAGTAGAAAGTGTAGATGGTAAGTTTTTTTTTTTTTTTTTTTTTTAACCAAGGACTGAACTCAGTGACATTCAACCACCGAGACACATCCCAAGCCATATTTTGTATTTTAGAGACAAGGTCTCACCAAGTTTCTCAGTGCCTCACTGTTGCTAAGGCTGGCTTTGAACTCGAGATTCTCCTGCCTCAGTCTCCTGAGCTGCTGGGATTACAGGCGTGTGCCACCGCACCCAGCAAGTAAGTTTGATGAGCCTTTGCTAGATCTGTTTTCTTCACTGTGATATCATACTGCTTCACACTGTGCATGAAGATATAATGGCATTCAACAAATATTTGCAGAACAAATGAAACAAAAATTAAGCAGAAAAAAGATTTGTGCTTTCAATTAGGTCACCTTGGGACAATCTGCTTTTGAGGTTTCTTAAGAAAATTACTCAAGATTTTTGAAATGTAAGTGTTTTTTTTCCTTAAGTAAAATGGAAATAATAATCAACACACACTGTGATGAGTACTCAGTGTGTTAAAATGCTTAGAATGCTGAAAATGGCTAACAAAGTTTTTTTTTCCACCCTTCACTTTGCTCTTAAATTAGGTTTCTTGTTCTTTTTCCACAAATAATAACTACAGATTACCAGAAGATGTTTTCCTCATAAAATTTCTCTTTTACATGCAAAATACATTGATCAGTGGCAGACTACTGCTTTACAACCCGTGTAGCACAAAACATGTAAAAATTTGCTTGTAAAACCAACTCCACAACAGATGATTTCAGCTCTTAAATCTACTTACATCTTGAGGGCTACAATGAAGTATGGTATAAGAGAAATTCCCAAACATTTCAATTCAGTGTGGAAATAATATAGAAATAAAATAATCCAGTGCTTTAAGGTGCTTTGTTTTCTAAGTCTTTTTCTATATAGAACCTATATTTAAAAATTCTGAATATACTTACATTCTATTTTTTTCCATAAAAGAAATAGGAATCATGTTTTAGTAAGCTGTTTGGATCAAGTATGGCCTACAAAATCATCTATGTTTTCATTTGTTTCTGGATCTTTACTCCATAGCATAACCACATTATTTTTCTTCAAAGTAATCTCTATTTATCTCCCCAAATAATTCAAATGCGATTACATTCTTGAATATATGCTCAGAGACTCATCCTCTCTCCTTCAAGTTAAGAACATGGTGGGGGGGGGCAGGGGTCTACCTCAGATCCAAAGGAAGAACATGAAAAACGATAAATCTCCCCCAGATGAGGATTTGGAGGAGAATAAGAATTTAGATGATAATAGCTAATTGTCTAATGTTGTATTTTTTGTTTTGTGTGATACAAAGTACCTACTCTGTTACTTTTACCTACCCCTGCGGGGAATCAACACAGTTCTGTTTTGTGTTGTCTAGGGTAACTGAAGGTAGTAGGAATCTGTTCTCTGTGTGGCCCAGAGTGGGGAATGCAGTAATGGAGATACAACATAAAGTGCTACAGATTTGAGCTACAATGGGAAATTAAATACTAAACATGCTAGGTAATTTGCAGAATGCCAGAGAAGTTATTGGGATTGGTAATCCTCAGGGAGTCCTCTTGAGCCAAGTTGTTAATTAAAACCGAGTCTCTTCCCATATCATATGCCTGGAAGACTGGGGAAAGGGGGACTTATACAACTATCCAGTAGACATTTTTGTAAATTTTCATATGGTAGTGGGACTACATGGTAAATGTCCTTAACTTTGATTTTTTGTTTGTATCTCATTGGTACAATATAAAACATAGACCTGATGCTACCTTCTAGACTCTTCTCTCCTGACCTGTTCCCCTCATCTGCCTCTTATTTTTTCCCCCTTCTCTTATGCCACTTGGATTTGGGTGACAAAACCCAAATTTCTATCAGATTTCTGCATTGGGAATTATTTCTCTTTGCTTAGTTTTATTGTAAACAATCATGTCTCATTCTGTAAAGTGGGAGAATTAAAGGAAAAAAATCATGTTTCTTTTATTTCAGTAAAGCTTATTTTAACAGTAATTGTCATATAACATCTATTCAAATGTGAAAAAATGGATGGATGGATGGGTGGATGGATAAATGAATGAATGGGTAGAAATTTCCTTATTTTTTCATTATGTACAATTTTAATAGAGTATTTTATCATTTTTATTCAGCTTAGTCCCATAATGGAAGATTTGTGTTGTTTCAATTTTATATTAGATAATGATTGGTAATATTTATTGAGAGTCCATAAAATGCACACTCTTTAAATGTTTTCATAAATACCACAAAACAATGTCACAGGTGCTGTTATTAATACAATGGACAAATAGGAAAAGGAAGAACAGAGAGGTTAGGTTCTTTTTCAGTATCACTCAGGTAGCAAGCAGTAGAGGATTCAAATTTATCAAATCTGATTCTGGAAACCATATTTATAATCTCACATACCTATTTCATACATGGATTCACAACCTATTTCTCACTTGTATTTTCATGTCTGAAATAGTTGTGATCATTTTTAAAATTGTTGATTTTTCAGAAGAAAAAGTCATTTCCACTTACCATAATGTTTTAAATTACTTTACCATATTTTCTTTTTTTTTTTAAATTAGTTGTTCTTATATAATTGATAATTAGTGATTTTTTTTTCTGCTTGCATGTTTCTGTTTTCCATGTCACAGAGTGGACATGGAGAGGCCCTCCTGAACTAAAATCCCTGAAATTCATACGGGAACAAGAGCTTTCTGTGTTGTCTTTTCATCCATATCACCTAGAAATCATGAGTAGATTTCCAACAAATACATTTTAACTCAAGTCACACTATTTCTTGTTGTGTTACTCATCTGTTACGGGGTCTCAAAATATTTTATTTGAATTAGAAAATTCTATATTATTATTTATGACTCTTCTTATATTTGATGAAACCACTTTGCACATTTTATCTTAATAGCCTCTCTAGAAGAGACGTTTACCATTCTTGCAAAAACTAAGTCATGATTGATTATATTATTCCAAAGGCAAGAAAGATATGATTTTCCCAAGATTAATAAAGGTGTCCTTCTGTTTTACCAATTTTTCCTCTGACTGTATTTGTATATTTAAGTGTCTCCTCTCATTAGATTTGTTTGACTTATATTTCACTTATAAGCCACTATTGTGTTTTTTTTTCTTCCTTACTGGCCACTCCTTTTCAGCACAAACTTCTGTACTTAGCCATCCCACTCAGAATATTCCCCAGAGTCCTTAAAGGGTCTGCAAGAACTATATACTTTCCCCCACACACATTATACATACTGACTGGATTACTTACTGTTTGGACCCTGAATCTGGCCATTCCAAGTAAAATAGCTTCTTTCCTGTTCATAAAAATACAGAAACACTCCCATCTTGGGACTTTTGCTCTTTCTCTTTTTCTGTGTTTAAAAGGCTGCATTACTCAGATTTTCATTACTGTTACAAATATTTGAGGAAAACAACTTAGCGGAGGAAAATTTATTTTAGCTCACACTTTCAGAGATTTCAGTCCATGGATGGTTGACGCCATTGCTTTGCACCCAAGGTAAGGCAGATCATCATGATGGAGGGGCATGGTAGAGTAATGCATTTCAGCTTATGGCAGCTGGGAAGCACAGAGAAACAGGAAAGAAGGAGCAAAGCACAAGAAATACCCTTCTAAAGCATGCCTCAGTGATCTACTTCCTTCAACTAGTCCCATACGTACAGTTTCCATCACCTCCCCATCGTCCATTGAAATTATTAGTCCATTGACAAAATAGAGCTCTCATGGTCCATTCATTTCCTAAACGTTCCACCTCTGAACATAACTACATTTGGTACAAAAGTCTCTTAGGGACACTTCATATCCAAACCATAATAAATGCTCTATTGAGATAAACCAGATTCAGTTTTATATCTCTATCATGTTTCAAATATTTTCTTATCAGACATTCTTCTGATCTCCCTGTACCCAAGAAATATCTGGTCCTACTTAATTGCATTATGTTTCTGCTAGCATTTACTAATGTCTTACATATTATAGATTTCACTTGTTTATTTATTTATTGGCTGCTTCTCTCCATTAGATTGTAAACTCCTCAAGGACAGGATTGCATGAGTTCTATTTACTGTTGTCCCCTGAGCATCTTAAACACTACTTGGCACATGGCAATTGTTAACTAAATATTTATTGTTATGAGTGAATAAAATAGAGGATTTTTTTTTGTTTTATTTTCTTTCATGAGATGTAGCAAGAAATTGAATTTCTGTTTCATTAAAAAATTGTTAAGTTACTCCAACACTCTTTAGTAAATCATATTTTATTTTTTCACTATTTGGATAGCATACTTTTATCAGACATGATTTTTAAACAAGTAGGACTCTTGTTAGGTTTTTTATTTCACTGAATTCTCTCTCTGTTCACTGATACTTATGTAATTCTTACCATTAAGCAGTTCTGGCATAAACACCAACATAAACTAAAAACAACCACATAAACTAAAACAGTCCTTTGGTTCTGAGTCTCTACTCAAGTGAATCATTGGGCATCCACCATGTTTTCCTATTCCCCCTAAAGTGGATGAGTCCATAGGTGACCATTATCATGTCCTCCACTTTATCCATTTTTGCTTCTCTTCACTTTGTCTCCTGATGACCTGTGTAGTGACTCAGACTTTATCTGGCCACAAGGTGGTGACTCAACTATTCCTCTTCCCATCAAGATCATCAACACCAATGTTCCTTAAGAGTGGGTACATCTTAGCCCAAGCTGATTTTGTCACAGAGGGTAGCTTTGTCCCACTTGTGCTAAAGGTCACAGGAGTTGCTGCTGAGTTTTCTCATTCAATCTATTTTGTATTTCTGCTTAGCACATATTACAGGGAATCTCTTAAAAGGCCCACTCTCTTGGTTTCTTACAATTGCCTCTTTCATGATATTTATAACATATTCCCCCGAGGCTGAAGGAATTGGAGTGTCTCTGTCAAGTATTCACTCAAATTATCCTCCCATGCTGAGAATCAACATGTTTGCAGGAAAATTCCAGATGGTTTGTCTCTATTTTTTATCCAGGAGTAATTTTCTACCCATCCGGAGTCTTTGTCCAGAGACTGGAGAGGGGGTAGTTCTTCCTATTCTTGTTGTTCCATAGTCCTAATTTCAGTTTCTTTTATAAATTACAGTACCAAGATTAGCTTCATTTTTAAATAATCCTACAGTGCTAAAGGGGAAAAAAAAAACACACCTTCTTTACAAAGTAAGTAATTTCCCAACTAACACAAATACCAACTAGTACTATGTACAGGTAAAGAGAAAGATTGCAGCTTATGTACTAAATCTCATAATTTTTAATACCAAGAAACTAACTTCATTTGTTTTTTTGTCTGTTTAGAGACTTTTTTAGAAACTAAAATTAATGACTAAATGATATTTTGTGGAGAAACAAATGGCTAAATGTCTATATTAGAAGGACATTTGGAAAGCGAATTTTTCATTCATGTGTTTATCCCACAAATGTGTCATTGCTCATAAGCAGTCAGACATGTTAAGATTAGGAGCTGAACACAGAGTCTGTGTCCTCAAGGACTCACAATAGTGGAGCCATAAACGTTAAATCACACATTTTGAAAGGCATATTGGCAAACGTGAGTGTCTTGTCTTAAATATGATGACACTGGTGAAGCTTTGTGGAACAACTGAGGAAGAAGAAAAAACTCAGTAGGTATAGGTTATCAGTCTCCAAGTATTTGAAAGACTATCATGTGAAGAAAAAAAAAAGAGTAGAAACAGTGTTCTTTTTCACAATCAGGACCATTGAGAAGAAGATACATCAAGTACACTATTAAGAAAAGATGGATTTCCTCAAGAAGAAGAAGGTCCCCACTGGAGCAAGTTTTCAAGCAAGGCTGAGATGGAAGTCTTGGTATTGCTGTTTATGTATTGTAGCAAAAGGGTGCACTTACATTACTTTTAGGCTATTTTAGATGATAAAATTTTATGACAATCATATGTTGTCATAGCCTCTGTACAGTGCTTATCTTCACTGTTATATCATTTTCATCTAACGTAATCATAAAAGAAATTAATTTATAATCTATAAGATTATGACAAAATTAATAAGAATCAAACAATCAAATCTGTAAAAATATATAATCTGCTTCACATTTTAATTTCATTTTGATTTTAGACTTGATGACATCTACTCATGGGTGTGGAAATTTATATGGACCAAAAGACTATAGTAAAGATAGTGAGTATATTTGTGATAGGTAAATGCATACATTTCTCTAATATTTCTGAATAAGAAGTTATAGGAGAACATTATATTTTTGGCACTACACTACACTCAGCTTCTTCTCATATCTCTCTGTTTTTGACCATTGAAAAAATCTGGGTCTAATTTTTAAAAATATTTCTCTCTCTCTCTCTCCTTCTCTTTCTCTTTCTCTCTGTCTCTCACCATTTCCCCAATTAGCTATTTATCCATCATCTATCGAGTTTCATGCAACAGCAGTCCCAGTTAAGTTGGAGGCAAGTGTAGATATGTTTGGTGGGTAGAGTCAGGTGGCACAAGGATTAAGATCCTTGACATTCCCTGAACTCCAGTAACGACTAGGGATAGGTAAATGCAAAGAGTTGCTGTCTCATTATGTTCCTTGAGGTTCAAGGAGTTTTTCCATGTGAACATTGTAATAGAAGGAAGTGATATGTTTCCCATTCCACTTCATGGAAAACTGTGCCATATGAAATCACTAGCAGATTGAGAACTCTGGTCTCTAAGAGTTTGACATGGTTCTATTTCCAAGCAAAGAAATTAAAATCAGTCACACCAATGGCAGAATCATTGGCAGAATATTGGCTGTGGATGTGTAGGCAGACCCCTAACCACAGCATCACGCAAGGAGAGTAAAAAGCAGCAGTGAGATAGAGGGGAAGAGTGGCCCAGCATGTGACCAGTACAGAGTAATGAAGCAGTTGGTTTTCCAGGTGCAATTGCTGAATTTAAGATTCTCATTGGGAATTCCTGGCAACATGCCAGAAAGGAGAGAATTTTTTCCATGTTTTTTTTATTGGTGCATTATAATTATACATAATGTTGGTTATGTATAATTATATATATATAATATACATATATATAATGTTGGTGCATGTTTATACATAAATATATAACAATATCATTTGGCAATATCACTCCCAAGTATTTCCCCTTTCTCACCCCTCCTCTGGCCCCTCTCTTATATTCTACTCGTCTCTCAGAAGGGAAAGAATTTTAAAACTAGAGCTGATTGTTGCTAGTCATAGTCTTTGGGGATAACAAGTCATAAATGTAAACTCATTCATGTGAACTCATTTGTGCCCATGAATAAAGTTGTTGAGGCCACTATGACTTTAAGTTATTCTGTTATTACATTTATATTTGTAATGGCCTAATGGTGAGATAATAAATCAGAAAACTCAGAAGCAATGAAAAATTAAAATTATAGGAGTATTCCAAAAACTTTTAAAAAATGTTTATTTCTGAAGTCATAGTCTACTAAAAAATAAAGAAATATTGAAGTTAAAACAGAAGCAACATTTGCTGAAAAGGAACACACCATTAGCTTCAACAGTGGCACACTGATACCTCACTTGCTATTGTATTTCCGGAGTTCTCAGAGTTGAAGAACAATGGTGTTCTCCTTTACCCTTAAATGATACCAATACTACATGAAACACTTTGAAATCTACAAAGTATACCCATATTTGCTGTGTCATCTGTTATTCACAATAGTCTTTTCAGAAAATATTTTATCCTGATTTTATAGACGCAGAAACAAGGTGCAGAGAGATGCAAACATACTGTATATCACAGGGACTTTGAACCCAAGTATTAAGATCCAATGACAGCTTCCTAGCTATACATTTATAAGACCAAAGTTCATCTTAATCATTTGAGAGTGATAGATTATTTGAGTCTAGAGAAAGTGTCAATCCCTCTGTCCACATATATAAAATTAGAATATTCTTTCAGTATCACTCCTGAGGCATAATAAGTGATACCCTACATGTCTTCCGACCCCAGAGCAGAAAACATGGGCAGAGAATTAGTGGTACATTGAGGTGCTATCATAATTAGGTTTATTTAATGGAGAGTTTATATGAAAAAAGCTAAACAAAAACCTTAAGATATTTAATTCTGTAATTGAAGTCTTGTATCTTGACTTCTAAGGTGACATTACTGTCTTCTCCAAATGTAATTTATATATTTACATCAGAAAAATGGTTTTTCTATATTTTTTGTTACTGTTTTTATATGTCCCTAAGATGCATCTACATTTCTATTCCTGTAGCAGTAATCCACATCCTAACTATATGAAACAGTTTTTTACAGTTCCATTATTTTATGGGCCTGCTATGATATTTTCAATTACTACTAGACAATTGCCTGTCATAATTGGTAGCCATAGGGTGAACTGTTCTTTGATGCATGTGGTACAATATAAGGACTTTTAAATTATTTTCCCTCCACAGTTAATGAATAAATTACTGGAGAGTGATCTTTGAATAATAGCATTGCATTACAAAAAAAAAAAAAAAAAAAAAAAAAAAAAAAAAAAAAAAAAAAAAAAAACTCTGTTCTTGCTTTGTTCTTATAAAAACAGAGTGGGAAATAATCAAGAATGAACTTTTAGCCTTTCAGCAATTAGATCACAATTTCCTTTTTGGTTAATCACAGTGACTGCTGCAAGCAACCACTCACAACTCTCACTGTTTTTATAGTACCTTAAAGTGAAATGATCTATGAATGACTGAACTTAGAATTGCAGCAAACTGGAAAAATCCTCAGCTTTCTAGCCCCCATGGCCTCTCAAAAAGCACTGGGGCATGGGGATGATTTTTTAAATGTGTCAACTTGGCTAGGTTACTGCCCCAAGTTGCATGATCAAACATGAATCTAGGTTGTGTTGTGAATGTATTTTGAAGATACCTTTAAAGTTCATAATCAATTGACTTCAAGTAAAGGAAACCATCCAAGCTAATCTGAATGAATGTGAATCCATTGGTTGAAGGACCTTAAAAACAGAAATGATGCCTGGGCTGCGAGTTTCAGCCTGCCCTGAAAAATTTCAGACTTGACTAACTATCCTCACAATTTTGTAAGACAATTCTTTGCAATAAATCCTTATGTTCCTCCTGTTGGTTCTGCTTCTTCATTTGAACACTTACTGACATAAGCAAATATCAGTTGAAGCAGAGCTATATCTTCAGGTATCTTTAAATTCCTTAAAGAGTCTACAAACCCAACAGGAGGTGTGACCCTGAGCTGGAGAGCAAAATGATGATTCTAAAACATTAAATCAGTCTGAATCAGAAAGTTGCTATTCTAGATATGGTATTACCTATTATTCTAAATTAACTCACAAATATACTATTTACCGGTCTTATCTGCAATATCTTCCTAACTAAAAAAATGCATGGATGTGTTTGCCTATCTATTTCTAGTTCATCTATCATATGTCTATATTTAAAACCTTTCAATATTCATTTGTGCAAGAATATAAATGCTATTTATATTCTTAATATTACTGCTATTATTGTGTATTGATCAATTTTAAAACACCATGTCTGGTTAAATTAATAAAAAATATATAAATGTGTAAATATAAATATAAACATATATATATAAAATAAATAAAATTCTTTATCTATTATTACTATTCTAAATTTCTGATTAAAATAAAATGTTTGCTTATTTCAGTATTGCCTACTATTTGTGGCAAAGTAACCACAGCTCAATATTTCATTGAAAGTTATGATTCCACTACTCTTATTTATAAGGTAACAGGTAGATTATTGATGTGGATTTAAATAGTCAATGGCTACTTCTATTTTATATTTTATTATTGCATGTGAATTTGATATAATTGTTATTAATATACAGGAAAACAATCTCTCAAAATCATACATTTGGATCAACCTATCATGGATTGAAACATGTACATAAAAATCCATGCATAAAATATCATTATCCTAAAAGAATTTGGTATAAATTTATTTTGATTCTACATGTGAATCTATTCAGTTTTCTCTCATCCTGAGACACCTCAACCTACCATTAACTCCACCTGGAGCATGTGCTATTGATCCCAAATTAAAATACATGCTACTCAATTGTTACTGTTTTGGTCATCATGCAAAGATATTTATATGCATTATCAATGCATTATTACCATATGATAAATATGATTATTTTAATTTTGCAATTAACATGTAGATTCAGAGCAATGAAATGGCTTGACTAAGATCTCATAGCTGACAGATTGACAGCTGAAAGCTGGCATTGGAAACTTTGGATCCAATGTTCATATGAAAAGTTACAAGACACACAAGTATACAAGTTCAGTTGTATTATAGGATCTAATAAAGTTTGAATGATATCAAAATAATAATGTGCTGATTAAAATTTAAAACAAAAAGGGTACACATTTTATTACTTCATTTATATAAAATTATAGAAAATACAGCTATAATTTCAGGGAACTGATCAATGGTTTCTGCAGAAGAGGGTTAGGGAAGAATGGGATGAAAGGATTATTAAGGGGCTCTAGGAAATTTTGGAGCATGAGAGATACACTTCTTATGTTAGTGTTGTAATAATACACAAGTCAAAACTGATACAATGTATAAAGCCATACATTTATGCAGCCAATTTGGAAAGCAGTATGGAGATTTCTTGGAAAGCTAGGAATGGAGCCACCATTTGACCCAGCTATTCCCCTTCTTGGTCTATTCCCTAAAGACCTAAAAAGAGCATGCTACAGGGACACTGCTACATCGATGTTCATAGCAGCACAATTCACAATAGCAAGACTGTGGAACCAACCCAGATGCCCTTCAATAGACGAATGGATTAAAAAAATGTGGCATTTATACACAATGGAGTATTACTCTGCATTAAAAAATGACAAAATCATAGAATTTGCAGGGAAATGGATGGCACTAGAGCAGATTATGCTAAGTGAAGCTAGCCAATCCCTAAAAAACAAATGCCAAATGTCTTCTTTGATATAAGGAGAGTAACTAAGAACAGAGTAGGGACGAAGAGCATGAGAAGAAGATTAACATTAAACAGAGATGAGAGGTGGGAGGGAAAGGGAGAGAAAAGGGAAATTGCATGGAAATGGAAGGAGACCCTCAGGGTTATACAAAAGAACATACAAGAGGAAATGAGGGGAAAGGGAAAAATAATACAAGGGGGAGAAATGAAGGTCAGTAGAGGGGGTAGAGAGAGAAGAGGGGAGGGGAGGGGAGAGGAGGGGGGATAGTAGAAGATAGGAAAGGTAGCAGAACACGACAGTCACTAGTATTGCAATATGTAAATCAATGGATGTGTAATTGATGTGATTCTGCAATTTGTATATGGGCTAAAAATGGGAGTTCATAACCCACTTGAAGCAAAGTGTGAAAGATGATATATCAAGAACTATGTAATGTTTTGAACAACCAACAATAAAAAGAAGACAAAAAAAGCCATACATTTAAATATGTTATCATTTATCAATTATCTAATGATGAAGTTACTTATAAAACAAAAGCAATAAATATTGCAGCAACAAAAAGTAAAAATAAAAAATGAAGAGTCTAAAGGAAAATTAAAAATGATTATAATGAATTAGTGTTCTTCCTGTGGATCCAGAGACACAGCAAGATCCTGAATATTATTAAAAATGGAATAATGTGCTTAACATGTTGTCTCTGGGAGTGACAACACTGATACTATCCTTCTTTCAGAAAATGCCTGAGGCTATTATCATCCAATCTCAATGTGGTGCCTTGGCCAGCACCTTTCTTAAACTTTGCAGACTACTTAGAAATATTTTACAATTAAGCAGCAGGAATTCAATCTGACTAAATAATTATCAAGTGTTTATCAGGTGAAAAGCAAGGAATTAATTTTTTCTGCAAATAAAAAGATAACCACAGCACAAATAATAATCACATGTGTGGCATGATTTATTTGATTCTTGCAAATCCTTCAAAAAAAGAAGCACTGTTTCATTTCCATTATACAGTTGAGAAGATTGTGAGGCAGCAAAATTAGATAACTTGTCCATGGTTCCTAAGCTATTAAGCTGGCTTGAAGACATTCTACCTCCATATTTATTTTTCTTAATTACTAAAGATTTTGTTTCATGGAACTTACAAGTTAATTCATTTTGTATTGTTATTTTGAGCATCCAGTTGTCTTTCAAAATAAAATAAATGAGATGTGAAGATGTGATTCCTCCTTGGAATAAATGTATGTGTTGTAGAGAGCAGATTTGGCAAATGTGGTAACTATAAAGGAGATTGGCAGATTTACGAATATTTTGAAAACCCCAAAGGGCTATAATGTGAACAATACAGTTTGCAAAGTTGTTAAGCAAATCAGTAATGTTAGGACTGTATTTGATTTCGTATCTTTAAAAAAATAAAGCAAAGAAATGAATAGGTAATTTAAATTTTTCTTTTGGAATTACTTGATAGGTTCGCTCAACTTATAGGTAACTATGATTTGAAAGGCAAAGCTACAAAATTTATAAGTGATACTCCTTTAGTCAATTAATTATATATGCTTATTCATTCAGCTATTTTAGGTATTCATTCAACAAATATTATATTAAATATTTACTGTTAAGTTGTGTCAGGCACTGTCATTAAAAACTGAGATGGCAGAGATAAAAGATAAAGGCCTCATTCTCTGTGAGGGTCTGCTGAACCTGCAAACTTGATTTGGTAGGCAAAGTGGAACTTTAGCAGAGAAATAAGTCAAAATATTCTGCTGTGTTATATTGTAGTATGATGTACACAAAATAAAGGTATACTTAGAATGTTTGCATATACAATGTGGAAGTATGTTGTATACACTGAAATAAAAATTGCAATTAATCTGATTCATTGAACTTAGTGAAATGAAAAACAAAAAATAACCTTTCAAAGATAAAATTAAGTGCTTTTCTTAATGTAAAATAACAGATTTAATGAGATAATCATGGCCCATTGTCCATTTAGCAATCAGACAATTGTTTGGCGTCATTTATCCTTGACATAATTTACTAATTTCCTGGTACACCATCCCAAAATATTTCAAACTCAGTTTCAAGCATATTCTCAAAGTTGGAAAATGATAATTTCTATGAATTACTTTAAGAATGTTTACGTCATTCATTTTATTATCTTAGAAATTTTTGCTTATTAAAGATAAAATTTTATTATTTTATTTAAATTATACCAAGGAAAAACTAACTTGAATGTCAAAATAATTCAATTTCCTTTTTCTAATATATGTTACATCTTTACTATCACTATAACATTCACTATAGTCATAATTGCTGAGAATATACAAAGTTTAAATTGTGTTTTCTCATTTGTAGATTTTTAGGGAAAAAGACAAACAAAAAAGTAAACAGCAACTTAGAATTAAAATTGTTTTTAAAAGTAAAAGTAAAGATGAAATAAAATATAGAATTAATTTTTAAAATGAATGGTCTAGGTATAAAAACACTTACAGTTTTGTGGTAATTGCTCCAAATGAGATGATGTAGTGCCTTGGTTCAAATCTCAGTGTTGTCACTTCATAAGTGTATGATTTGGGGTGAGTTATTTAACTCTCTGTGCTTCTTTCCATAGCATGCAGATAATAATAGTTGCTAACTCAGTATTGTCTAGAGGATTAACTAGGTTTCTTTTCGTAGGTCTTAGAACAGTACTCAGTACAAGTAAGGGCTCTATGCTATCAATTAGTATGATTTAGGGGAAGAGAAGACAGTAAAGCCAAAGTCTCCATGTGTACATTGGGATATTGTAGAGACACTGGAGTTATCACAATAAGTCTAAAAATTCATATGAAAACTAAACAATAGCTAAAGCGTAAAAAGTATGACCAAAGTTATTCAAATATGGAGTATTCAATTTTTTGACATTAAAACATTTCAATGAAATACCAGGATAGCAAAAAAAGTAAGAATGGAATAAACTAGCACTGACTTCTTTTTTTGTTGTTGTTAAATTACTTAAGATATAATAAAGAAGATTCCCCAATTTTTGCTTATGGCCATATCCTGAATTATAGGCTCTATAACTCCAAATAAAGTTCTTCTAGGTACTTAATTAGGCTTAGTATCTAAATAACAAAATAACTTCCCAAGTAAATAGAGGAAGGAAGCCCTACACTTACAGTATTAAAGACCCAGCTAATCATTCTTGTTCTAAAGCAGTAACTACTTCAAGCATCAATTAAGCTTGGTAAGTGTATGGAGAACTCCAGTCTCATAAGTTGCTTTCTGTGCTTTCCAAAAATATCTCTTGGGAGGTAACACAAAGTGCAAATCCTCACAAGAGTAATTCTATTAAATTAGTTGCTTTATAAAACATTACAGATTTAATTGTTAACATAACAATTTACCAAACTGTAGTTATCTGGCACAGTTTGCTGAACAACTTGCATGGATCTCATTGCCAGTTCTCTCTGCTGTCTCTGAGACTGATAATAAATCACTTACAACCTTTTGGCATTGTTTCCTTACCTATGAAATTATGTTTGCTGCTTAAATAGTGGTAACGAACACAAAGATTTTTAAAAACTGAGTCCTTCCCATTCTCTCTTCAACCTTTTTTTTTCTAAAGCAATTATCAGGGAAGGCCTAATGGAGTAGACCAGACTTGTGTTAAGACATTTGTGAGTTACTTGGTTTTGTTTTAGCTACCCAACTTAGGGCTTGAGTCAAATTTGCTTCGGTAGATTTATTTTTGTCAACTATTTCTTAGTTCTGTGCTAATTGTTGATTCTTCACATTATTTGTGGTTCTATTTAATTTTCACTGTTCCAATTCACTTTAGAATTTTCTACTTCTTTGTTTAAATAAAGTTCATTGAAATGCATCTGTGTACACACATTTCCCCTCTTGGTTGCATCAAGTTGGCTACAAAGAAAACTGTCACAAGAGTTGTTTCTTTTTTCCCACTTCTGTATGAATACTGATTTCACCTAGTTACCTTAGTTTACAGAAAATCTGTCTTTCATCTCAGCAGTCATGTGAGAAAATACACACATACACACACACACACACACAAAACACAACAGATAAGAAAAAAAAGCCTAGTGTTTTAATACCAATCATGCAGGAAAGAAGAGAGGGGAAAAGTGAATTCTAATCATTCTTTTTTAAAATTAATTTATTTATTTTAATTAGGTATATAAGAAAGCAGAATGCAGTTTGATTCATTGTACACAATTGTGGCACAACTTTACATTTCTATGGTTATACACGATGTAGAGTCACACCATATGTGCAGTCTTACATGTACCTAGCATAATGATGTCCATCTCATTCCACCATCTTTCCTGTCCCCATATTTCATATTTTAAAAAACTTCTATGTTTTATAGTTGAATTATTTCTCGTACTTTGTATTTCATTTTACAATATGTAATAACACTTTCAAAATTATATCAGAGTCATGAGATTCATGGTAAACTTCCAGAATTCCATCCTAAAATACTTCCATTGTGTGGTTTCCAAGCCACTACTCTTGTTCCTTTGCTACTCCACTGCCCATGCTTCCTCAGCCTCTTTCTTGTTCTTCCTCATCTTGACATTTAAATGTTGCATGCTCATTCCTTAGGCCAAGGAAGGCAGACAGACAGACATTTCTCAGTTGCTTATACTCATTCCCCAGAAGAGTCTACTTAATTCTCATATAGGGTATTCAAAAGATTTTTGCACACACATTTTTTTGTATTACCTTTGCCCATGGTTTTAAATACATAGTGCGTAAAAGGTTCAGAAGGACTGCAGAACTCAGGGAGATATCAGGAGAAGGGGAGAAAGAACAGCAAGACTTAAATTAACAATTGACATTACCAAGTACTGTTTTTTTTTGCGGGGGGAGTTACTGGGGATTGAACTCAGGGGCACTCGACCACTGAGCCATATCCCCAGCCCTATTTTGTATTTAATTTAGAGAAATGGTCTTACTGAGTTGCTTAGCATCTCACTTTTGCTGAGGCTGGCTTTGATTCTCTTGCCACAGCCTCTTGAGCTGGTATTACAGGTGTGTGCCACTGCAGCTGGCCCAAGTCCTTTTAAATAAAAGTTTATGCTCTTGTAATTGAATGGAGTATTAGTTTCATGAAACAGGAATAATTTTTTTCCTAAACAAACCATATTTGTATGCTGAAGTATTCCCAAATTGTCTCATCCTGTGATAGGTCAGAAAATGAGATTGGTGGTGCTTTTGAAATCAGAATGCTTCCCACAGTTGGACTGCTATCTACCTACAAAAATCTACATTAATGTATATTTCTATTTTGACCCCTACATTCCCATCATATTCTATTCCCTATGAAGTAGAAAGGGTAATCTTTTTAGAACAAGAGTTTTGATCAAGTCACTCTTCTGTTGGATGCAACAGATGCATTCTTCTGAGGGTTGCAAATTTTACTGATTTCACGTCAAATATATTTCTAGTATTTATGGATTTTGTTCTAGAGAACGTCCTAATATAATCACTGATCATTCTCTAATCTTCTTCAAGCATGCTAGCATCTTTAAGTATTCCCTGAACATGCCAGCAAGCTTCATCACCAATCCCTTTCACTCTTGTGCACCTTGGGACACACACTTTCTTATTTCCTTCACATTTCTGCTCATGAGTCATTTTAAGAGAGGCCAGAGTATAAATAGAAGACCAACTGAATCCTTCCTCCTTTATCCCTGCACATGCATGGATTACCCCACTTACCAACATATGCTAGGCATAAATTTATTTGAATTTGTAAAAATTGACTACCATCCTCTATAAGAACAAGAGCATGTTTTCCTTCATTCACTGTTGTAACCCTTAGAAAAGTGCAAAAGTTCTGGGGTTGGGGCTGTAGCTCAGATGGTAGAGTGCTTGGCTTGCATGCACAAGGCCCTGGGTTCAATCCCTTAGCCCCACAAAAAAAGTAACTTAAAAAATACTCATTGATTTAACAAAACAAATAAATCCAGATCTTCCATTTATTTCAAATTTGGGCAAATTATGTATACCCTCAATGTCCCAGTTTCTTTATTTGACCAGACAAGAAAGAAAGAAAATCTAACTTGCAGGATCTACTTAAGGTTAAGTGATATGACATGCTATGGGGACATTTTAGCATACAATTAAGTCTTTAGAAATGATTTCTATTGCTATGACAGTCTAAGTAGAAACTATTTTGATTTGAACAATTTTTAGCACCTTAATTTTTAATTAAAATTTGCTTGTAAAATAATTTTACCTCATAAATAACAATCAATTCAAGTATATGTTTTGGAAGATCAAATAAGTTAACAAATTTTGAATTTGTAATTATGAATATTCTATGAGGATTTATAACTTTTCTTTCACTTATGTTTTTTCATGCAACAGGATATAAGGAAAAACAAGGTAATTAACCTACCTTTTGGAAAAATATTTTAAAGGAAACACAATGGTCTCTGTTATATCCAATATTCCAGGTGTATGCAGCTTAGACTTCATAATAACCTGGACTCACTTAATGTATCATTCATGATTAGTTTTTTTTTAATTTATTTTTTGACTAATCATCAGAATGATCATACATTGCCAAGTGTTCTTTCAATAAAAGAAAATTATCTACTGCCTGGAAATGCTTCAGAATTCTGAAGTTTCTTAGCTGCTTCTTCGTCCCTTCTCCCTCTCAACACTTAGTTATTCTGTAGTCATTTATCTTCAAGAAGCCAAAAAAGGAAAGGTCAGCCAGATTCAAGATTTCAGAGGTATCATTTCTTCAGCAAACATGCTCTATTCTTGATAGATTTTGAAATACTCTGCATCCATAAATGTTTCATTCAGAATTATAAGTTATAAGCTCTTTCAATCCTGAAAATAGGGACATGTTTTGGGATTGAATCAACAAAAATGATTCAAACTCAACTTTTCCGTGTCCCAAACAGTGAAGGATTGCCTTTGCTGCGAAGGGTACTTAAATTTTGTGGGGACAATGGTTTTCCATTTTTCTCTCCTTAGAAGGCACATTATAAATTGAGAAGTACTACTTGGGATTATTTCTTTTAAATAAAACTAAAATTGGCAAATATTTGGATTTCTTCAGAGGACCAAAAATGACTCAAATGAACCAAATTTAGCTTGTTGATATTTTTTTTCTTATTTTCTTTCCAGTAGTCTTCATTATGAGTCATTATTTGAATAGTTTCCTGGTTTGCTGTTTACCAACATAAACAATCTATCTCTAAGAAACACCTTCCCTACTTTCAGGAATTGGCTCAAGAAAGATTGCCTCTCCAAAGAAGACAATGATGAAATGATTTCTTCCTCCTTTATGGACTCACTTGTATGTGTATCAGGTTTTTTTGACTAATTTATAAAGTCCTTCCTTGTTTTAGTTCCATAATGTTCACAACAGTTAGTTCAATATTAGGTTTTGACTTTTTTATAAAAAAATTGCTTTTAGTGAATAGATAATAAACATATTGACAAAAATGTTCAGGTGACTTATTTTAAAGTTATTTTAAAATTTCCTTAGGATTAGATGGTGATTATAATGACTATTATGTTCAATATTATTTAATAAATTGTTTTTGAGCACATCTATTGAAACAAGAAGAAAAAGAGTGTAGGAAAATCATAGGATTATAACAACATGAAATTAAAGCCTCTTTTCCCAAAACTCTTTGTCTGAGAATACTGAAAACACTAAGCCAAATAAGATATATAGACCTATGTACAATCCCTCTATTACCAGTTAGCATTCATACCATTGTTTATGTATGCATTTATTTATTCATACTTTAGGTTAGATTTTTGGAGCTCTAATAATTAGAACTTCCTATCTTTAGAAAAGCATTACAACTAAAAATCCTAAGGACACTGGCTACTTTCATAATACTGTTTATGGTCTAGATTTTCAGAATTCAATGTGATAACCCCTACTCAGTGGTGGCTATTCAGCTCTTGAAATGCATTATGTCTTAATTGAGAGGTGTTGTAAGTGTAGGATGCACACTTGGAAACACCAGGTTTCCAAGACTTTGTATTTTAAAAGAATGTGAAAACTTCTCAATAATTTGTTATTAATGACCTTTGGAAATGATAGTACATTGGAAATACTGGATTATATAAAATATAGTCAAAGAATACTAATTATTTTTAACTTTTATGTGGCTAGTAGAAAATAGCAAATCACTTATGTGACTCACTTTAATGTTACATTTCTACTGAATATAGTAATCTAGGACAGAAATTGGCAAACTGCTTTTTTTTCATATTTGGGGATTAAAACTAGTGGCATTCTACCACTGGACTACATCCCCAGCACTTTTTAAAATCTTATTTTGAGACATGTTCTAAGTTACCCAATGTAGCCTTGAAATTGCTATCTTCCTGCCTCAACCTCCAGAGTAGCTGGGATTACAGGCATGTGCCATCATGCCTGGACAGCCCACTGATTGTTTTTGTAAATAAAATATTTATTGGAAGACAGCCACGCTCATCTGTTTACGTGTTCATGCCTGGGTTTTAGCTATAATAGCAGAAGTGAGGAGTTGTAATAATGCATACCCTAGAAGGCTTAAAATCTTCATTCTCTGAGTTTTTACAGAAAAAGTTTGAAGACCCTGGCTCTAGACAGATGTTCTCATGATATCTCTGCTTCTCTTTGTATGCCTGTCTTGCCACTTCTTGCTATGAAATAAACAAACCATTTTACACTGTAAATTGTAGAAAAAAACTGACTTGTTGACTTATCTAGTTACTATTGATCCTACATGGTCAGACCTTTTTTTTTTTTTTCTGACCATCCCACTTCATTCTATAGATTAAATATTCAATTCAGTCCAATATGTGACTAACACTGGGGAAAAAAACTCTAATTTTTTTTTTAACTGCACAGACTTCTATGAGCAAGTAGAGCAGATTGCTGGATCCAGCAGGTACTGTGACCCATGTGTCCAACACATTTATCCCTATTCTACTTTCTTGGTAGAAAAGATAAGAAATAAAGGAAGACAGGAAGAGGAAAAGTTGATCATGTGTACTAAGGTAGTTAGACAGTATGGTCTGCAATTGCACAACAGAGTGTCTATGGGTTGCAATGGTGCACTGCACATTTCAAAGAGCTAGAAGAGAGGATTTTGAATATTTCCACTAGATCAAAGCATAAATGTTTGAGGAGAAAATGCCTAGCCTGATTTAAACATTAAGTTTTTAGTCATGTACTTATATATTACAAGTTACCCCATTAATATGTAATGTTTTTATACATCACTTAAAAATAAATTAAAAAATATAAAAGAGTCACAAACAAAGATACAAATAACAGATTAAAGGGGAGAGTCTGGATTAAAGGGCAGAGTCTTTAAGGGAAAGATTTGAGGGGAGGTTGACAGACAAGAAAGTACGGGAAATGATTTGGTTTTCTGGATTTTTCCAACTTTGATCTTCATGAATTATAATGTTAGTATTTTATTTAAAATGAACTTTATTCCTAGAATACACTCATATTTGAGTATATGTATTAAAATATATAGTGTAACATAAATTTTAAATGACCTTTAGACTCTCCATTTAAAATTATTTTACTGATCTGGCTATTTCTTCGATAATTAAGAACTGACCAAATTGCTCATCCATTTGAATAGAATTATTGCCAAAAGGTAAATTGATTTTATATCTTATGCTACAGAATTAAATAAATTAACTTGATGACTTTCATTGTAAGATTTACTTCAAATTTAGAAGTAGGAATGTATAATTTCTTCTACCTGTAATATTTATTTTAGAAATAACAAGAGTGAAGGTTCAAGATTTTATAGTACAGATGGATATATATGAATATATTATTGTGGAATCAAAGTGAATTTCATTCCATTTCTGGAGATAGGACACATTATTTTCTATTTTAATGAGTATATAACCTAAAAAATGTTTTAATTTAATTTAAACATCTCTTGGTAATTTTATAGTTTCCCTAAGAAGAGCTCTTATCTTATCTTGGGTGTCAATAATGCCTTTACTTAAAAGCAGCAACTCTAGACATGTAAAGCAAGATGTGACTCCTAAACGTAAAGATGAACTAAATGAAAAGTTAAATGACCCTGCATCAAAATTTTAATTAGTAGATTCTTTTTCTTGACGGGTAGGGTGGTGCAGGACTATAATTCGAGAAGCTCAGGAGGCTGAGACTGGAGGATCATAAGGTCAAAGCCAGCCTCAGCAACTAAGCGAGGCCCTAAGTAACTTAGACCCTGTCTCAAAACAAAAAATAAAACAGGATGGGGATGTGGCTCAGTGGTTAAGTACCCCTGGGTTCAATCCCTGGTACCAGAAAAAAAAATAGATTCCCTTTTCTCAATAAGAAAGCTCATACTTTTATTTTAATGCAATGGAAGAGGAGGAATGGTGATCTAGGTAGTCCAGATTTAAAGTACTCGATAAGCTGGAAGCACATCTCCCCACCTCTCTGGTGCGCTCCACACAGGGCAGGTGGGGACCCATGCAACCGAGCCTCACCAGCTCCACATTGAGGGCGAGGCCCCCCCAACAGTCTCACCAGTGGATGCTGCTGGGAGTTGTAGACGGAGTCTGTTGGTGAGTGAGGCCAGAGGGAAGCCATGGCCCTGGAGCCTTGTGTACAGGGCAGCAAGTCGGAGGGGATGGGGGTTGGGAAACACATCAGGCAGGGCCTAGGCACGCGGATGCGGGCACTTGGCTTCTCCAGGGTGTCAGAAATCTTTAAAATGTAATTACTTCTTAAACCGTTAGTGGAAGCTTCTCTCTCAAACTTCATCAGAAGTCGCATACTGGTGAGAGGTCTTATGAATGCAGTGATTGTAGCAAAGCTTTCCAACAGATATCATCTGTCCTTCTTCGTCAGAGTTCACAATGGAAAGAAAAACCATGAATGTGATAAATCTGGGGAAAGTTTCAATAAAAAAATATAACCCTTTTTATACATTGGAAAATTCATAATGAAAAGGAAATGTTTAACAGGGGGAGGGCCTTGAGTTCATGCCCACCTCTCAGTATACATCACAGCATTCATATTGTCCAGAGTGTCTACTGGTGCAGAAAATGTGGGAAAGCCTTCAGTTGGATGCCATTCCTCTTCATTCATAAAAATTATTCAAAGTAGAAAGAAAATATATAAATCCAATAAATGTGGGAGAGACTTCAAAAACAAGCCTTTGTTATATATAAAAGAATTCATATTAAATAGAGAACCCATGAAAGTGAGAAAGCCTTAAGTCAGTGTCTGCCACAGAGAAATCACCATTTAAAGAATGCTTTTTCATGCAGACAATGTTGGAAATCCTTTAGTAGGATTTCACCCTTTCTGCTTCATTGGTAATGAAGGGAAACCCTACAATGTGATAATGTGAAAAGGTCTTTCGGTGACTTTGAAACATTATTCTGCATCTTAGGGTTCATAAAGGAGAGCAGTTGTATAGATGCAATAAACGTGAGAAGGTCTGTAATCAGCATTCATCCCTTATTCAACATCAGAAAGTTCATAAAAGGAGAAAGAAACTCTTTGAGTGTAAGAAATATAGAAAGATGTTTTCTGGAACTGTAAACCTTAAAATACATCAGAACATTCATTCTGAAAAGAACCCTTTCAAGTGCAATAAATGTAGCAAAGTTTTTAGCCGCCAGTCATGTCTCATTGAACATCAGAGAATTCATACTGATGATAGACCCTATGAATGTGATCAGTGTGGGAAGGCCTTCAGCCAGAGTACACATCTTGCCCAGCATGAAAGAATTCTCACTGGAGAGAAGCCATCTACATACAAAACACGTGGAAAGGCCTTTAGTCAGTGCACATCCCTTATCCTACATGAAAGAAGTCTTGCCAAAGAGAAACCCTGTGAGTGTAATGAGTGTGGGAAAGCAGTGGCTCACACTTTATTCGACATCAGAAAAGTCATTCTTCAGAGAAACCCAATGTATGTAGTGAGTATGGGAAGGCATATAGTAGGAGCTTGTCCCTGATTCAACAGCAGAACACATGCAGAAGAAAAGGTCTAATGTTGTTTTAAATCTGTAAAACCTAAGAGTAAGGTTATCGAAGAAGCAATCAGAAGCATGGAGGAAATGTACAGATGTTCATTAGGATGGGGTTGTGTCCTGATAAACTCATCATAAATAACACACCTAACCTATAGAACATCATAGCTTAGCAACACAGCACAATGTAAGAATTGGTCACTCACCCTTGTGATTGCATGGCTGACTGGGAGCTGTAGCCCACTGCTGCCCAGCTCCATGAGGCTATCATGATGCCTATGGCTAGCGTAGGAAAAGATCACGATTTGAAGTACAGTTTCTACAAACAGATTTATTCCACCATTGTAAAGCCAGTTAAACCTTTGTGAATCAATAACTATCTGTATTGGTCTAGAACATAAATTTTTATATTATATAGGGACCATTTGATAATGTGTTCCTGTTTGAAAGCCAAAGAGCAAAAGTCAACTGGTGTTTCTTGACCTCTGGATTTGAAATCAACTGAGGCAAGTTCATGAGATTAGATCAGTCTGAATGAAGGCTATTTTTCATTTGATATTTTCCTTCTAGAGTAGTTTTGAAGATACTTCAATGGCCACATATAACAAAATGGAATTGTGAAGTCTGTTTTTATAGATGAGGCTTTGAGCCTGATTAGAGTTTGGATCTGTTCCTTTGAACCAGAACTATCATAGATAAGGGACTTCCTGGCAAAATAGGATGGCACTTTCACCTGATGCCGAGTCTTTAGATGGATAAAGGTAGCACTCACAATGGTGTGTAGTAGAAGTCTTCACCATACTGTCTTCATGGATATGAGAATATGGTGTGAAAATTTAACATAGCTATGACAGAAGCAGGAAGTTCTGACAAAATAAGGAACTTTAGAGCAGGGAGAATAATATTTGTATTTGAAAATAAGTTGTCTATATTTATATGAATAAACATTGGTATTTTCATGTAATACTTGTATGCAATAAGTGACTGGTGAAATGTGTTACGGTTTGAACATCTTGTGTCATCCCCCAAATCACATGCTGAAGCTCTAACCCTCGATTTGGAAATGAGGCATCTGGGATACATTTAACATGAGATTGGGGTGAGGTCAACATGATGGGTCATTGCTCTCATAAGAAGAGAGACCAGAGAACTTACTCTGCACTACTTAAGAACACAGGAATGCATGTCTGAAAACCAAGAAAAGAAACCTCACTGGAACTTGACCAGGACCATATCAGGATCTCAGACTTCCAGCCTTCAGGACTGAGAGAAGTTAATTTCTATTGTTTAAGTCACCCAGTCTATGGCATTTTGTTATGTCAGCCCAAGTAGACAAAGACATTGGGGAACCTCTAGGTGTGTATATTGAGCTCTTTTCATTTCAGCTGTTTGCCATATATAATGGCTAAAATCCCCTATTTGCAGAGTGTGTAAAATATGTAAGAAATAAAATCAGAGTTCTGTTTTATAGATAAATTTAAAAAAAAACAAAAAAAACCAGTTTTTAGCTACTGTGTTAATAACATGACCTGTTCACTTGTCCCCAGGGAGCTATGTATGACTGTTTTCAAAATTGTTCCTTTCTGGAAGTCACTCTCCTCCCAGAGCATGGCTCTGGGACAGAATACACTGTACTGCGGGATGTGTAACTCTTTTGAATATCATGCTCAGTTTCAATGCTGGAGGTGGCTAAGGCTGACCAACTTATCACCTGTTTAATTATGAAACTGTTTCATAGACAAATTATTATATAAATTCTACATATGGTCCATTTTGCATGCTAAAATTCTGAGGTTTAAGATGAAAATGTCAAATTGCTTTTCTCCTGTGGTATCTGTATCTCCATTTGGAACCCAAAGAGGAAAGAAGTGGTTGGATTAAGGCAGGATTCAGTCATCCCTAGGTTTGCCAAGTATCATTATGATGCCGCCTCAGCTGTTCTAGAATTGAGAGACAGAGGTTAACCTATTTAGAAAATATAATCTCTCTTATCCAAAACCTACTACTATGGGTTATTTATTATGTAAACTATAATACTATCTCTTAATTCCTTGTACATGTAAGTCTAATGAATTATCACACCAACTGTACATCGATTCTTTATTGAACTCAGCTCTGTTGCATTATGGAAACAATTTCAAGTTTCAAATAAACTCATGATTGTCATATTTGATAACCAGTTTTCAGCACTATTTGATTTTCATGCATTGTTTTGACTACTATGGTCCATCCTCAACTCCAACAATTTTTTTCACTCTTAGTTTCCCAGAAAATACTCTCATCTGAGTGTTTTTTTCTCACTCTTTGACCCTTAATGTTCAGTTTCTTTTGCCAAAGTCTTCTCTCTACCTGCTGAAAGTTCACAAATTTGATAATACCATTTATCTATGCTTTCTGCTTCCTTCAATGTGCTGATACCTCTCAAGTCAATATTTTCAGTCTTAAGCTCAATGCATACTTACCTATAATTGCTTCTTTAGCACAATTCAGGTTACTCAAATGCTGAGCTACCAATTTGAATTTTCATGGTTTCCTATTGTCAGCACATCAAAAGTCTATTCCTATCCTTCTATTCTTTAACAAAAGTTAATGGCATTACCATCCACTGTCAAACTAGGCAAGCAGTCTCCCACTGAGCAACATCTCCAGCCCTGCCATCATCAGACTAAAAACTCACAGAGCTACTAATCTTTTATATTTTTCAGTTCACACCTTGTCAGTCATCAGATTCTGTCAATTATGGTTCATGAGTCTTTCTCCCATCTGCACGTCTCAATTCAACGAAATCACTCTTTTTAAAAATATTTTTTTCAGAATTTTCTGAGAATTTCCTTTCTTTTCTGTTACTAGTCTTCTTCCATTCTAGTCTAAACATCACGGTGCTACCATAGTAATCTTACTAAAAACAAAATCTGCTTAAAATCCTCGTTTAGCTCTTTGATTACAAGATGAAATTAAAACTCTCTAATATGCCATATAAAGCCCTTCACAATCTGGTCCTGATTTACTGAGTTAGTTCAATCTCATCCTCATCACTCACTCTGATCCTTAGAACCATTTGCCTTTAGTTCCAACTATTCTACACTTTCCTCTCAATCCTCAAACACCAGCTGTTTTAAAACACCATGCCTTTTTCTATTTTATTTACTTGATTATAATACTCTACTCCCAGTTGCTTTTCTTAGGAAACATCTATTTGCCTTCAAATATTCTAACATTATTATTCCCTTTCTTACTTTTGCCAAACCTTTACCTTTTTTTGTTAATAAATCCATTGAATATAAAATATAAATTCGACTTTGAAATTTTTGACTCAGCATGCAGTACTTTATTTATTCCATCTAGACTAAATAATATTAGTGAAAAACTCTGATAGTTTAAATGACCTTTAGTAGTTCTTCAAATGTCTACTTTGTTCATATAGTGAAAAGAATATGTGACTGCAATTGTACATTTCTCCAGATACCATTTATAAGAAATGGAGGGAAGAGAGAAGACATTTTCTTTTTTTGTTTTGTTTTGTTTTGTTTTTTGCATGTCTTCGACTATCTTAACTCCTTGTTCACACATAATCTTTTCAGGGAATGAAATAGCTATACTTTATTCCTCTCTGGTCTTCCCTGGAGAATGAGCTCCTCTAAGACACAGACTATCCATCCTGGGACCTCTGACTAATAAAGGAAATGCTCAGATCAGATCACAAATAAGATAACTTGATGACTATCAATAAAAACTTTTTAGAGAAAAACTCAGGAATGCTCAAGTATGATATTTCTTTTAGTATCACAAAACCTCTCCTGCCATGATGCTCAAGGGCATCTCTGCCCCACTATAAACAATTGTCCATACCACATTTGGTGTTCATTGTTTATTGATAGGCTATATAAAGCCAGTCACATCACTATTAGTCTAAAGATATTTTGGGGGAGAGATATTAATAAACAAATGATCTTAGAGACCAGTCTCATATCTTTATAGGTTACTCTTAATGGGTGGAGCTTCTGGGATAGTTTAACCTCCCATTCTATTTCAGTTTTCTTTATCACCTAAAACTCTGAAAGTCTATTCATGTTTTACTTGGCTTTAGTTATCACCTTAATTCACTATGCTTGAAAACACTTGTGGTGCTGGTGTTTTAGATTAGGGTGGAGTGAGGGAAATGGAAAGAAACTGAAAAGCTTCAACATATTTAGAAAGCAAAATTGAAAGATAGAAATAAAATGGGAAGGGAGATGGTAAAGGTGAATGTTGAAAGACTGACTTTGAAGTTTCTGGTTTGCACAACTGTATGAATGATAAGATTCATGAGTAGAGAACAAATTAGCCCAAATACATGTTAGGGACTGGAAACCCATTAATTTACATTTGTGCATATTAAATTTGAGGTGTTTTGGAAACAAAAAGAGATGTCAAATAACTCTTGTAAATATTGGCTTATAGCTCAGAGTAGGATCAGTAAGTATAACTAAGTAGCTATCCAGCTAACTAGTTAAATAGAATTTTTACATTTGGATTATTTTTTTATAAATATTGCAAATTTATGAAACTTAACCAGTATTGGGGGTACAAAGATGGCAAAAACAGTTGCTCTTTCCAAGAGCTTACACTATTGAGACACATAGGTGCATAAACATGGAAAAGACACAGGTATTTCTTATCCAAACCATAAGTGCCCTACTAGAGATAGAAACCAAATGTCCCAAAATCATTTAGAAGGAAGCACATAATTCTTTTGAGTGGGTGAGTCTAGAATCTAAGGAAGATAAAATAAAGCAAATTATAAAATTTTCACTGGCTCTTGAAAACATATTGAAATATGTGGTTCCTAATTGAACAGAATGAGTAAATTCTCAGAGGCAGTATTCTTCAGAAAGCACTTCAGACTAACAAATAGTCCTCTGTAAGAAAAATACTGTCAGATAAGTGAAACTTTTCTTGCATCTCTAACTTCTGGGAAGAGGAATTTTTGAGCACTCCCCATCAATTCTTCTCTTTCTGATAACATCACATTTTGGAATTCAACAAAGTCTTTCATGATAACAAAGTTATATAAGCTTCTAGACTCAATTATGTCCTTTCATGTCTGTGCACTGTCTTTGTAAATAGTCAGTTGTGTTAGGCAGCCTGATTAAATCCGATAGAATGCACATTCTGTGTTTGGGGAGCCTTGTTGTCAAAGTACATGTTTCCAGCGGGGATCCATGTACTCCAGATAATATAAAATGTGCATGTATGCATTCAAAAGAGTGGTTCCAGAATTAATTGTTGCCTGATAAAAACAAGATCATTTTCAAGTGTTGTCTCTGACTTGGGGATGGTCTCTGAGTTTCCACTCAAAATGTAGTGAGCCATATCTTTTTATTTGGTGATTTGATGGCTGAAAAATAAAAGATGTTTAAGGAACAGTTAAACTGAAAGTTCATATCATGCACTCCATCAGAGTGCCAGAGAAAAAGAAAAGAACAAAAGGCATGCAAATTATGAAACAGCAAATGCACTTCATAAAAGCTTTTCAGCAATCTGAATACAATCAAAAGTATCCTTACCTTCATAACACGTCACACAGAGGAATTCAGATTAAAAATAAATAATACTGCACAATGTGTTGTTTAGACATAATCTAAAATCTAATTGTTAGTAATTGGCTAACAATTAGCCAATTTCAGCCAAACATGGCTAAAATCATAACATGTGTGATCTGCTATTGCACTGAGGAATGGTTACAGAAATAAAATAACAGCTAATAAGTTACACATGCTTTCTCTTTCTTCCTTGAAATTTAAGAAAATTATAGACTGTGCAACATAAATTAGTTCTCTCTGGGAAGAAGCTGAATAATTAGGAAGTGAAAGGATAACATTGTGGGTTCTTAAAAGGTTAGAGACTATTAAAATTGACAAATCACCAGTTCCAAGCATCATATATCAAGGAATGGTAGGAAGTGAGAATGGAAATTAGAGAAACTTTAGATGTTACTTTCTTCCTAAGTGTGTTTAATTCAGGAAATACCCCAGAGGATGGGGAGGATGGTAACATAATGCTTGCATTTAAGTGACAACCAGAGCAAAATGTGAGTGCACAGCAGGAAGGGATACAGCAACATCAGGACTGTGCAATGATTTATGTAGCTAAATGAATGAATCGTGGAAATGCTACCACATTTAGGAGATGACATGGACAAGTGAATGGTTCAGATGACCTATTCTGCCTCTAATTTCTGAGCTTATCATTGTCAACCCCTGAAACACTGTAACTTTAAAAATTATGGCTGGAAAAGTAAACTATATGCTTTGCTTACTAAAAAACGTTCATTCTACATATTAATTGTGTCTGCTGAATTTTTAGTTGTTTGTTTAGCTTGGACATTATTATTAAATTTCTCATTCAAAATCATTACAATTTTTGAGTGGTTATAGAAATTTTTTTTTGTACTGCATCATAAAATTTTCAGCCAATTCTCATTTCTCTGGTTCTTTTCTATACTGTGAGATGTAGGTATGATTGAAGCTAGTGATACCGTGCTTTTTGCAGAAAACAGACTTAGAAATCTCTACTAGTTTTCTCAAATTCATACAATTTGTTAATATTAAAATCCACATTATTCTACCAACTCAGAATTCTTTTTTAAAATTTTTTTAGTTGTAGATGTATACAATACCTTTATTTATTTATTTATTATTTTTATGTGGTGCTGAGGATCAAACCCAGTGCCTCATGCATGCTAGGCAAGCGCTCAACCACTGAGCCACAACCCCAACCCCTTGGAATTCTTTCTGTAATGCTACATTGCAGAGTTAGACACCAGCAGAGAATAAAGGTTTGCTACATCTTTAAGGTTTAGTTCAGGACTTAGAAGCTTGTCTTCATCATTGTTTAAAAATATGGCTGTGTTTGCTACTTCCAAGTAGGTGACAAGGGACAGATACATAGAAAACACAAGAAGAATTGCTTAACTAAAATGAAATGAAACCAAGAAAGTGGATTCTCAAAGAAAGTGATTTTCCTTCTTGGATAGAATAGTCATAGCTTTCTTTAAATGACTTTTAAAAAATAACATTTATTTTTAATTGAGGAATAAAAGCTTATATAGATATATATGGTATACTATACGATTTTTTTCATGTATATATACATTGTGAAGAGATTAAATATAGGTAACTGACATATCCATCACTTCACATACTTACCTTTTTTTGTAGTGAAAACATTTAAAATCTATTGCATTAGCAATTCTCAAATATATAAGACATTATTAATTATAGTCACTGTGCTGAAAGTTAATCTCCAGAACTTATTCCTCCTAACTGAAATTTTGTAGCTTCTAACCAGTGTCTTTCCATGCTCCCCAAACCCTGGACCCAGTCCTAGTATTAGAATACAATTGTAGATAAAATAGTTATAAAGCATTCTTCTGAGAAGACAGCTCCAAGCGGTGTTCTGGATTCCCTAAGAATGGCACATGAAATAAAAATGCAGGCCTATCAGTTATGCTGCTTTCCTCTTCAGAATAATTTCTCTTTAAGGGAAATATAAGGCTAAACCAGATAGATAATAGATTCCACCCAAAACACAAATTTCTAGAATACTAATACTGTCTGCCTCTCATTTTTATGTACTTTGCAAAACTCTATTGAATTTGGAGACATAAACATAGAAATGCCTGGCCCAACTGATGTGTACACTTCATTAAGAACTTCTACATGACAAGTACTTAGTGAAGCTTATGACATATTCACAGCAACCCTATGCAATAGGTACATAAGTATCATCATTTCTTAATGCAGAAAGTTAATCATAGAGAGGCTAATGATTTATCCAGAGTTGGGGTATGTCCTAGATTTGTTTCTACCAGATTAAATACAGAGTATATACATATTTTAAAAGAGTACATGATAGAAAGAAGGCTTAGTCTTCAATAAGAGTAACAGATGCTAAGTCGACACCTCACAAGTGACATTCCTTTCTGTTAATTCCTTGAACTTCAGAGTTTGTTAGTGACTGGACTTGATTGAACTATAGGTTTCTGATATATGTCAAACACATGCACAAGAGATTGACATACATAATAAAATGCAAATTTGTAATTTCCCAAAGGAATAGAACCAATAGATTGGATATTTGCATTGAACTGACTCATAATTATTAGAAAAGGGGGTCAGTTCAAGAAGATGTCATTATATAATTTACTTAACAGTGTCTGTCTCCTTAAGTTTCTCTACATAGGGTACAAGTGTTTCTGTTGCAACATGATACTTGGATTCTTGAAAAACCCTGTATTCTGCAAAAATGTGTACTAAAATTACAATAAACATTGTTTATGGGAGGAATACGGATGGGAAAAACACCCCAAACTGATATATTTGTGAACCTAGAGTGCTAACAAAAACAATGATTGGTACTTGGAAATATAACTTTAATAACTTTGGAGAGATAGCTCACGATAGCCATGAAATGTGCAAAAGGGGAAAGTAATTGGGTGGAAATGCTGACTTTTGGGCCCTGGGACAATGTAGAAAGGAGCAGAATTCAGTCATTATGTCTGTTTTTTTTTTTTTTTTTTTTTTTTTTTTTTTTTGAGGGACTGGGCAGTAAGTGTCAAGTACCAAGAGTCCAAAGCAAGGCTGCAAGCACAATTTATAGGAAGGCTGATCTGGGTCAAAGGTTTACAATTTTACTCTATTTGTAATGGTTTGGATATGAGGTGTCTCCAAAATGCTCATGTATTAGGCAATGCACGAATGTTCAGAGGTGAAATGATTGGATAATGAGAGCTGTAACCTCATCAGTAGATTAATCCATTTGATATATTAATAATTTGAATGGACTACTAGGTAGTAATTGTAGGCAGGACAGACACGTGGCTAGAGGAAGTGAGTCATTAGGCATGTGCTTTTGGAGATTATATCCTATCCCTGGCTTCCACTGCCCCTGCTTCCCAGTTTCATGGCCTGAACAGCTTTCCTCTGCAACATCCTTCTTCCATATTGTTCTGACTCACCTTAGGCCAGAGTAACAGTCAGCTGACCATAATCTGGACTTCCAAAATCATGAGCCCCAAATAAGTTTTTCCTCCTCTAAGTTGTTCTTTTCAGGTCTTTTTTGTCAGAGCAATGAAAAACAAATACATTACTCCATCCATTTACCTACAAGAACTCATTGAAAAACCAACAAAATATTTCTGTTTTATTAACAATTATCAATAATATAAGCTACTTGGTATTACAGAAGATGTGGTTAAATAAAATAGTCTGCCTGGGCTGGCCAAACAGTGTACCCTTTCCCCAGGTTAGTATTGCCCTATTGCCTCCATGATTTTCCTTTGATATTTATATATGTCTGACCAACACTCTACATTGTTAAGCCACGTGATATTTTCAGTCAAGATCTTTCATTATCACCTTAGGCGAATACAAAAGATTAGAGTTTACTGGAATTGTAGGTCCCTGCTTGTCCAGCTTCAGAAATCTCAGCATAATAGCCATAGTCCTGTCCAACCAGTGTTTGCTTGAATTCTTATCTTATAGAAATGGGGAATATATTGACTCTTAGGGTGGCCTATCTCTTATCTACTTATAAATATAGCATTTATAAAGATATATATCATCACTTATAATGATGTATATCATATATATAAATGCTACGTATATAGTATTTATAAGGATATATATATAAAACATGATGATATTTCTAATATTTTGAGTATTTGGAGAAGACACGATATGTTAACTTGAGTCAGAAGTTTAAGAATACGTTGAATAGAAAGAAAATTCTGATTCAAATTTTTAGGACAGTAGGTTAAGGTTTATTTGCATAATACACACAGAACATTCAATGACTCCAGGAGACTTCCTCGCGCATATGACAGCTTACCATAAGAAAGCTCATCAATAGAACTGGCTAAGAGAGATGGTGAGGGCAATAAAATTTTCTCTGAATTGTAGTTGCATAAGATTCATGACTCCTCAAGCACTTAATAATATATTCTTGTATGAGGAAGCTAAAAGAGAACCTACTTTATAATTACATATAATTTTACATCTGATTTTTAAGTTGAAAATTTAAATACAGGAAACCAGATGAGCTATCTTTTGTAGGTTACAGTAACATACTTAAAGTGGATACTCCATTTGGCAATCTATTACGTTTGCATACTATGCTTAATGCCTAGGACCTAATAGTGTACCATATGCCAGAACTCCTTTGTTAGTGAAAAGAGTGGAGCTATAAGCAATCCTTCCTCTTAAAATTAGACAACATATCTTCTGAAAAAGAAATGATTTTTAAAGGTTTAAGTTCAGCAAGTAAAATGAAGTTAGAAATAGAGGAAAACACCCATAGAAGTCCTTTTCTTAATGATACTGGCCTCCTAGCTATATTGGGTACCCTAAGTGGACTCACCCTTGATTTAAGCTTAATATCTATTGTAAAACGTTTGGGGGATCTTCCTAAGTTCCCTGGGGTACTCCCTCCCTTTTTTACAGTTGAACACTATATTAGATAACCGTGTGCAGAGTGGAGCTCCTTTCTCATCCCTGGGCTGCTGTTGGTAAGCCATCAGGCTCTTTCTATTGAAGTCTCTTTGTGCTTCTGGTCTCTGCTTCTGGCAGGACTCAAAAACCTATAATGCATTTCTTCCCTATTGACACATAATGTATGGAAAATTCTCATGTATCTTTTCCTTATGAACTCCCGAACAGATAAATTCCATATTTATTCTCCTTGACCTGTTTTCAAAGCAAGCAGTTAGCTTGTTTCTTGCCCTCTAGAACTTTGTCAGGTGAAGTCAACCACAATCCATGGTTGAGTTCAACTAGGTTTGCAACCAGTTTTCTGGGTCTGACTGCAGAGAATCCACCTCTCAGTTTTATATGTGATCCTCTTGAAGCCCTCTCTAGTAGGGATAGTATTAGAAGGGAGGATCACAGGCATCTGGAGAGGAGGCAGAGGCACAAAGCCTGGCTTACTTCTCTCAGAAGAAATCTCTACACCAGCTTTGCCTTTTAATTCTTTTTTATGTTCAATATTCTCTCTCAGACTGCTTTCATGTGCTTGAGTTAAGGGAGAGGTCCAGATCTGTAAACAAGTTTCTTTTTATTCTACGGGAAATTCTTTTATCTTTCTTGTATCCTTGACTTTGATAAGAGGGTCAGAAAATGAGAGGGATTTTAATTTGTCCTTTCTATAAATTCCTCATATGCAGTTGGAAGTCTACCCTGTCATCTCTCTAACTCTTTTCTCTGTTGAAATAGAGGAAAGGAAGGGTTTCATATGAGTATTCTTCTATACTGTCAGCCTAACAATTATTAAATATGTTGTAAATATTAATTTACAAATGAATTTATTACAACAAGGATATCCATGTTCTGGAGGTCATTAACTCTTCTAATTCATATTTATGTTTCCAGTATCTAGTATAGATCCTGGGATGCATGTATTTTCAATAAATAATAATAAAAACCAACACTTTTGAAGAATTGTAAGTGGGAAACATGTTAATTAAAAATAGAATGTATTTTCATGAATTTATAAATGAAGGACTTAAAGTAGAAACTTCATTAATTAAAATTTAAATGTGTTTTGAAACATTCATCAATAAAATCCTCATATTTCTGTTGATGCAAAATTTTGAATGGCCCTTCACCAATATGAAGCAATAGTGATGTTCTGGCCTTACTTTTTAGAAAAAAAAAAATGAAATCATTGCTTAAACAATGGTAGCTGTTGGTATTTTCACTTCATAATCATAAAGAAAGGGACCTGAAAATTCTGCTCTTCATTCCTTGCAAGCGTTTTCTTTCTTTAAGCATTGATTTAACTCTTACGAGTGGAAAGGAAGCGCAGCTTAGTATAGGAACATCAGCATGCTGATGATAGGCGAAATGCATTTTTATTTTAAAGAAGCTGGCAGAAACCAAAGGAAAAAAGTAGAAACTGAAAAGGATGAAAGGCAAAACTGTGAGGGGACTGGCAATCTGCAGTGTTCCTTCTCATTTATGTGAGGGGCGTGCCCTGTAGTCAAGTATAAAGAGGCATTTCTGAGACAGCGCATTAGACAGTACAAGATGCTCCAATCTGTGTTCTGATTTAAAGTGGGAAGATAATTCAAAGCCTCTTTAAATTGGGATGAAGTTTAAAGGTTGAGAAAACCGCACCGACAGCCACTCTTAGGAGAGAGCAGCAGCTGTTGAAAGATCATTAAAGGACCCAAGGAAAATAGAGTTGGAATTCCCTCAGTCCTCAGGAAACAGTGCTTTTGTTATTTGTGGCCAAAAGTATCTACAGTTTCCCTGAATGAATGCAGAAGAGTATGTACACACCCAGGGTATTGGGAGATGCCTCTTTCTATGGGGCAGAAAAAATTCAAAAGTGGGTAAATATTTAAAAAACAGACTGGTGAAAAAAGGTAAAGATTTCAAAGGAAGGAAGAAATTGACATTTCTGGAGAATTAGCTATCCAATCATGCACATTTATTATAGTCAGACTTGGCGATGCCACTGCTGGTAAAAGTGTGTCAGAGGTTTCAATATAAAACTCCTATTAGAAGCAGTTATTGTGTAAAATTAGCTATCCAGATCTTTGAGCATCCCACACCATCTGGCAGACACATACAAGCCCAGATGTCCTGTGTCTTTACACAGCGTTGAGAGTCATTGGATTTCAAACCAAGAACCATAAATGTCTCATTCTGGGGAAAAGCTAAGATATTGTTCATAGGTTCAATTTAATTTATCATCAGTTCAAATAACACAACATCGAAGGCAGGAGGAAAATGAAGTTCATGTATTTATTCCCTTGACTTTTTCCCTGAACCTTTACTGAAAGTCCCGGTGTGCTTTGGGTGAGCCTCTCCCATAGGTAGCTGCCTCAGAGAAGGGAGCAGTCAACTCTTGTTCTCCCTGTAGCCTTGGGGGTAATAACTGCTCTCTCTCCTTCTAGTCCCATGTTACTGTACTGCTTCCTCCTTGTTGATTTTACTTTACCTTCTCCTACTTTGATAAATGAATTCTTCATTAAAATTCCTTGTTTGAATTTGTCATTTGTACCCTTTCAGTACTGTTACTGATAGATATACACTTTCCAGAAGGTAAAGGCTTAGCTTGTTGGAGAAATATCTTTCATGTGATGTGCTGATTAGTGTGGGGAAATGTACAAGCTGACAGAAAACCAATTAGAGCGAGGGAACAGAGTAGGCCTGACATTCTGTTTTGTACTTAAAGCATCTGGAGGTCTTTATTAAGATGTTGGCTTGGCGTTCTCCTATTTCCAGTTAATGTACTGACAGGGGAGCTTAGTTGTGGAAGGTGAGTTTATGAAATTTGAGGAATCCACCGATACTCCTAATGCCTTTCTTTTTTATTAACTTTGTTTGAGTTTAATACAGTTCGTACACCTGACACTTCACATGTAAAAATAAGTAAAATAAAAGTTTTCCAAAGTGAAATGTTTTGAATTTGTACTGTGGAAATATGGGCAAATATAGGGTGGCTTTTTATTTCTCTAGCTCTCTGGCTGTGTTTTCTTTGCTGTGTGTGCTCATTAACCTCCACCAGCTGCTGTTCACATTCGGAATTCCTCCAGCCTGTATAACTTCCTTCATCTTTTTGTCCTCCATACCACCTCTTTTGGGATCTAATGCACACCCCGGACTTCAACAATCACCTCATTCAAACTCCTTCTTATTTTGAATATTTTATGTCTCTGAGTTGTTTACCTGTCTATTCCCAAATGTCTTCTTTATTTAAAATTCTAACAGTTTCTCATTTCATTTTTACAAATACCCTGAGATAGATGGGTGTGGTGGTGTATGCCTGTAATTCCAGTGACTCAGTAAGCTGAAGCAGGAAGATTGCAAGTTCAAAGCCAGTCTCAGCAACATAGGGAAGCCCTAAACAACTTAGCAAGGCCCTGTCTCAAAACAGAAAATAAAAAGGACTGGGGATGTGGCTCAGTGGTTAAAGGCCCCTAGGTTCAATCCCTGGTCCCAACAACAAACAAAAAAGGAAATACCCTGAAACCATTATTGCTAAAGCATTATTTGCTTTCTATTTTCCTTTGCTGGAATATGATTTAAGCGGCTGTAACAAAAAAAAAAAAAGAAATTTTTTAAAACAATTATATAAGCCAGAATGTTGATTATTTCTCCCTTTTAGAGCAGCCAAAAAAATCAGTTGTCTAGTTCTAGTGACAGAGGGCTCTGCTGACAACTTCAGCATCACTTTCTGTTGGGATCTGAAATGCCTGCTCAAGATTGTGTCTTCTCATTTACATTCTAGTCAGTGGTGAAAGGAAAATGGGAAGACAAGAGTGCACACCAGGTACTTTAGGGACATGCCTAGGAATGGGATAACTTATCAGCAGGAAGAGTGGTCTGGGAATATGTTGTAGCAGGTACACTGATGGAGGTCCAAGGCCCCTCTCTACCTTAGACTGTTTCTTTATCCTGACAGATCCTGAGTAACAGGAATGATATATTTCTAACTCTTTTTCCTTTAAAAGAGCTTGGGTGGGTGCTTGTAGCATCCATTCTTCAGCTCCCAGGTTCTATTCTTATTCTCTTACCTTTGACCACAGATTCTTTTCTCTAAAGTTTGGTTGCCTCTAAAGTTGATTTTGAAATGAGCATATTGGGAGAGCCCTTAACTTCTCCACTAGGTAGTTGGTTTATTTGTTCATTTATGTTGGTGGTAGTACTGGGAACAGAACCCTGGGCCTCACTAATGCTAAGCATATCTAGTTCTGAGCTACACCTCAACCCCTTATTTTGTTCATTTATTAGTAGTTCCAAGAGACCTTCGTTTCAATCAAATGACAAAGTTAAAAAAAAGAAAACACATGAGTCATCATCCTACTTGTCATGATGAGCTTGTGTACAGGAAAGGATGGACTATGGCTTTGTGCAATTTTCCATATAATAGAAACTTATCCCTATGAGTTCACAGTTTATCGGGTTTGAATAAGTGTATAGTATTCTATTTGCAATTACTTTAGTCTTACAGAGAAGAACTCCACATCATAAAGAATTATGTTTTAAGATATGTCCAAGTCAGTTTTCATATAAATAATATTACCCAGCGAATTATATTAATCTGTAGCATAGGTAATGTGTATCACTAACTTCAATTCTGGATCTTAGGAGTAGGTGTCATTAGGTAGAAGAAAACTAATGAGATAAAAGAGGATTTCCTCTCTTATATTTTTTAAGGGGGGGCAGTTTTAGAATTCCTTCCACAGCTCCACATATATCCCACAGGAATTCTATAAACTCCTGCTGTCTTGAGACCACTTACATGGAAAAGGCAAAAGTAAGACTAACTCTTACCCCACTATTAAGTTCTTATAGTCTTCACAAATTAGCTACTCTCGCTACATCAAATGGGCTCAATTTCTCAGTGACTTCAGCCTACAGTGAAGAATGTCAAATGATTGAGTCAACTCCACCAATATGTGATGAAAAAACAAGAGAACCTTAACATTATCAGAGATGACTGTACTTTTTGAAGGATAATGATTTATCAAGCCTTTCTTGATTAGTAGAATTTTAATAAAGGTAATAAGACCATTAAGTGAAATCAGGAAGCACACAGACCAGAAGCTCAGCATGGGAACCCTCCTGCTTGCCAAGGCTCTTCTGAGCCCTCCTTGTAGTTTTGTTGCTTCTTTTGTGTCAACTTCAAAGCTTATAAATTCTCTGAGCCTTTCAATTGTTCTCTTGGCAATAGCATTATCAGGCAAGAGGGACCCGCCTTTGCACAGCCAGATTATTTGCTTAGCTGGACTGTGAACTAGCTAAACCATGATTTATGTTTCTTTTTATTCTCATAAAGGTCCAATGCATAATGACTTATACAAGGAGGAACTTGATAAAGGTTTATAGAATGATTAGGCACAGGTACATAGGCTCCCCCTACTTCATTTGAATGATCCATTTCCTTTTTTAAAAAAAATTTTAATTTGTTATACATGATAGCAGAATGTATTACAATTCAGAATATATTACACATATGAATATATGTGTAATATATGTGCAATTATTCATATCTCTGGTTGTACACAAAGTAGAGTCACACCATTCTTGTCTTCATACGTGTACTTAGGGTCATGATGTCTACCTCATTCCACCGTCTTTCCTATTCCCCTGCCCCTTCCCTTCCTCTCCATTCCCTTGGCCCTATCTAGAGTTCATCTAATCCTCCCCATGGTATGACCCCCCATCCACATTATGAATCAGCATCCTTAAATCAGAGAAAACATTCAGCATTTGTTTTTGGGGGGATTGGCTAATTTCACTTGGCATTATATTCTCCAACTTCATCCATTTACCTGCAAATGCCATGATGTTATTCTCTTTTAGTGCTGAATAATATTCCATTGTGTATAGATATTACATTTTCTTTATCCATCCATCTACTGAAGGATATCTAGATTGCTTCCACAGTTTAGCTATTTTGAATTGTGCTGCTATAAACATTGATGTAGCTGTGTCCTTGTAGTATGCTATTTTTAAGTCCTTTGGGTATAGACTAAAGAGTGGGGTAGCTGGGTCAAATGGTGGTTCCATACCCAGCTTTCCAAGAATTCTCCATACTTGAAAGCTCTCTTGTCTCCAGTGCATGTTTTTGGCATCTTGTCTGCTTTCAATATTAGCTGCACCAATTTGCAATCCCACCAGCAATGTATGAGTGTACCTTTTTCCCCACATCCTCACCAACACTTATTTTTGTTTGTATTATTGATAGCTCCCATTCTGACTGGAATGAGATAAAATCTTAGAGTAATTTTGATTTGCCTTTCTTTAATTGCTAGAGATGTTGAACATTTTTCATATATTTGTTTATTGATTTTATATCTTCTTTTGAGAAGTGTCTATTCAGTTCCTTGGCCCATTTATTGATTGGGTTATTTTATTTTATTTTTTGGTGTTAAGATTTTTGAGTTCTTTATATACCCTAGTGATTGTGCTCTATCTGATGTGTGTGTAGTAAAAATTTATTCTCAAACTGTAGGCTCTCTATTCACTTCACTGATTATTTATTTATCTATTTCCTTACTGTGTAATTTAGACCTCAATAATATTCAGCCAATTCTGACTTACTAGTTGGGATTTGTTACTTATAGGGTTAGCATCTGTGATACCATCCTTGAATACAAATCTTTTCTGGATATGCCTTCTTACTGATATTTTTCCTTTTTTGGACTGCTTTCTCTTTGTTCCATTACTATGAAATGTCTCTACAGATATTGGCAAAAGGGAAGTCAATATCAGAATGATGGTGAAAGTGAGTCAAGGCTGAGAAGGTACTGGAGCTGGAGTGAAAGAAGAGGTATTTCTGAATGGAGATTTAAATATAAATGAAGGTTTTTTAGTTCTATATATACCCTAGAGATTAGTGCTCTATCTGATGTGTGAGGGGTAAAGATTTGCTCCCAAGATGTAGGCGCTCTATTCACCACACAGATTGTTCCTTTTGCTGAGAAGAAGCTTTGTAGTTTGAATCCATCTCATTTATTGATTCTTGATTTTAATTCCTATTCCAAAAAAGTCTTATTAAGGAATTTGGGGCCTAATCCCACATGATGGAGATTAAGGCCTACTTTTTCTTCTATTAGACACAGGGTCTCTGGTTTAATTCCTAGGTCCTTGATCTATTTTGAGTTGAGTTTTGTGCATGGTGGGAGATAGGGTTTAACTTCATTTTGTTGCATATGGATTTCCAGTTTTCCCAGCACTATTTTTTGAAGAAGCTATCTTTTCTCCAATGGATGTTTTTGGCATCTTGTCTAATATAAGATAAATGTGGTTATGTGGGTTATTTTCTGTGTCCTCTATTCTGTACCATAGGTCTACCAGTCTTTTATGGTGGCAATACCAGGCTGTTTTTGTTACTATTGCTCTGTAGTATAGTTTTAGGTCTGGTATAGTGATGCCACCTGCTTCACTCATTCTGCTAAGGATTGCTTTAGCTATTCTGGGTCTCTTATTGTTCCAGATGATTTTCATGACTGCTTTTTCTAGTTATATGAGAAATGTCATTATGATTTTGATCAGAATTGCATTAAATATTTAGAGTGCTTTTGGTAGTATGGTCATTTTTATAATATTAATTCTGCCTATCCAAGAGCAAGGTAGATCTTTCTATCTTCTAAGGTCTTCCTTGATTTCTTTCTTTAGAGTTTTGTGATTTTCATTATATAAATCTTTCACTTCTTTTGTTAAGTTGATTCCCAAGTATTTTATTCTTTTTTTTTTGAGGCTATTGTAAATGGAGTAGTTTTCCTCATTTCCAAGAATTCAAAAAGCTAAGTACAAAAAAACCAAATAACCCAATCAATAAATGAGCCAAGGAACTAAACAGACACTTCTCAGAAGATGATATAAGATCAATCAACAAATATATGAAAAAGTGTTCATCATCTCTAACAATTAGAGAAATGCAAATCAAAACCATTCTACCATTTCATCTTACTCCAGTCAGAATGGCAGCTATTATGAAGACAAACTACAATAAATATTGGTGAGGATGTGGGGAAAAAGGTATACTCATACACTGCTGGTGGGACTGCAAATTGGTGCAGCCAGTATGGAAAGCAGTATGAAGATTCATTGGAAAACTGGGAATGGAACCACCATTTGATCCAGCTATCCCTCTCCTCGGTGTATACCCAAAGGACTTAAAAACAGCATACTATCAGGACACTGCTACATCAATGTTTATAGCAGCACAATTCACAATAGCTAAACTGTGGAACCAACTTAAATGCCCTTCAATAGATGAATGGATAAAAAAATGTGGCATATATACATAATGGAATATTACTCAGCAATAAATGAGAATAACATCATGGCATTTGCAGGTAAATGGATGGAGTTAGAGAAGATAATGCTAATTGAAGTTATCCAATCCCCCCCCAAAACAAATGTTTTCTCTTATATAAGGAGGCTGATTAATAGTGGGGTAGGGAGGGGGAGCATGAGAGGAATAGATGAACTCTAGATAGGGAAGAGGGGACAGAAAGGAAGGGAGGTGGCATGGGGTTAGAAATGATGGTGGAATGTGATGGACATTATTACCCTAAGTACATGGTTGTCAACATGAATGGTGTGCATACATTTTTATATAACCAGAGATATGAAAAATTGTGTTCTATATGTGTAATAAGAATTACAATGCATTCTGCTGTCATATATAAATAAAAATATATAAATACAAATGAAAACTTCTTATCTCCACCAGCAAGTCAGTGGGGCATTTGGCAACAATAATTGTCACATGAGGTCCTTTTATGTCCCCTCATGCACTCTGGAGACTGCATTGCCATTTTGTTAATAATATATAATTTTTAATTTTAAGATTTTTATTACTATTTATTGAAGATATCACTATGAAAAAATATATGAGATGGGGCTAGAGAGAAGTGGTTTTAGACAGAGTGGTTTGTCTAAACACTACTCTCTGCTAAAGAATTGCTTTGCTTTTTTTCTCTCTCCTGTCCATCATACCCTCCTTTGTTTTCACATTTCCCTCTTCTTTTCTCCCTGTCTTCCTTTCTTCGTGAGCAAATATTTAATAAGCACTTTCTTCCTGTTAGGCATTCTTTTTCGCTCTGTGGACATAAATAATGAAGACAGAGCTCTAATACTCATCTTTAGGATTCTTACATTCTAGCAGGAAAAAAATACAAGTATAATTAGAAATATAATAATAAAACTAGCTTTTGCAATGATTTTTCCAAATACAAAAGAAGAAAGAATACCCTCCCCCCAAGTTTTCCGCTGGAATAAACTTCACACAAGAGGAACAGTTTGAGCTGAAGCATGGGTGGGAATTGAGAAGGCCAAATAATAGGGAGAAGGATATTCCCATCATTAGGAGTAATGTGCATGTGATATAAGGTACAAGACGAAGAATTCGTGTTTTATATTCTAAAACATTGTTGGCTTTAAAGCGTGGGGAGGCTGAGTGATGAGAGATGAACAATGTACAGACAGTTTATGAAGGTTTTATAAGCCATATAAAGGAGTTTAGATTTTGTTCTGAGATAATGAAAATGTTCTGAAGACTTCTGATTCTGAAATGATTGCGTCTTTAGTCATTGTTGGAAAGAGTATGCTTATAGCAGTGGTGACACTGTACAAATGCTACTTGGCTTAGGATGGAATTACATCCCTAAAAACCCACTGTTAAGTTGAAAATACCCTTATATACCTGAACCTAGCAAACATCATAGCTTAGCAACACAGCACACCATAGAGATTGCTCGGCCAGTTATTGCATATCTGACTGGGAGCTGTGGCTTTCTGTCACTCCCTGCTGTCACTAGGGAGTATCATCTTGCTAGTCCCAGAAAAGGACCACAATTCAAAGTTTAAAGCATGGCTTTAACTGAATGCATATTACTTTCATACTATTGTGAACTCAAAAGATCCTAAGAGGAACTGTTTGGAATTGAAGACTATCCGTACTTTGAAAATATAGTACAGGAGACAAGTAGGCATTAATTATTCTGGCCTGGTGAGAAATGAGTTTCCATGCCAGAGCAGTAGCAAGCAACAACAATAAGAAAAAAATGCAGAGGAAGTGCAGATTTAAGTCAGATTAATGTTGCAGATATAGGATTTGGTAATTGCTTGGATGTGGTTTTAGGGAAAAGAAGGGATTTGAAATAACTCTTACTTTAACATTTCATACCTTTTTCATTGAAACTATTTTCTATCCAATGTGAAACTGCAATTTACACGGAATATATTTGTAAAGATTTCAGAATGCTAGAACTCCATTTTCAAGTCTTTTGGTAAAATTATTTTCTTTCTGCAAATTGGAGAATAGCCCCATGGGTCAACAGATCTTGGAAGGTCAGAATCCATTTTTAATGGCTTACAGTGACACACAAATTCCAAAATAATGTTCAGAAAACATGTTCAATTGAAACGAATAAGTGACTTAATTGGAGCATTAAGTATTATTTTCAATATGAAAGCTATGATTTAAATCCCAGCTAGACCATTCTATAGCATATCCTAACTGTTGAGAGCCACAGCCGAAGGGGCCCCAGCAAACTTCCAGCTGCCGGCTGATGATTGGCTCACAGCTGCCGAGCAACATCTAGCTGATTGGCTCCTCTGCCGTGATGCTCATTGGGCTGTTTCCCTGCCCTTTCAGACCACAGAGCTGCTCACTGGGGGACTATTTTGGCTCCGCCCACGTGACCCAGGCAATCGGCCTCAAGAGCAGGAGGATTGGGAGAGGTGGAGAGAGTCTTGTGTTGGAGAGAGAGGCTTGTGGGAAGCTGGTGGTGGCAGTTGGGGCTCTGAGGGTTTTTCCTGAGAGGCTGTTTTGTTTGGCCTGTGTGGTTCTAAAAATAAAGTTAGTTTCTTTTGACAAGTGGCTCCTGATTGTGCCCAGCCAGACTGCGGCACTAACCATAGTTCAAGAACTGTAGCTGACAGAAAAATCTCAATTTGGTCAGATTATTTTGTTTTACATATTATCATCATGTTGATAGAAGTTCTAAGTTGGTAGAAGTTTGGGGTATATTCCAAGGAGAAATAAAGGGATATCTTTCCATCAAGTATTTTATGTGCCAATAGAGTCATACTTTAATTTTGCCTTAAGTATCTTAAGATGTATGTATATGTTTTATATATACATAATATACATAAATCATATATATTTACATGCAATATAGAACTATTATATTCTTAAATATAAATATATGTATAAGCTTGACTTTAAGATAACCTTTTAAACATCAATTTTTGAGTTAATAGTTTATTATTTTTTTTAATTAGATTTTTCTCCCTTTGCTAATCTATAACTGTGGCATAACCAGTATTTTTTTAACCAGTATTTTTAAGAGTTTACTGTTCAGGTTATTTCAAGTTCCTGACATTTAGCTTTACTGCTTTCAACTTTCTTTGAGAAAGTAATGATGCTGTGGCACCTACTGCTTCCCGGGCAGATCGAGTGTCCATCCCAATAGAGAACAGCCTTGTGATATTTCCAGAAGGATATTAAAATTCTCACTTTATGTTAGAAATTGTACCTTTGTGAATACTTAATGTCTTTATGATAATGCTGTAGGCTCTGCTATTTTTCATACCTTTCAGTGGCAAAAAACGAAAAATTAGAGCATTGATCTCAACATTAAAAATGCATCTCTTTTTCTACTTGATCAATAGTATTTTCCAGTGGATTATATTGTCTGGCTCAAATGCCTGCTTTCTTTCACTGACTAATTTGAGATTAGGCTTTAGGATATTAGCCTGAAAAGCAAACTGGAAGTGATTGAGTGTGTCCAACCTCTTCAATTTTCTGATGAAGACCTGAAAGTCCAAAGAGCTCAGTGAGGATAATTGTCCTAAACAATATTGTGGACTTCCAGCTAGAATTCCAGTGTTTTTTTTTCCCAGTTGGGTCCTTAATAGAAAATGTTTGCAACTATATGAAACAAGGATTTTAAAAATTTATTCTTTTAAGGCATACATTCATTCAAGTTTATTAACATGTTTTGTAAAACCATTTCTATGCTCAAAGTTTAGATTCTTCTCACTTGAAGAGAAAGCTGCATGATGTATTAAAATTGAGGTATGTACCACAAAAAGTGAGTTTACACATCCATTGGTCTCGATTCCTTCAGTAATCACTTATTGAGTAGGAGCTATTTTGTGTCTCCTTTGGGGAAGTTGCCAAAATAAAGAGGATTGAATTTCTGGTCTTGAGTTCTTGAGGGAATCAGACATGTGTGCAAACAGCTCTAAAAGATTAGGCTGTTTAACTGTTTTAGCAGAAATAAAAACAAAGTGCTATGGGACTTACTAGTTAAGATTCTCCAGAGAAACAGAGCCAATAGGAGGCAGATAGATGATAGATAGATAGAAGAAACAGAGATATATAAATATTGATGCATGAGAGAAGATTTACTGTGGGAATTGGCTCACATAATTTTGGAGACCAGTAAGTCCCACAATGTGCGGTCTGCAAGTTGGAGAACAAGAAAAGCCAGTGATACAATTCAGTCTGAAACTGAAGTCCTTAGAAACTAAGGGGTATTGTTTTAAGTCCTAAAGTATGAAAAAAATTGAATTGGACAGGAGCTCTAATGTCCAATAGATAAGGGCTGGAGAAGACAGATAGTCCTTTTTAAGAAGAGATGGTGAATTTGCCCTTCTTGCACTCTGTTCTACCTAAGCCCTCAATGGATCTGATGATTCCCACCCACACTGGTGAGAGTAGATCTTTCTTATTCAGTCTATTGATACAAATAAAAATGTCTTCCCAAAACACCCTTTCAGACATATCCAGAAAAAATGTTATACCAATATACCAATGCTCTGAGTGTTCTTGAGTTCAATCAAGTTGACATGTTAAGTAACAGACAAAGGGGCCATGGAAGGAAAAGTTAATTATGCTTGGGGAAGGAAGAAAGGGCTGAGTGAAACCATGAAAGATCATGAAGCTTTGAGAATTAAAGAGTAAAAAGATTGGCCTTCTCGGCAAAATAAATAGCAGAAGGCAAAATAGTACTCCAAAGGCATAGAATAGATGTTTGAAAATGCTGTATCTTTTAATAGAGCTTCAGTGCAAACAGGAAGCTTAGTAAGAGAGATGCAGTCACAATGTGAAGAATTTTATATGAAATGCTACATATTTCTTCACATCTTCCTTCCTTTCTTTTCTTTTTTATTTTTTTTTGGGGGGGGTACTGGGGATTGAATCCAAAAGTGCTTAACAACCGATTCATATCCCCAGCCCTTTTATATTTTATTTAGAGACAGAGTCTTGCTATGTTGCATAGGGCCCCACTAAATTGCTGAAGCTGGCCTTGAACTCTTGATCCTTCTGCCTCAGCCTCCTGAGCCTCTGGGATTACAGGTGTGTGCCATGGAGCCTGGCTATAATGCTACAGATTTCTGAGGAAATCTTCTGATATTGAAGTTTTTGATAAGAAGAGCAGATGGAAAATAAACTTTATTTGTTCTATTCTTTCCCCAGGCATTTTGAAATCATATAGGCTGGACTATCCACTTGTACAAGATCACTAAAATCTAAGGGGTTTTGTCCACTTGCCTAATTCCTTTCTGTTCAGTTTCAAGATCTAGTTTACGTGGCAAATGTTTTTTTTTTTTTTTTTTTTTTTTACTTTCCCAGAGTCAGTTCTTATTACTTCTATATCTTATAGAAGTTCTTTTTCACTAACAAAACACTTATTGACAGGAACATGGTAGGCCTCAAAAATATTTGACAAAATTAACCATTATTATTCAGATAGTTCTACCTACCTCTTAGTCTGTATTTTATGTTTCTTTGCCAATGACTAGCATTTTATTCATTCGTGGTTTATGGAATAAATGAAACATAAATGAATTATTTCAAAGTGGGTGACTGGGTTTTCTAGAGCTTTGAGTATTTCCACACAAAATGCATTTCTTTAAATCACCTTAGTCATGGCTAACTATTTTTGGAGCCATAAGTGGACGATCAATATCTAGCCTGGTATCATCTCTCAGCTTGATAATTATATAGTTACCAAGGTAGAGCCTCGAGGGTTCAGATTCCTCAACTGTACCCACATTCTCTCACTTTTCTTTACTTTTGGCCATGGCAACCATGGTTCTCCTTTCATAATTTTGTGTCTCTGCAGAGATGTTATAAATTCCCTCTTATTCCCATAATAAGAGCCTATAATGTCCTGGCCATTCATTATATTCTGCTGCTATTAGGGCTCTTGATGCAAGGCCCTGCTTTAATCTGATTCTTGATAGATTCATGCTACATAACCTTACACTACTCACGCTTGTGCTCTGGACCAGTCACTTGACAGATAATTTGCAAAGACTGCACTGTTTGACTCTTCATGTATCTACTGTTTGACTTGTACAGTAGAAGTCCTCCTGAAGAAAGACTGTTCCTGATATGCTTTTGGACCATGTTCTCTTCAAGAAGGGATAAGTTAAACAGGAAAAGCAAAATAATATTGCTGCTGTTATTCTTGGTCCTTAATCCTACCTTTTACAACAGAGGAGATTCAACAGAACTTCTTGTTTTTGCTATTATGTGTGTGGTTAATGCTGCTGTTGACCATGTCAGAAAAGCTCTTGTTCAATCACCATTTATCATGAACTTGCCTTATGAGGTGATTATGATTTTCACTCAACCAACAGGAAGTTAAAATGAAGTCATTCTCTTTGGAGGGATGTGCTTTCCAGGCGTAATTAAACCATTTAATTCTCTCTGCTGAACAGGAAACAAATTATTTTCATTATCTGAAATTAACTCTACGTCCAGGTTTCTCCCAGGCAGACAGTGGCTGTTTGGGGTCAGTGGTGTGATATTGTCGGATAACATTTAGATTAACATGTAATATGATACACAGCAACACACCTACATAGTCCCAAGGATAGAAAGTAATTATCTAACTGAATCACACACATGCTTTTCATTATACAAATTAAGTTAAGGTTATTATTTGTACATTTGAACCTTTACTTTTGTGGAAATACAAGTGACATCCTGTCAATATTAAAATATTAATAGTAAAAACATGAAAACAAAGATTTTTTCAGTTATTGAAATATGTAATTTTATGCTGTTGGTTGAGGAATCTGCAGAATTTGTGAAATAGTATTTTCTGGTGGTTTTTGGACTCACAGCCAGTCCTCTTGTTAAAATATCAATATTTTCTTGAAGATAAAAATGATCTTGTTCAAGCCAGGAAAACACGATTTACAAATGTAAATGACCACTGCCATAGAATTAATATTAAGTGATGACCTATTATTAATCCTTACAACATGATAAATAATATGATGATTTCATCAGAAATTGTTGTTTTTATACAGATCTAAGCTATCAGGAAAAGACAGCAAAGTAAAAGGAGGGCAGCAGAATGTAGCTCATCCCACAGAGGATACTTCAGGAAAGAATATTTAGGGGACATAGAGAGAAGGAGTCCTACATATACATACACATGGAGTTGAAAAAATAATTTGTAAAAATGAGAAAAAACATAAAAAGAAGCAAAGTTAGAAGGAAAGTACAGGAAGGGGGAAAAAGCAAGTTTTTAAAGATTTGCTACAAGTTAATAGGAACATAGCTGTAGTTAAATAAACATTAAATTCCAGTGAGACATTTTCAGCTCTTTGAAAAATTAAAAAGGAGAGAAGAGAAAAATAACATAACATTATTGCATAGACATCCCCAAAATGCTAAGACACAACACAATCAATTTGTAATTAGTGCTTAGTGTTTCTCTTTTTTATTAGTCTTTTAGCATAAATGTAGTTAATATATAATTAGATAATTTTAAATTACTCCATTTTTTGTTGAAGTGCCACTTAAGGAACTCTGACCTGGCATTATTTGCAGGAGTGTCACATGTATCCAGGTGGACTGTGGTGACCATCTGGTCACTAGACAGATGCCCAGGACGAGACAAATATGCTGCATTTTAGTTGTACCCACGCCTTTTCCACCAACTGGAGAGGGCTTACATAATTGGTAACCTACAAAAAGACGATTACACACAGAAACATGCTAATACCAGTAATAGAGCTAGTGATTGGGCTATAATTAGTATTAGTGTTTGTAATTGTCTCTGTCTTGCTGTGTTCCAGACTCTGCCAAAAAATATCATCTCATATACTTTTCATAGAAATCTTATGAGATAGTTTTCATGTTTCCCATAATTTATATGTAAGTATACTAAGGCTTGTAGAAGTTAATAATTTATCGAGATTCTACACTTAAGTAGACATGAAATAAAATTCAACTTCATAGTATAAGGTTTGAACCATGTTATACTCTTTATACATACTGTATTCCCTATATTTAAAAACAAATGAAGACTTTACCATATCAGAGACTTCAAGAAAGATAACTTTTCCATTCTTTCCTTCATATTAAGTTTCTGAAAATGATATAGCCACTGATAAATTTACTCAGCATGATAGTAAAGAAAACTTTAGAAAGAATAACACAGGGTGGAAGGCAGGGGGACCTTGTAGTTTGTATCCCTTTGGCTCATGGACATCTTATTTGACACATTGATACACTCAAATCCCTCCCTGGATAAGTTGCTCTTAACAATGTTTTCCATAAAAAAATGGGTAATTGTAAAACTAACATATTACTTTCTGGACATCTGAATGGTAATTATACAAATTATGAGTTTTAACAATTGAACAAGAGATAGAGTAAACATTCTTCACCAAAAAAGAATAGTCTAAAAGAACTTGTAATTACATCATATTAATTTAGCCATTGCAATCAATCCTTTACTCATTCTTAACATATTCCCTTGTTATCAGTAAGGAAAATTCTTAGATAATCTAGAAACTGATTATATGGTATTCTGGCTATTTTTAATTAATTACTGTGAGTTCTTTGAGTTATTCTACTTGGCTTAGCAACTGGACCAAAGTCCACTGAAATGAAGATCTGTTGTATGTCTGTTTTTCTCAAACACTTGCTATGATTCTGGATAAATACCAAATGGGCTCTGAGTACAGAAAAAGCATAGAAAGTCGAAACAAACTAAAACTATAGCTTGTGGAAGAGTTGAATTGGACATATGCTGAGCAGAGATTTGTCAAATTGAAATATATTTTGGAACTGGTAAGGACCTGAGAGTTCATCTGTGAGTTCAGCTCTCTCCTACCTTATGCAAATGAGAAACAATGTTTAAGAGATCAGAGAGCATTTGTGAGTAAAGAAAGAACATTTAAATCTGTCTCCTTTTACTCCTCATGGTCAACTCTCTTGGGAAATCATTGGTTATCTATTTTTTTCTCTTAATTATTTTTATGCTCTTGATTTATTCCCACAGATATTTTTTTCTGATTAAAAGGGTCTTTGGGAGTTATTTTTCTCTTTTCATCCTTAAATATAAACACTTTGACACTACTTTTTCAAAAGCTAATCTAAAAATATTAAAACGTTATTAGAAGGGGCTAGAAATGGAAAAAGGTTTTAAACAAAAAATATGCCTTTACTTTGTTCTTTTCACATTACATGTACTGAGACACATAACCTTATATAAAATGAACTGAAATACTAATGCCAGTTACAGATTTGGCAGCACATATATCAAAAGCAATATCTTTTGAATCCTAACTTACTGAAACATAAAGTTACTATTTACTTAGGAATTACTAAATGCTAGTCAGTGGAACCAGAACTTCAAAATGTTATTTAACCTTCCTGGAGATTGCCACATGGATCTTTTTTTTCCCTTTGCTTTAGTTATAGAAAACTAAACTTAACATTTTTCTTCTTTTATGTTTGTTGGATGATTAGAAAGACATTGTATAATAGATTAAGAGCCATATGTGAGCCATCTCTCCTTTGGCATATGCTAGAACAGAAATAAATTGCTAAATATAATGAACCTCAAATTTATTTCCGTTAATATAATACATTGAAGTTGAATTGTAGTTTTGGTCTCAGGATTTACGGGAGAAATGAAAGTGAGCCCAATTCTCTCATCTATTTGATGGGGTGGAGACAGTAAATTCTCCTTGTGGGATTATTGATATTTGGAACACCCCCCACATCAATCTACAGCACTTTAAAATTTAAAATTGCTTTAAAATTTTTCAGTGGGAACTTTCAAGGTGGGGTTGAATCAGTAAGGTTGTCAGCTATGTCCTTCTTTCCTACTTACATAATATACCCTTAAAGACTCAGTGGATGGGGCTTCCCTGAGTGTGGCCTTCTAGGATAAATGTGACCCAGAGGAAGAAGGAAAAAGTGAGACATCTTTCCACCTTCTGTGAAAATCTCTGTTGGATGCCTTCCAACTAGTTTATGGCTTTGTACATTCTCCACATCAGGAGAGAATTGGGCTGGCTGTAGCTTTTCATAGGATCAGTGAAAAAATAACTAGTTCCTGGGGAAATCTAAGGCTTGTCTTTCAATATACATGAAAGTTTTGATATTGATTTAATGCAGACTGCAACATGTAAGAAATTCAACAATCAATCATTAGTGACATTTTCTCATGTCTACTCAGCTCTCTGAATATTTCTTTTACCTTTTTACTTTTTGTGGCAACCTGGTTCTCCCCTGAGTATACAGCTGCCCCAAAGGACGCTGAAGCACTTTGGCATATTCCTCTGTTAGTGAGCCAGGCAGTGGAGAAGCTGTCCATCTTCTTGCTCCTAATTTCAAGGCTTGGCACGTTATTCTTTTATTATCTTTAATGATAGCCCATTCTCACTCTCAGCTGCTGCACATGCTGCTTGTTTTACTGAGAAAAGGAGAAAAATATAACTTCCTATTGCTCACACTCCCTGCTCACACTCTATTCTGATCATTTGTCCCTATCACACAACGGGTCACTGTCTCTCATTCTTCTCTACAGGACTGACTTGATCAAAAGTGCCAACATCATTTCTTTAGTATATTTTGTTTCCTCTCCTGTCCTCATAGAGGAAGTCTCTACATTCCTATTTAAAACGGATCTCTCACATTCATTCCATTGGCATTATAACATGTCCTTATTTATCCCACTTAAGATGTCCACAAAACAAGTGTGTCTCATACTTTATTTTTCTCTGGATATATAACACTTCTCCTCACAGCAAAACTCTTCCCAAGTTTTGTTCTTAGCTATTTTCTCCAATTGCTTCTCTTGCATACTTTATTTTAAAAACCTATTATTTTATACCATTAGACTATTTAAACCACATAATAATGTCACCACCGATTTCCATTTTTAAAGATACTGATAAATTTTCATTTTTCTTGACCCCTTATGGAACATGTGAAAAATTAATAGTTTTAATGACTAATTCTCCTCAAGACATTTTGTTAATATTATTGTCAGGACCATAACTTCTTCTAGTTTTCCTCCTACCTTATGGATTTCTTGGTGTCTATGACATGTTTCTCTCTAGCTTTTTACCTCTAAATATTTGTAGCATAGTTTTTGGCTCCTTCTCTTGGTGGTCCTTCTAGTCCAACGGGTTTAACTATTGTCCGTATGTTGATGATTTTCAAACTGATATAGTCAGTCCAGACTTATCCCTTGAACTATAAATAACAAGTTCCTCCACTATAATTCCACTTGGATGTCTAAAATATTTCAAACTTACATGTCCAAAACCAAACTCCTATCTCCTATGTTAATATTTCTGTTCTCAAGAAACATATTTCCTTCCTGTCCATTCAAGCTAGAAAGCTAAGGATGCTCCATAGTGACTCTCTTTCATTTCCAACTTCTGATTCATAGCCAAATTTTGTTAGCTAACATTAACATTAACCTGGTTATTTTATACCACCAGCTGGTCTCTCTAATTCTTCTCTTATCACCAAAATTAAACTCTATACACAGAAACAAAGATGCTCCTTTTAAGACACAAATCATATTATAGCTCTGCTCAAAATCCCATAGTACCTTCCCATTTCACTCGAAGCCTTAAAATTACCTACAGGATTGACTTGATTTGGCCTCTTCTAAATCACTATTAGCCTCCTTCTTGTTCATTCTAATTGATGTTCACTAGCTCCCAGGTCTCTTCCTAAAGATGCCACATTGCTCTTGCTTTATTTATTTATTTTAAAGAATTTTTTTTGTAGTTGTAGAGAACAGAATGCCTTTATTTTATTTGTATCTGGTGCCCAGGATCAAACCCAGTACCTCACACATGCTAGGCAAGCACTATGCTACTGAGCTATAGCCCCAGCCCTGCTCTTGCTTTATTAAGAAATAAAAAATTTCCCTCTTGGATTTTTTTCTCCCATATAGTTATATGATACTCCATCAACTTCTTCATGTCTTTGCTCAAGTATCACATTTACTGGGGGGGGGCTATTCTGATCATTTGTCCCTATCACACAACAGGTCACTGTCTCTCATTTTTCTCTGTCTTATTTACTCCCATGTAAGGTATTAAGATCTTCCACTTATCTTATCATTTGTTTTTAACTACTCTTTAATCTTTATCAGGGCAGGAATTTGTGTCTTCTTTACTGCTATGTCTTAGATAGTGCCAGATACATGGCATATATCCTAAAAATACACTGAAACATTTTGACTGTTAAGTCCCTGCAATGCAGTTATGGTATTGACCATTGGCTCCAAGCTTTTACTGAAGGCTTACCCAAGTCATTTTGCTGTGATTTCTATAACATGTAAACTTATTTTACATGCTTTGAACTTTTGAGTTAAATTTCAACATGACAGTGGAATTTTGTTGTATTTTAAAAGGAATAGAAGAAAAAAGTAAATAATGAAGGAAGAAAGGATAGAAGAAAGGCAAAAGAAATAAATTTCTCTTAGACCAAGATAGATAAACTTGAAATCATGAAAAATATTGGTCAAAAGGATCTGAAACCAACATATCACCTGATTAAAATTTTAGGCAATGCAAAGTTGAAGGCCAGTTTCACCAAGGCAGAAACATCTTGTAACCAGATAAAATATAATAGAAGATTCTTTATTTAGGGTAAGCCACCCTGAAAATAGACTTGGTACAAAAGGATTTAAAATACTTTTAATAATCAAGTCATATAATAATTTTCATACATGGCAGTGTTTGTGTGAAACACAATGCAAATAATTTTCAGTTACAAGTATCATGTACAAGGCAGACATAAGTAATCATGATGGAATCATAGGGATCTTGAGGTGAATAGGTAATTTTGTTTTGCTGATTAAAATAAATAGATGGTTATAAACTTAGCCTGCCAGGTATATATGAACAAATTAGATAGAAAATAGATAATAAAGAGGCACTTTTTATATAGCTATATAGATAAATTTTATGTTACTATGGTGTTTTATATTATGTATATAATGATTTTTATGTGTTCACTTGACTGAGATATGTAGTGCCCAGATATTTGGTGAAACCTTAATCTGAGTGTGTCTCTCAGGGTGTTTCTAGATGAGATGAATATTTGAATTGGTGACTGAGTAGAGCAGTTTGTCCTTCCTAATGTGGAAGGAATTCATCCAATCTTTCAAAAACCTGAATAGAATTTAAAAAAAAAAGCCAAGGAAGAGAGAATTTTTAACTTTCTATCTGCTTTTGAAATGGATCATGTGTTTTCCTACTTTCAAACTTGAACTGAAACATTATCTTTTCCTGGGTTTCAAACCTGCAGGACTTTGTATAGAACTGCACCATTAACTCTCCCCAGTCCACGTGTGGCCAGCTGCAGATCTTGTACCTTGTTGGCCTCCATAATCACACAAACCAGTTCTTTTTAATAAATCCCCTTTGACTCTGTCTCTATCTCTTTCTCTGACTCTCAGTCTCTCTCATTTATAGGCACACATTTATATATTGTTTTTGTTTCTCTATAGACTTGGAATGATAACAACTAAATTATGTCTTGTTTATTTGATTTATTATTTTGGTGTTTTTGTTAAGATAACTAAAGAAAAGAAAGAAATACTTTTAACCTGATAAAATAGGTCAAGTCTTGTACTCTTTGGGTAATAATTTCTTTCCCATTTTTAATGCCATCAGTGCTTCTGTTTGTTTTCTATCTTCATCAACTTATTCTGCTCCTTACATAATTTGAAATGATACAACTCAAGTCACATAAGAAACTCTTTTGTACTTTGTGTGCTGTTTTACATCTCTGTGACTTCATTCATACTGCTGTATTTTAATAAAATACAATTTCCTCCCTTCATTGATTAACTAATTATTCTTCCTCCAGGATATTTTTTCTTGTACCCCATTTTGATATAAATACCCACCTTCCATCCTCTACCATATGTGATACAAATCTCTGCCATAAGACATATTTGTAGTTGTTAGGGTCTGTAAACAAGTCAGGATGGCGCCTGGTATTTTGCCAGAGGGAGTGGTTTGTGAAGTATGAGCCATTAAGTGTGGAGATTCCTTATTGGTTGACTGCTGTATCTAGTTTATGTTAATTAAGATAAGCTGTGTGGAATGTATATGTACCCCTCCTATCCTACAATAAAAGGCTCCCACACCTGCTGTATCAATCTATACAAGTTGCTCCTCCCCCCCTCCCCCGCCGGTTATTTTGCTGCAGCCAGACTGCGGCAAGTAGTAGTGCTATATTAGTACTATAATTACCAAGAAACTTAAATGGATCCTCCAGGAGAAAATATGAAGGACTTTTTTTAGGGTAGAAACTTTGCTTTTCAAAAATTATTTTATTTCTAATTCCTATACGAGTAACAGTCATGAGTGTTTGTTTAAAAAATTATGACAATATGAATATCAATGTTCTATGCTACCCTATGTGATAATTCAAATCATCGAGAAGCATTCATTTCTAAACTAATTGCTTTCTTCACTTTACATGTTTTCTTAATGCCAAAAACCAAAATTGTATTATTTGAGGTTAAATAAGCAAACTCAACAGCACATTTTTTCCCCTTGAACTTTGTATTAAAAAGGGCACCTGCTTTAGTATTGTGGAATACCACTGCATAGTCATAGGGTGCTCAATTGTGCCTAACACATGTACTAGTTCTCTAAACAAAATTACTTTCATCTTAAGACTTGTCAAATGCCTTTGGTAAATCAAATTTTGAATGCTGGAAATGAAGAAAGAGGAGAAGAATAAGCATTAGTCATTGTACTGAATAATAGGCCAACTATTTATTTATTTGTCTTTTCATTGCCAAAGAAGGTAGATTTCAAAACCAATGTAAATAATGTAAATCAGGTGCTTTCAAAAGTCCTATAGTAGCAAAAAAAATGAAATTTCAATCAGTTAATTCTTAGGTTATAAATGAGATTCTATGGGCAGACAAAAGCAAAAAAATAAATTGCATGATATAAATATCAACTAGGGAAAACAAAAACTTGTTCTGTAGTTCAATTGCATTTATTTGTGATCTACTTCAGGTTTTATTCAAGAAGCAGAATTTTCATTTCTATATTATCTAGCCTTCAAAAATTTTTTTAGCCTACACTGTAATTTCACATCTATGGTCTTCTTAATCTTATCATAAGTATATACTATCAGCATTATTTGCAAGATTACATTTTGCTTTTATACATCATTTATTTCTACAGTTTGAATCTTGGCTGTTTCCCAAAGGCAAATGTGTTAAAGGTTTGAACCACTGCTTGATGCGATTGAGGGGTGGTGGAAAACCTCTCGGAGTGACTCTAGTGAAAGGTTACTGCCAATGTGTCCTTAAAGTCAATCATGGGTGCTAGTCTCTTCTTTTTTTTTCATATCTTGGCCATGAGGTGAGCAGCTGTGCTTGTCAGGTGTTCCTGCCATGATGTGCTTCCTTTCCATAGGCCCAAGAACAACAAGACCAAAAGATCATGGATTGCAACTTCCAAACTATGAGTCAAAATAAACCTTTCCTCTTTATAACTTTATTATCTCAAGTAACTTTTTACAGTAATAGAAAGCTAACACAATCACTAGTATAGTTACTAATTATTGATAATACATATAGATCTATGTATTCATTTTCTATTGCTTTTATCACAAATCTACAACAAACTTAATCATTTAAAACAACACAAATTTATTATTTTATAGCTCTGGCATTAAAAAAGTCAGGAGATAATCTCATGATCTTAAAATCAATGTGTCTGCAGAGCTACATTCCTTTCTGAGGGTTCTTTGGAAGAATTCATTTTATTGGCTCTCCAGTTTTTAAAGGCAGCCTGAATTCATCAGCTTTTGTGGCCCTTTTCTTTATTTTGACAGTGTATTTCTCCCATCCCTCCCTCTGTCATCCCCTCATCATTTTCTGATTCAAAGCCTCCAGTCTTCTTATGAGAACCATTTTGATTACTTTAAATCCATTAAGAAAATCCATCATGATCTTCTTATCTCAAGATCCTTAATTTAGGCACATCTTTGTCTGTCTAAGGTAATATATGCATGGGTTTTGGGAATTAGAATGTAGATAATTTGGGAGAATATTTTTTCAACTAAATTCATAATTTTTAAGAATTATATTTAGCCAAGAGAATAATTATAGTAGTAGAAAATAGCTTCATTTAAAAAAACTTTAAACAATTATTTCTGACTAAAAACAAATTAAATACTTTGATTATTCCTACTTCCTAATATCAGAAACATGTAGAAAGAAGCTAGTTAAGCATTCATCAGTTATGTTATTAAGATGATTTCTTGTTTTTTTCTTTCAGAATTGAAATAGATGATCTATTCTCTTGTAACTCTATCAATCTCTTTTGTTTTAATGTTTGTAAAATAGAAACAGTAAAAACATGATTCCACTTACTAGCTTATCTTTCAATTAAATTTGCAAAAGCTAAAAAAGGAATACATAAAAATGTTAAATGTAGTATAATCCTTGAGATTTGGGTGTATATGTGTGTAAGCATACATATGTAATCAAATTGCAAGTATTTTATACATGACATTAACTTTGATTTTCAGCAAAATAAAATAGGCCTAGATTTTTACCTTCAATTTAAATAATTTGGAAGCCATGAGCAGAAGAAAATGGAGGGAAAGGATGATGAACTACGTTTTGAGAAATAAATGGACACCATTTTAGGAAGATTCACCAAAATAAAAGAGCATTTGGTGGCTTAAAATGCTCACTTTGTACATGAGAAAACAAAAAACACCAACTTTAGTAAGTTACCCAAAGCCATACTATTAGATAGCTGCAGATCTGACACTAAGTTCCAACCTTCCTAACTCTTAATTTAATATTCTCTCTGCAATAACATGAGGTTTCCAATTTCCTACTTACTGTATGATATTCTCTGACTTGATATGGTTTCTTTATTCTAATATCTTCATTTTATATGCTAAATTAATATTATTTAGGTTGACTCTCTTGAGAGAGGAAAAACCGGTGTCTTTTCCAATATGATTATGTACAAATATACAAAATGCAATCAAGTTTCTATTGCTTCTCTCTCTGCAAATTAAGATGAAAAAAAAGGAAAGGAAAAGGAGCTTAATAATGTTTTCTTGCCTTTTTCTCCCTCTATTACATTGTACTAAGAAAGTATAGTTGAACTATAAAGACTTTCTTTCAAAAGTGAGTGCTGATAGTTACTTACAGGTCTCAGATTAATTAATCCAATCATTGTGTGTGTGCATGTGTGTGTGTGTGTGTGTGGTGTTGGTAGAGGGTAATAAACGTCATTGAAATGTTACATATAAGCAAGCATATATTCCATGTTTAAGAGTTTCAAACCACCCCCAATGTATAAACAAATACCTCCCTTCAACTCCTCTTTCTTTTAACTATATTTGATTTTTAACCTTCAAGCTACACATAAATTAATTTATAATTGTTCCACTTTGTAGAGTCTTATTTTTGTTTTAGAAGAAAAATATTTGGACTTGGAATCTTTTCTTCTTTGGCAGGGAAGTCACTGTGCTCTTACACGAATGGAAGGAACCATCAATAAAGTGTCAATTCATTCCATTCACTTGATTCCTTCCTCTCAAATATCTTCTGCCCAGTTTTGATCCATTATATTACAATATGAGCTCTGTAACTCTCTACACATGTTTTCCTGCTTATCCCTTCAGTGAGTGCTTTAAGGTACATGGCAAAGTAGAGTTATTTTATTCTTTGTCTAGCATTCAAATTGTAAAGAGCAGAATATACATGTAGCACTGTAAATAACAAATACAATAAACTATTCAGTGAGTCTGGTGCCAGAAAATATTTTTTTTAACTACAACGATATGTAGAAAGATGTAATCAGTACCCACTAAATATACTATGTGAAAAATACTCACTACTGATACTAATTCCAGTGTAAGCAGTTCCCTACACAGGCATGGACATAGATCATTCCCAGAAGTGATGGTTTCTTTTGTAAGGCAATATTTCACTGGTGACATTTTGGTGCCAGTGAATCAACATTTCCGATCCTTATTCTCTATTTGAAGAAATCCTGCCATCTGGAATTGGTCCCCCTAGTAATGCTATTTAAACCATCATGGGATAATGCTTCTTAATCATCTTCAACTTAGTTGGAAAATTTAAAAGGATTGTCTATTCAATTTATGCCCACTCCTTGGGGTTATCTAGATAGCTGTTTGCTTGTACTGTTTAAACAATGTTATTACTGACATTTCTTTTCAGAACTTTAACCCACCAAGTGAATTATAAAACTTTTAAATCTGATAACGTTTAGAAGTTATAATTTAGGCAAATGTACCTTCACTACACTTATATTTGTTTTTAGTCATTCAAATTCTTGTATATGGTGATGTTATGCACAAATTGTAATGTCATAGAAATATTGAAGCAATAATGTCTGTCTTTATGTGGCACTAGTATAAGAATATGGAGTAAGGGAAGACTTTCAATAAAACACTTTAGATCCTTAAAGAAATAACTCAGTTGTTAAAGAGAGATGGAAAGGTACAGATAGTATACTGACTTACCCAATGAAGCCAAGGCATTACATAAAATAAAGGTATTAAAATTTATTCTTGCATATTTACACTGTTTAGACTTATAAATTTATATAAGTACACAAACCTTTGTAATAAGTGGATATAATAGCTAAGAAATAGAAGAATAGACTAACTTGCCAGTGAACCTTATGAAACATCAAGTTGTTCACTTGAGTATTTTAGGTTGTTCAAGGTCAGAGCACTACCACAAATCAAACTTAGCACTAAGGATGGTAATGTGGAGCAGGAAATTAATACAAAACTTAAAAAAGAGACTTTTTTTCACATTAGTCAAGATAAATAACTTGATATAAAAGTTTTAAGCCCTTGAAAATCAGGTTATTAAAGTCATCCTAATTTCTCTGTACTTAAAATCTAGTCTGTTTGTAAGACTGAATTAAAAACTGAGATTATCATCATATGCAATTTATCCAAGGATTGAAAGATTTTTAGGTGTTCATTGACCTATTTGTTTTTTTCTTTATTTGTTTTTCATCTAATATTTATTAAATATCTTATCTGAATAAAATCTTGCACTAGTTGTTATATAAAAAAGAACAAGATAATGACCAAGACACAAAGCCTGTCCTTAGAAGTTAGCATGAGAGAGAGACAATGCAATAAATATTTTATGATTTAGCAGGGAAGATAAAACAAAATAAACACCAATTAAAAAAGAAAGTAGTAAGTGTATAATAAATTTCCTTTTTTCTTTTCAAAAAAGAGTGATTGGAAAGTATCAATAGCTATAGATTCAAAGATAAGTAATACCCAATTCTTTTCTTACTAGAGTTTTAGTTTATCAGGGTTAGCTTTTCTTGAAGTGAAAGAAGTGTCAGGGAAAACTTTATAGAAGAAGTGATACTTGAATTTTATCTTAAAATATAGGTAAAAAATTTAACATATGGGCAAAAGAGAGAGCTTTCCAGGGAGAGGTAAAATCATGAATACAACAGCATCTGTGTTCTTCTCTCTGAACTTATTTTTATTCTTCTGAAGGTTTGGTATGGAAATGACAGAAGGCATAGCTATGTAGTATATGTTTTATCATACATTGTTTTTAGTGCCATAAAAAGATAAATATTCTTAGGAAACTAATTTTCAAGATTACTTCAAAAACCTTTTGAATATAATTATTAGTGTAGTTAAAGTTACATGGCAGAGTTGATCTTAAGTTATTTCTTTCTCTCAGATACCCCAAATTATCTAACCTCTTACAGCAAGTAACAGAGATAAATGAAACTTCATTATGGTTTGGTGTACAAGTATATTTGAACTTATACATTTTTAGCATATTAGTCGCTCATGAGTAGAGTCTACCTGAGATATTACATAGTTCATAGCATGTTTTTCTACCCTTCATATTATCTATAAGGGTTGAATTGAGATAATATTCAACTCTTAAGTTACTCAGGTGAATTTGCTATTAGATTACCAACTTCAGCAGAAGTGGTATTACTGTGGGTAATACATATGAGGATCAAGACCATGTCAAGGGCTTTTAGAAGTCTCTATTGAGAGAAGAAAGGTATAAACAAAGGGATGAGGGAGAGCATTTCAAGAAATAAAGAGTAAAAAAAAAAAAAAAAAAAAAAAAAAAAAAAAAAAAACTACAACCTACAATGTGTTCTTTCTCCATGCTTCTTTGCCTTGAACATTTTGAGTTACTTGAGAAAATCCATTTTCTTACATTCTTTCTTAAAGATTATATTTGAATCCCCACAAGAATTTAAACTACTTTATAATTGGTATACTTTGAAAGACACAAAAAGCCCATAATTTGCACATTGGGCAGAAAAGCAGTTTTATCCCTTGGTAGATTATTTTGTTAAAAATATGATTGTCTATGATTAGTCTAAAAACTCTTTTTTCTTGGTGTGATTTAACTTTGATATTATGGAACCATTCTTTGGGTCTTGCATTATTTCTTAAGAGATTTGTAAGAAGTGCCCTATTCGATATAAGTATGGCATAAATTTTAAGGTAAAAAATTTAAACTAGAGCTTTGGATAAATTATAGGCTAGTTCTGAGAGGCTGTGCTGATAAGTTTATTTGGCATTCACTTTTCTGAAAGTTGAGATGAGGTAAGAGCAAGAACAAAGTTGAGAAGAGGTAAGAGCAAGAACGAAGCACCTTTCACTGTCATGTATCTTTAATATATAATATAGCTTTATGGTTTAAAATACAAATTTTCACATATATTAATATCATCAATAATTGTATAGTTCCATTCCCATTATACAATTCCTTAGTTATGAAAATAGAGCTTCAGACAGGTTGACTATTGAAAAGTTGTGCTGTTGTACTTAAAGCCAATTTGAAAGCCTCTGCTTTTTTACTAGTTCATGAATGTAATTAAAAAATTTTTTTTAAAAAAATAATGTCAGGATGGTGTAACTTCATAAAAAAATATTTTGCAGTTTTAATTGGTAAGTGGCACAGATTGAGCAAATTGAGGACCAATTTTAGACTAAAATGTTTAAGGACTATTATTGGAACATCATACTTTAGATTTAAACCAGGACATTGAGTGTTTAAATACTTTCAATATTACCTTAATACTTTAATGCCACAAGGAAACAGTTTTATTTACATGTATATACTTGCACAGATAACACCAGTGTCTCCTTTTAATCTCACTTTACCAACTGAGACAACATTTTGATTTCATTTCTTCTTTATTAAATTCTCTACAGCCAATTGAGTTTTATTTTTAAATAAAATTATGGTTAATTAATCATTCAGGTACGGCATAGTGGTGCACGCCTGTAATTCTTGTGGCTTGGGAGGCAAAGGCAGGAGGATCACAAGTTCAAATTCAGCCTCAACTCCTTAGTGAGGGAGGCCCTAAGCAACTTAGCAAGACCCTGTCTCTAAATAAAATATAAAAAGGGCTGAGAATGTTAAGCTGTTAAGCACCCCTGGGTTCAGTTACTCTCTAGGCTACAGCTTTACCCAGTCTCATTTTGTACCAAGTACAAAAATGAAAGATTTTCTAATAATTTTAATTCTAAAATACATATGAAAGAATGTGGTTGCTTAGGAAGAGTCCACGAAAGAATATGTACTGCTTTTTATAAGTATCCCTTCTTAATACCTCCCATATCTCTTCAGAATAATACCCAGCAAATTTTTCAATATGGGAAATAGCTTTTTGCTTTACTTTTCACTGGAGAACTTTTCAGTAACAGACTTATAACTGACGTAGAAAATGTTGGCTTTCAGTACTAGATTGATAAATAATTTTTTCAGAGAGCAAAGTTTGATAGGTGAATGGGTATCAAGCATGTGGATAAAGGAAACAAGAAGGGTGGTAGGAAGTAGGAAATTTCAGGATCTGAATGCCAAACATAAAAAAATAAAACCTCATGATATTTAGGAGGTTCATCAACAAGTCTCTTACCTATGATCTTACTAAGTAAACCTCACAAAAGAACTCATTGTTTCTGGTTAATGGATCAAATATTATTAATTATTAAACAGAGTCATTCTAGGGTTAATAAGGAAGTTTTTAGATTATCCAGACTGCTGATTTTATGGATGGAGCCCTGAGATCACAGATTCCCCAAAGTCATATAAATGTATATGTCATCACTTGCAAAGTAGGGATTAGAAATGAGAGACCCTGCATGTTACCTGGTGTGTCAGCAACGCACTAATCAACACAATAGTCAACTTCATAGATACAGAGAATAAGAAGATAAAAGAAGGAAAGCTTCACCATTTTAACCTTTTCAACCTGCCTGGAGAAAGAGTGAGAAAAACTATATACTTTTTCCAAAATAAAAGTTTAATTAGATTAATGAGGGTGAGATAAAATGAGAGTAGGAAGCTTTCTGCTTTTTCAAAACATAGAAGGACTACCTTGATCTCTCCAGTTTTTATCATATTAGGGTCCACCAGTGCATAATTATAGGTCTTGCTAAATGCCACTGATCCATATTCTCTGTTCTAATTTGGTTTGATCCTATCCTGTAGAGAATGGCTTAAGCACACAGAAGACTCAGGGGAAAATAGAGTTTTAAGGTGGATTTCAAAAGAAATTAGAGTCATCTCAATATGTATCTTGCTATTTTTTTGTGTTTTTTTTTTCAATTTCATTTAAAAATTGTGAGAGAAGGAACTTTAACAAGATTCATGTATGAAAGCAACCTCTAGGCAACTTAAATATTTTATTATTGTCTTAAGCAATACCAAAAAATACAGACAATTATGGTGTATTGCATTACAAAACATTTAACAACACAATTATTAATGTTATCCTAGTCCCCATCATATTTATATGATTTTTTAGCAACTTTCTTATTTAAGGCAAGAGTTATAATTGCCTAGGTTGTTTTGGATAGAAAAAGCAGCTTGGTATTGGACATTATTGCTGAATCATTGTTATATTTTATGCCTTTAGTGTGTGAGTATCATGGTGAGAAGTTTAATATATTTCTAGGTGAGAAGATAGTGAATGCTTCCTCAGTATAGCATAATTCCCCTGGTAAGGCATTTTGCAATATTTTTAGCACACGATTACGACTATTTTAAAGTCCCACAGTCACTATGATATGTGGATATACCCATGTCACCACCTTTTTTTAACTGTTCCCCATGTGTCTGACTCCAGAGTATGTGTTCTAATTGAAAGCTGTACAGCCCTGTTTACATCCTCCTTTTTTCATAGTTCAGCTCTGCAAAGCAGAGAAATTCATGGCTGATTCTCAGGAATTACTGTTTAGTTACAATGTTCAAATAACAGCCTGCTAAAAATCTTGTAAAAGAAAAAAGGAGTCCACTCTCCTACTATCAAGGTCATTACTGAACTCAATGCCTTCAGTTTAAAAGCACAGAGATGCCATCTAGCAGCCACCATCAGGAATTTCCTGCCCTGCAATAGCCTTTTCCCTATGAAACCGAACAATAAACAAATTCCTGCAAGTTTTCAGTTTATAAAATTTTACTTATTGAATGGTGATTTGGCATATTGCCTATAACTCAAACACTCATTACAAAGGAAATTGACAGCTCTTAAAATAGGCAAAGTGATATACCCATGAGTTTTTCTACAAGGAACTGGAAACTTGTTAATCAGACTTTAATTAAGAAAACATAATTGAAATAATTTTCCTAAGAGAAAAATCAATAATATGTCTACACAAAAATACAAATAATTAATTAGCAGTGAATTGCTTTCCTTTGCTGGAAGAAAATATTAATCTTGCTAATTTTCTGATGTACTAAATGACATAAAAGGAAGTATGTACACACTGAAAGTAAGTTCATCGTGAATATAGATGCTTTGTCATTTCTTTGGAATTTAAAAATAAAATTGACTTTCAAGCTAACCATAAGATGGCGATACTTAAGCACTTAACAAAACTGTCATATAAGATCTATAAACTTCAACCACAGGAAAAAAAAATCATTATAAATGCAAATATTATGTGGTCTTCCATAGATAAAGTTGGTATTGTTCTTAGCAAACTATTTTTTCAGTATATTAAATACAAAAGGTACTTAGTAAGATTTTGAATATTTGATATGTATGGAATCCTATACTTTAAAAAAACAAACTGCTCAATTTTAAGAGCTGTCCTATTTTATCAGTTTGTGATTACCCATGAGTGATTATACATATATTTATAACAATCATAAAAATAAGAATTATATTTAAAGAAAAATGAATATATTTTTGAAATTCTGTGATAATAAATAATAGTCTTAACATATGAGTATGTAAAAAAGCAGCTGTTAGAATTTCTGCTTTTTTAAGTGTTATTGCTTAAACTATTGCTTATTTGCATCACAAATGTGGTTTTCCGTGGTACTATGTTGTTGGGTTTTTAAATTTAACCTGACATAATTTTTGTATGAATTCCAACTTGTTAAATAAATAAATTTGAATTTTTAAAATTCCAAGCCCTTAGGAGCAATAGTAAATAAAATCTGAGAAAATATGTAGTTAATAACCAAAGTGAAAATTAGTTTGGGAACACAATGATGCAATTTGTAATTCATTTTTGAGGAGGACAATATAGTTTGGTAACCAAATATGGTTTGATAAAATACAAAAATAGCATTTTCATCCTTTGAAAAGGAATATTTTATCTACAAACCCTCAAAATTTTGATACCAATAAAATTAAATATTGTTATTTACATTTTAATATTCCCAATAATGTGATATGTGGTATTCAACAATATATCATCTTTTGTTCTTTGTATACTATGTTGAAGTATCTAGAAGCTTAGAAGGACAGTTTGAAAAGTTAATGTATTACTTTCCTTCCCTGGATTTCTTAGGTCAGTTGTGCCAAACATTCACACTCAGTCTGACCAAATTAGAAAGTTTTATATCACTTAATATGCAGAAATAAACTCATCAAAACTCAAAAAGATCATATTTATGAAGAATGGGTTGTCTATTTGGGAAATTCTCCATATTTACAAAAGATTATATGTGTGTGTGTGTGTGTATATATATATATATATATATATATATATATACACACATACATACACATAATCTTGGAAGCATTGAAGGCAAGCAATGAAGATATGTATGCACTCAAGATATCAGAAAAATAAGATCATACATTCAATTGTTAATGAAGTTCTACATAGGTACATTTTTAGTGCATTGTAGTAATATAGTGGGATTAATATTGACACATTTACAAATGCAGATTTCAGTGTCCACTACTAATCTCTCCCCTCCCTTCCTCTTTCCCTCTGATGCACTTCCATTGCTCTGTTAGTCTTCCACAGATTTGAATTTTCAAAGAATGACAATATTTATTTTAAGTGATTTTTCTGTGTGAACTCAGTAATTAATTTTGATTTTTTAAAAAATTATCAATAATGTTTCAAGCAAGCTATATTATGGAATGTGTTCAAAAGTTTTAACCAAAAATCATTCAAGATTGGCAGTGAAATATGCCACTACACATGCAGAGGCAAAAAGAAATGATTTAAAAGTATGAAAACAGAATCAACACTATAACATCCGAGTAGAATGCCTTAGAACCACATCTTAGTATACAAAACATGCCATTAAGATTATTAAGATAGAAATCACGCTCCATGTGAAGCTTTCACAATGAAAGTGTAGTACAACCTTAGCTTTGAAATAAAATGATTTTATTTTCATCAGATATCTCTAAATATGAAACTGCACAGAAATAATTGTGAGTACATATGACATGATACTAAGTTTTCACTATATACTATGTTAGGCCTAGAAATAGAATGACCACAGTATTATATTTTGGTTGGCAAAATCTTAGTTCTATTCGGTTATGAAAGGAAAGAATTTCTCTAACACTACACAGATGATGTAAAGCTTCAAAAACAACTTTACAATATTCCAAAATACAGCTTTAGATAGTTTTTATAAATAGCATCCTTTCCCCAAGATTGTCAAATTGCTTTTACACCGTTAAATAAGTAAAATAATAAAAATAATTGGCTCTCTCATTCTTTTCCCCAGATGCTTCCAACTTATTCCAGATAATTATGATTTTCTTAGAATGCTGAAAGCCTTGAAATTACCACACTTGACTTTTCTCACATATATCTGAAAATATTTTTCCATATTTTCCTGACTTTCTAGCAAAGGAGCTTAGTGATCACTTTAATTGCCAGTACTGGATTATTTTCAGAGTTCAACAGCTAGGAGAGGACTCATCCTTCTTATTGCCCTCCTTAGTTTGATAAGGTTCTCACTTCCTGTTTCACTGATAAATCAGAACTTCCTCAGTGTTTCCTAATTTCCTTAATGAAAAGAAAGAAGCAAACACAAGCCCCTTTCACTGACGCCTCTTAGCCATGGCAGAGAGTATATCTCTGCCGTTTTGCCGTGTGTGTTACAAGCAGCATCCCAAATGTTTTGGACACAAACCGCAGCACGTCTGCGATGGGAGTATTATTGACCAGCATCAGCTGGAAAACGTTTCCCTGCTTTCAACAAAGAAACGGTTCACCATCTCCTAATGTTTATAAATGGCATTGTTTCAATTGCAAACTCCTTTGCATTACCCGTCCGACTTCAGGAGAGAACATCAAGCAGTTGGACACGGAATAAGCTAAATTCCCCCGAGAGCCGCATTGCCCGCTGCCCATACACATTATATTCGCTCCTGGTCCCTCCCCCCACTCACACCAGGACTCTACCTTGAGGAGCTATTCCTCCGGTAGTTCACCTTGTTATCTTCCAAGCAGTGGGGATGCGCCAGACACCACAAGGTAGCTGAAAGCTGTCTCCTGTGCTGGTTTTGGCATATTTATTTGCATTTTGGTCGGTTTATTACATATTGCACATTTATTTCAAACAAGAGTCAAAATATTGTCCATACCTTGGAAGGATCTAATCCAGCAAGCAAATACAGCAGCAGGAGGTTGAGAAGGTTGGACGTCGCCTGCATTCTGATCTGGGTTTTTGCCCCCTCTTTACTCTCTTTTATGTAGCCACTCCACTCACTGCAGAGACCTTTCCCCCGTCAGTTGCACTTTCTGCCTGCCAGTCAGAGCGGAGTGGAGGCAGAGGCGGTGGCAGCAGCAGTAGCAGGAACAGCAGCAGCGGTAGCAGTAGCGGCAGCAGCGGCAGCCGCCCTGGGGGGCGATCATTCCGCAGGCATTCTCAGAGCAGGGAGTCGGGGAGCTCAAGTGGGTGGGTTGGGCTGCAGTGGGCGCTGGCCGAGGTGCTGAAGCTCCTCCAACTGGCGCGTCCCAGTCTATCCTCTCCCCCGCTGCTGCTAGAGAGCCAGCCCACCTCAAAAGTTTTGACCCAAGAAAAAGATAAAGGGAGTAACTGCTGAGGGAGGTGTGGAGACCTGGACAACGGATATGACATCACTACTGCTCCTGGGGGTTTGGGGGGGATATTTTTCGGGGAATTTGTTAACCAAACAAAGATTGACTCTCATGCTCCAGTTCAGCATTTGCTGGCAACTTGAGCTGCAGAGAAGTAGAGTCAGCTAGAGACAGGGTTATGAAACAAATAGTTCACTGGAACCTTCTGTTGTCATTGACAGAGGACTTGATATTCTATCTAGTGCTTTAAACAAAAGTTTGCGGTGCAGACTGCCAATGTATATTTTCTAGTCAAAGCCCACGTTTTAAAAACTATTATAGATGTGTGTAGTGGTTTACATCATTTATAGATGTGTATGATCCCATTTATGAATACCTTGTTGAAATAGTTTTAGTTAGATATTGTGTATTTATCGAATTAGGGCTTTCTTTTTAAATCTGAAAACATATGCAGAAATAAATGAAAAGGGGTTATTTTTCTTTTAATGGAAGTGGCATATTCCATTAGTGTCTTCCCAAACTGAAGTATGCCCCCCCCCATACACATCCAGACCTAGAAATAAAAATTCCCTCTTGACATGATTTTATGTGGAAAAAAAAAAAAAAAAAAAAAACAGTGATGACCGATTGATTGAAAGTGTTTTTCTTTCTTTTTTTTTAGAGCTTAAAAAAAAAAAAAAAGAATAGCTGCCTCACAAGAGGTAAGAAATGTCAATTGGCAAACTAACTCTCTCACTCACTTTGCATCATTTAACTATATTCAAACATCATTTCTTTGAAGCCCCAAGGTGTTCTAAGATCAAAAGGTGGTGTGGATTGGCCACCACCCTGAAACACCACTGGCATGCAATGTAACTTTAGTTCTCTTAGCTTTTGTTGATTTTTCTAGAAATGATGCTCCCTGAGAATTAAGATATGCAAACCAGAACTATAGATAGACAGAGCTTCCCTTTACTTTCACATAAAAATGAAGAGAAATTGCTCACACAGTATACAAAATTTCCACCAACCTTTCACAGAAAATAATCCATTTTTAAAAAAGCAAGAAACACAGTTAGGATTGAAATACTTTTGAAGTTAGAATCCCCAAAGATTTACCTCATATTACATCTATGTTTATCCCCAAACTACAAATATTTATTCATATGTGAATGATTACTTGAGTTGTTTTTTTTTTTCTACAAACCATAGAAGACATGAAGTACATTAAATCTGAAAATTCCTTTTGAAAAGGTGGATTATGCATAATAAGTAAATTGCAGAACAATAGAAAGAAGGTGGAATTACTTATGGTGCCATTCATTTAATGATAACCCTAGCAACCATAACCATATTTAGAATTTCCCATTATTTTCTAGCAGAAATAGAAAAAAAGTTTTCATGGAAGGTTTTACGTAAAATTGCAGAGTTATGCCTGACAATCTTTGGGATAACTTCTTGGGGCATATTTGAAGCTCTGTTTTATTTACTCTTTTTACATCTCTTCTTTATATATCTTTTTATATCTTTTTTAATTTATCTATGTACAAAAAAACACCCTATTTTTTCAGTTATTCATACTGAAAAAATTCTTGGAAGTTTTATTTTGCACCACTTTAAAATCTTCCACATGACTGCACAGTTAGAAAATGAATTTACAGTATTGTGGCAGCTGAATAATATAAATGTGCATTTTTATTGCCTGTTCTTTAAATATGACTTTTTTATTTTCTTTGCATTTACACATGATTTTTTTTTCTATTTCCAAAGTATCTTCTACCATGTTTTCTTACATTTATACCTCTCAGTTATTAAGCAGTACAACAAACTTGAGTATAAAAAGTTATATTTAACAGACATACAAAATAGTAATACAAAAACATAATCATATCAATTTTATCACTTCAAATTCAACAGGTATTTATTCTTGCCATAGTAATAATGTCTTTTTCTGGAAATAAAATATTCTGATGTCATTCATACATGGTATTTGCAACAAGACTTCTATGTGGGCACACATTTTTCCCTTTAACTCTATTTTTCTACATTTATGGCACTGGAATATCATTTGTAACAGGAGATAATAAGAAGACAAATTTTATGAAACTTTGCCAGGAAACATGTGATAGAAGAGGACAATAATATTTAGAGATCTAAAGTAAGTAATGTATTGTAATTATGATACAAATGAAAACAGATGATCTTAGCTTACTTACAACATACTTGCCATAAGAAAAGCTGAGTCATTTGTAGAGAACAATCAAGCTCAGTAATAAATCAAAGCTGTATTAAACATGGCTCTGAAAAATAAAAGCTGTAAACTAAACAACACAAATTCAGCAATACCCTGCTACTCCCTTTGCCTTTGAAAACAAAGTCATAAAATTGCTTTGTTTTTTCTTAAATATAATTCTAACTATTCCTTTTAGTCATTTGTTTTGGATTCAAGCCCTCTTATGTTTTCTTATAGTCAATTTGATGACAGTGCAGGTCATATTATACAATGTATCTGTGCACAGCAATCTAGAAAGCATTTCTCCTTGCAAGGAAGAAAATCCATGAAGCTCTTTGTATCTCCTATCTTACATTAGCTAGTCAGGAGTTTCCATTTTATGGGAAAGATGCACTTATAGTATATCTACTTTTGTTTTCCCTGTCATTTCAGGTTGATGACTGTAGCTAATTTAAAACAAATTATAAAATGTGGCATATGACATAGGTTTAGAAATCTTGAATTTTTCAATGCACATACAAGAAAATTGATATTTCTGTGTTTAGTAAGCCTTTTGTGGCTACAATGGGCACAAAATTTCCCTTTGCTCTGAAACTTACGTAGCATTACAAAAACTTTAGCTAATACACAAAATTGTGTAAAAACAAACATTTGTGAAATTGTGTGTATACATGACACTTACAACAAAAAATGCATTAAAAATGTCCAATATTACAAATGTAAGTTTTCAATTATGTAGTGGATTCTAGTGTTAGTTGACTGTTTTATATGTTTTCATCTTCTTTTGGTAAAAGATTTTATGATATACTTCTTTCATATATTTTGCAGAGCCTCAGCATTTCAGAGATGTTGCATTATGTTAAAAAATGCATGCTGTTACTATTTTGGTTTCATCTTTTACCAAACATTAAAAGACTTTGTTATTTTAAAATAAAATTAAGAATTATCCATCAGGTAATATAATCCCTTAGGCATTTTTCACCATTCATTATATAAATGAAAATTGCCATTAATTTATTTCCTAATGTCCGTGACCTGTCAGAGTACTGCCACACTTTTATTTTTTGCCTTTGGCTCTTTTACCGTTTCTTGAGAATAACTTCTCTTCCCTGATAGCTTTTAAAACATTTCCATCTAGATCCCCTACCTCTCCTACCTACTTTGTCTAAATTCACAGGCCATTTTTATCTGTTTACTATCAGTTTATATGCTATTAATTTTCTATTTTCTCCCTTATTGGAATATATTCTACCAACAGTCTTTGTCTGCTTGGTGTCCTATTCTAATTTAAGAATTTAGAATAGGGCCTGACAACAGACAGTCACTTCATAACCGTTTAATGAAAAAGTGAACAACTGAGTGACTTTTCCAAGTTTAATTAATTCATGCAGGATATTTACATATTCAAGATTTTGCTAGATGTCACTACTTAATTTTGTATAGATATTTCAAATTCAATATTTCAAATCAATATCTTTCCCATGTTATATGAGTTTGGACATGATTTTTTTTTTCCCTATTATGAAGTAAAAAGCATGGAAGTCACACCTGATTTCTTCTTCTTCTTTGACCTTAAATTCAATACATCACAAATCTAATTTTAATTTTCTCTAAAATATCACTAAATCCATCTCATTTCTCCATCTATAATTAAGTGAGGGTCTCCTTCTTTATCCTCTGAATTATTACAATGGTTTCCTTCCCTTGCCTTAACCCCGATTTTTCTTTTCTTCTCTCTTCAATTGCAGTTTATAGATGATTTATTTAAAGACCATTTGGGCAATGCTGCCTCTCAGATTAGAGTAGCTCCCTATCATTTACACTGTCAACTGTGGACCCCTTAAGCTGGCTTATGAAGAACTTTTCATGATACAGCCCCTAACTGCCAATGCAGTGTCATTTTTAGCCATTGTTTCCCAATAATTTGAATACATCATAACTTTAATACTTTTAGTTTCCTTAATGCTATTCTGGTTTTCTTTTACCTGGATAATTTTTACTCTGCCTGTAAGTTTTACTTTAAATACCAACTCATGTAGAAAGCCTTTACTAGGTCCCTAGTATCTTCTCTCAAGTTGTCTCTTAGTATGTTTTATAATTCCTTGTGTATAATTTCACAACACTTGGTCATTAGACTATAGTTTTGTGTCTTCTTCACTTGATGATAAAGCCTTTGAGGACATATTGATTATCAGTTGTTGCTAAACTGACCTTTACCAAAATTTAGTAGCTAAAAAAAATTATTAACTGTCATAGTTCTGTGACAATTCTTTTTTAAGAATTACAATTGGTGTCAGATGTCATTAAACTTGACTGCATATCCAAGGTGGTTCACTTCCATGGCTGCAGTTGATGCCAGTTCTCAGAATCAATTGAGAAGGTTCTACACAATATCCCAGGGGCTAATAACTTCTACGGAGAAATCCCAGGATTCATAGGTACTGCACTTTTGTTGAAGCAAGGAACTAAAACCAGCTCAGATTTAGGGGTTAGATATTTAGGCTTCATTTCTCAATGTAAAGCATGGCATGTGAAAACAAGGAGGGAAGAGATCGATGGCAGCCATATTGAAATTATATAACAAAGGGATTATTTTAAATACTCATTTAAAAATCCATATGGTATCCCTACAATTACTAATCTATTGGGCTTGCGTTTTGAAGGTGGGCTTTACATTACATACGATTTCAAAGGCATAAGGGGAATACTTTACATAAGAAATAATTTTATATTTAAAAATAATAAAACACAGGACTTATGCCTCTAGTATGCAAGACTAGATCATTTGGACCTGGCCTCTCACTGACAATGACTGGAAAAATCAGAATAAATATAAATACAACTTCTTTAATACACTGGAACACCACTGATCTACTATTTATCCTATTGACATCATAATAACATATGGAAAAGAAATAAAAAGATATGGGAAGTAAATCCCTAACATTTAAGGCCACTTTTCCACTTAGAGCATTTGCTATCTTCAGAAGAAACTACTCAGAGAGTAAAGAACATGAGTTCCTGACAGCCTCACAGGGCTAGAGAAGCACAAATTGGGATTCAAGGTTTTGCTGCCAATGTAGGATCCCTAATACCCTGTCCCTATCCTAGTTTGTGTTGATGTTGGGATAGAACAGTCTTCATGGGAACTTTTATGACCAGATCCTGATTATCTCCATTCTTGACATTACTGAAAGATGGTATGAAATTACTTGTATACCTAGACCTCTCGCAGAAGTAATTATATATTTTTTTAAATTTTCATTTTCAACATAGATATTTCTTTCTATATCTATTTTAAGAATAACTTGGCTGAAGTTTGTACCTGATTAGTTAGTGGCTTATTATAGCATAACTGAGATGTAAGTCTTGGAAACAAAGGGATGGATCTGTAATAAAAATAGTAAAATCATAAAGCAAATCTGTTGTGTGGTTTTATTTATTTATTTTTTCTTTTGAGAAAGCAGGCAAAATATTTGTTGGTTTTAATTAGGTTGAATTTGAATTAATTGAAGGACATAGAGTCAGCAATATCTAGGTTTGAATTTGAAATGTAAAAATCTGTGGAAAAGCATGTGGAGTACATATACATACAGACAAATTCTGTAGTGTATGACTTGGCACAGTCAATTTATACAGCCAAAAGCATCCTACCTTCTGATTATAATTTTCCACTTACATTATTTAAAATCTAGATAGTTTTTATTAAATTGAAGTAGTAGAAGCAGTTCATTTTACTACATACTTTGATTTAAAAAAGATATTCAACCTCACTAATAACAGATAAATGAAAATTAAAACAAAGATGAAATTCAGGGCTGAGAGTATGGTTCAGCAGTGGAGCACTTGCCTACCAAGCAGGAGGCTCTGGGTTTGATTCCGCATCAAAAAAAAAAAAAAAAAAAAGAGAAAAAAGAAAAGAAAAGAAAATGTGCTTGCAAGGTGACACATTCCTGCAATCTCAGTGATTCTGTAGGTGGTAAGTGGAAGAAAGGTCCCACATTTGAGGCCAGCATCATCAATTTATTGAGACCCTGTCTCAGTTAAAAAAAATATATATTAAAAGGACTGAGGATACAGCTCAGTGGTAATGCATCACTGGGTTCAATACCAAAGAAAGAAAGAGAAAGAATTTTATATCTCTAATTTAAGAAAAAATTCAAAGTTTTGAAAATATTGACTGAGATCTGCAAAAATGTGGTGCTTGTGTATCATAAATGGGAAAATCCATAAATAAATTGGAAATATAACTAAAGTTAAAAGTAGTATACATAGCCTGTGATTTAGATCTTTTTTTCTTTAGGTAGTATACAGCATCTGTCACACATGTATGTAAGAAGAACCACTCAGTTACCCTATGCATAAAATAGGAAAATCAGGAAACTATCTAAATGCTTCTCAATAGAAAAGGAAGAAATAAAATAACAGAGTTGAGGGTGCAGCTCAGTGGCAGAGCACTAGCATACCACATGCAAAGTCCTGGATTTAATTCTCAGAATCACAATAAGTGTGTATGTGTGTGGGGGTGGGGGTGGGAATTCATTTCTAAAATAAATGAAATTGAATAAAATATATTGACAATAGAGAGGATAAAAATATCATTGAAAAACATGTCAAGTATGATGTAATTTATGAAAATAAAACATGCAAAAACACTACCAATATTTAAATACTAATAAATATAAAAATATAATTAAGTATTTTATTAAAAAAACTATTCATGATTGTAGGTGCCCCAAGGAATGGGGTGGGGGGATGGGGATTTTATCATGATTAATAACTTTTTATTTCTTTTATATATATTAGACATCTATATACTCCTCAATTGTAATATATTAGAAAGCTAGCACTGGGTATATTATTCTGTCTACTGCTGTGTGTGTGTGTGTGTGTATGATTGTGTGTGTATGTTTAAATTAATGCACACACAAAAACAAAATATGTATAGCATTTAAAACTCGGGTGGCACAAGTCTGTAATCTGAGAGACTGAAGAGGCTGAGGCAGGAGGATCACATCTGAAGCCAACCTCAGCAATTTAGCAAACCCTTAGCAACTTAGCAAGACACTATCTGAAAAAATAAAAAGGGCTGGGCATCTAGGCCAGTAGTAAATTGCCCTTGGGTTCAATCTACAGTACCAGAATAAATAAATTAATAAATAAAAATAAAATTAAAAATAAATGTGTGGAGAAATAAACATTAAAAGTTGTATAAACCAAATAAAGGCTAATGACTTAGGCCTTAGGGTAGATCTTAAAAACTGTATAAAATATTTGCAACTACCATCAAGGCAATTATATAGCAATTTTCTAACTTACAAGTACTTAAAATTTTCAAACATTGTATTTGTCAGTTTTCCATTTTAGAAAAATATTTTAATTGTGAATCTCAGATCATCCAAGATTGCTGAAGGAGGGTATTATGCTAATAGCACAGTGATAAGCCACCAGATATAAATAAGTACCTGAGGCAAAGTGCATCCTTCCTTCTCTCTGCTCTCTGAAGACCTGTTTTCAGGCTGCAGTGGGAAGACCAGGCATCCTCTCAGCCCAGTCACTGAACCTGCAATACAGGCAAGGCCTTCTTTGTCTGGGAGTTACATTATATCCACATTTGCATTTCATGTCCATATTTCATCAACTGATGAGCTCTACCAGTATACTTGTTGCTCATTTACTAGTGAACATTAATCATCCCCCTCACTCCCATCTCTTTGCATTTCTGTCTGTAAAGACTCCTCTACAAACCATGTTTATCCTTTCTCTTACCCTCCCCTTACCCACTTACCTCCATGAGAAGATGAATGAATTATCTGATTTTTGTGATTAGGAGATATGATTCATCATGAGTATTTTAAACCTCCCTCTTCCTTTTAAGATCTGCCTCATGCCTATTTCTCTTATTTGGTTTATACTCAGATGTTTTAAAGATGTAAGCACAAAGGGTCAACTGAGAAGCAATATGCAGTCTATACATCTGTCTGTAGGGTGTGCTGGTACATTTATGGGTTTTTGTAATAATGGAAATATTTAATAGAGTTACATAGCTCAGCTCAAGGAAACACACACACACACACACACACACACACATACACACATACTTTTAGCCCTGAGTATAGTGAGAAGATAATCTTCTGATGTCATAACACAACTGTGACAGAACAGAGGGAGAGATGACAGTGGCTAGGATATTCGGGGATCTGCAATGGTAAGAGCAATTTTCCTATATCATAGCAAACCAGAGCTGTTTATTTAAAAGATTATGTTGGAAGAAAGCAATAAGCAAACATTTTGCCTTATAAAATTCAAACAGAATAAATCTAAAAAATGGAGAATAATTTGAAATGAACTCTGAGAATAATTTGAAATGATACAAGGACAGCTTCTTTAAATGTGCTGTTTTTTTTCTATTTGAGGAACTGGGGTTGAAGCCAGGATGTTCTACCACTGAGCCACAGCCCCAGCACTTTTTGTTTTTTATTTTGAAACAGAGTCTTGCTAAATTGCCACGGCTAGCTGCTGACTTGCTATCCTCCTGCCTTAGCTTCCCCGAGTCCCTGGAATTCTTTGCTTGTTTGTTTGTTGAGACAGAGTCTTGGATTCCTTCTAGGTTGCCCAGGGAGATCCCCACACCTGGGTTCTAGTGATTGTCCTGACTCAACTTCAAAGGTAGCTGGGAGTACAAGTGAGCTCCACAGCACCCATCTTTAAGGATGTTTTAAATGCATGTTCACATGAGATTAGAGCCTCGGGAAATGCAACAAGGATGATATACAGAGAAAAAAGAATAGGAAACCCCATTCAAATAAACTTTTAAGCATATCTTGTATATATCAGGCACAGTGCTAAAATCTTTAGAAGGATTATCTTGTATGATCCTCACAAAAACCCATGGCAAGAGATTCTATTTTATTTTCCATTTGGTGAATGAAGTATCTGAGGCACTAGAAAAAGTTTTGACTTTTTCAAAGTCACACATTTAGTAAATGAAGGAGTCAATATTGAAGTCAACCAATCTGACCCCATTAAGTATACTTTTCCATTCTCATTAGATTGTGTTTGATTCTCATTTAAATGAAATGATGACAGCTTTCTTTCTTTCAATATCTCTTAAAGTTTAGTCTTGACTGTACCATCAACAGAATTATACAAAACATGGTTTTTAAAAGAGCAGATTCCTTAGCTGCACCTAAGTCCTCTGACTTGGAATCCCTCTTTCTGATGAGCTAACCATTTGTTGATCATGTACACCAACAACTGAAAAAATGTAAGTGAATTCTGGTTAAAGAATTCAATGTATCCAGTTAAAGCTCATGTTAGATTTCTAATGCATATTATAAATATTTTAAGGACTAATTATGCTTAAGTGTACCAAACAGAATTGTGTTATCATGAAATTGAGCTCAGAGACTTTCATGTAATCTTAGTTTGTTTTCAAAGGGCTCAGGATAGAGAACTATACATATTATACATAAATATTTGGGATTCACGGGATAACTACAGAAATATTGGGGACTTGAAATGGAAGGTTTAAGAAAATAAAATATTTTTAGCATATCAGAATAAGACTTCTGCTGACTTTATTACATTTTAAACTCAAACGTGTGCACACACACACACACACAAAGCTCCTTTGAAGTCTTATTTTACTATACATTTTCTAAGGATACAAAGACTGAGAAAAAATTTGTTCTATTCCCCTTGAGAGACTTGTCCTTTGAAATTCTATAGGGAAAGAAAATATTACACAGGTAATAATGAATTGTCTTTTCACAAAAAAAGTAATATGTAAAAAAGCTCTATATTTTAGAAAAAAGAAACAGTGCCAAATACTTCATCACACATGTTGAGGTGAGGAATATTTGGAAGCTCTGCATGGGAAGGGATTAACAGAATAGAAAATGTTTTGAAATTCAGTCTTTATTAGGTACTGAAGTTCTCTTCTTGACCAAAATCAGTCAGACTTTTGAACCTCTTCCTAGACCCATCTGTTCACTTCCTTGAAAAATGTGATTTTAGCAAAGAGCCCTATGAAAAATCACTTTAGCAAGGCCCTTGATATCTGATCAGTCTTGGTATCTGATCAGGTTGTTCCTCCTCCACCATTCCTCAGACAATGTCCCATCTCTCACCTGTCTTAGCAAGAATATTTCAGAATATTTTCTTGCCTCTAATGTTTCCTCTCAATAATTTTCCAGACAATGACTGTTCCTCTCCTTCGAGCTGTAAATTCTCACTTGTTCATAATATATTTGGAGTTGAGCCCAATCTCTCTCTCCCAGTGTAAAATTCCATTTCAGTGGTCCCTATAGCAATCATGATAGTGCTGAATAAAATTTTTCTTGCCTTAGTTTACTAAGTATCATTGAATAATGTTTTCTTTAACAGTACCTGACTCTCTCTCTCTTTTGAAAATCTTTCTACGATCTCACCAGAGTATTTTTTTCTTTTCTGTTTCTTTTCCTATCACTGCTGGTTCTGCTTTAAAAGTTCTATCACTCTGATTAGCCTTAGACAACAATGGGAAAGAGATAACTTGAGTGTGGGGAGCTATGGCAATCCTCATCACGAAGAAGATTAAGAAAAGGGACAGGAAGAAAAAAAATTCTCTCCCACCGTAGGTGGGTAACATATATTTTAACAAAGAAAGCAAATGAGAATGAGAATTAAGAAAAACATCTGTTGTTACTTTCCTGGCTCTTTCAGGAAGCACATGGTGAAAACTAATTGAGGATTTTAAACATGCTACAACAATGAAAGTCCTTTAAATTAAATAATATGGAATCAGACATTGGAAGTTGGTGAACAAATAGTGCAAAGTTGTTTGCATTGAATAGGGGATGAGAATAGGCAATTCTTACTTTACAGAGAAACAAATAAGGGTAAAAAATGATAGCCAAGCTTCACCTGTTCAAAGCAACCTAATAATCAGTAGGGAAAATTATAATTATTCTGTCACCTTAAACACTTTTGTCAAAACATGAAAACTATCTTACTTCTGTCTATATATGAATAGAGAAATAGAATAATGAATCTAATGTTTCCAGTTCCCTGTAATTAAAAATATAAGTGATGAGAATTTGACTGATTTATGTTTGTAAAGAACTCATCAAAAGAACTTGAGGTCTGGGGGTGCACCTCAGAGCCAGAGTGCTTGCCTAGTATGTGTACCCTAGGTCTGATCCCCAGCACACTCCCACGGAGTTATTTGGAGCCTTGCTTGACTTTTTTTTTTGTGTGTTAAAATATAATAGAAAATGAGCATCTCTTTTATGCCTAAGAGGACTATTATACTCCATTCTATCTTTCAAACACTGACCAAAATTTCTCTTAGACTTTACAACTTTCAGTATCCTGAAATATCTTTCAGAATATTTTTAATGTGCCAGTTTTCTTTTTCTTATATACTTTGCCCCTTTCGTAATCCTGTCAATTCTCAGCAACCTCTTTCCCTGCCATCACAAGGACTTCCTTAGTTTATGTCTACAAGTTCACCTTCATTAAGTTCCTCTGGCTGCTCTCTTGGAGTCTCTTGAGCAGAGGCAGTGTCCACATTTCGGGTCGAGCTGTCTCTTCCCTCACTTCCTATACTCTGGATTTAAATTTCACTTCCAGCATTATTGTTAGGTCCCTAGGCCAAAATAACTCCATTTTGAAAATCAGAACCTGCCCACCCAGGCATGACCTTCTCCTCAGGCCCACCCTGAAAGAGTACCTAAGGACCCAAACCACAGCAAAGATGTCAAGTAACAATCACAGAACCAGACAGGTTCTTTTTTAACTACTCCATGGCACTTGACTATAGACTTAAGAAGTTTCTCCAGCAAGCTGCTGCACCTGGCAGAAGGGCAACCTGACAGATTTTCTCTGTCAATAATCCTTTGCTTAAACTCAGAGCGTCCTCTCTTCTGGATATTTGTGCCAGCTATCCTAACAATTATCACTTTCATTTCTTTGTTTCACTCTCTTCTTTGTTGGTGAGCTCCCCCATTTGAGTAGCCATTTTGTTAAGTTTCTCACTGGAAGAAAAGCAGGCAACACAACAGTTGCTCCATAATTGACCATTGAAAGATTTTGAAAGAAGGAATGTCATGGGTCAGAGATCAGAGCACACATCTATTATCTACACAGTGATTTGTAGATTGAAGATTCAGATAAAAATGTGCTTTAGGGCTAGGGTGGTAGCTCAGTTGGTAGAGCACTTGCCTAGGATGTGTGAGGCACTGGGTTTGATCCTCAGCACTGCATAAAAATAAATAAGTAAAATAAAGTTATTGTGTCTGTCTACAACTAAAAAATATTTTTTAAAAGTGATTTACACAATTTCTTAGACCTATTACAACATGGAAGCTGAAATTTGAGCAATATGATTAGGGGACTGATGTTATTTAAATGAACCATATTATTAGAAAATTTGTGCACGTAGAACTAACTGTATTGAGCTAATTCCTTGATAATAAAAAATCTGTAAATAAACATTCAACTTTTTAAATGTTTAAACATATGATTTTTTAAAAAGTATAGTGAGAGAATAAAGACATGACAACATTGAAAGACAGCACTTTTCCTCTTTTATTTATTTATTTGTTGGTTTTGTGTTGCTGGAGATTGAACCCAGGACCTTGTGCATGCAAGGGAAGCACTCTACCAACTGAGCTATATCCCCCCAGCCCACATTCTTTCTTTTTATCCTCTCTATCCCCTACTCTGACTTCTAACAGAATAGTTTTTTTTTTCTTTTTTGTTTTTTTTTAAGAATCACCCTCTTTTTAAAAAAATCTTTGTTTATTGTTTTTATGTGGTACTAAGGATCCAACACAGTGCCTCATGCATGCTAGGCAAGTGTTCTACCACTGAGCCACAACCTCAGCCCTGAAAAATGTTTTTAATAAATACAAGGAGAGGGTTTTATTATAATTATCCAATTTAAACATATGATAAAAATCTCATTATCCTCATATACACTCCACTTGTAAAAATGTTAAATGCTTATCTCCTGAAACTGGCATTACCAACAACCTTAATGCCCACATTTTTAATACAGGTGCTCTTGCCCTCAAGAAGATGAAACTGGGCTTTGGATGGGAGAGAAAATTGCAGGTATTACAATATTTTGTGACCCTCTGAAGTTCAATCTTATATAACAAAATCTTATTACTTAGTACTTGAATTCTTTAAGGAAAATTTAAATTCTCCTAGGGAGAAGAAAACTGAAGAATTTGAGATATAAAGCTCACAGTCAAACTCAGAAGCCAAAGGGATCTTGCAAGATTTTGAGGACCAGAATGGGAACAAGGCCAAAGTGAATTTTAGAAAGTCTAAACTGACCTAAAGGAAAGCAGGACAGGAAGGTGCCTCTGGGCACCTCTTTAGCTCCACTCCACATAAACTTGTTGGGAAGAGGAAAAAAGTATTGTACAATTATTTAAGTTCTGAGTACTTCTTTGATTAGTTATTAGAAATCCTGATTTAATTTTTTTTTTATATGAAAATACCTGGATGCTTTTTGAGATATCACAGGCTCTAATTAAATTTGTGAATCAGATTCTTACTTATTTTAATTTCTACTCAGTAGGAAAACCATATGTTGTAGATAATACAAAGCCCCCAGTGGTTCATAAGTGGTATGAAAACAAGCATTAATATATAAAAAAATTAAATAATATACAAAGAAAAATATGTCTACAGCTGTTCAAGAACAATTATTCAAAAAATTGTTGAATTATAAGGGGCCTGAATTCAGAATAATATATTTTTTTTCAAATTGATTTTGAAAAGATTTGATTTTGCCTTTAAAAGATAAATAGGATATGAATAAGAAGTTTTAAGTGCTATTGAGAAAATGTTAAAATGACTCAATTCTTAAAAACATTTGATTTTCTTCTTGCCCGGGATGGTGGCATACACCTGTAATCCCACTGCCTCCACAGGCTAAGGACAGGGAGGATCGAAAGTTCTAGATCAGCCTCAGCTACTTAGCAAGACCGTATCTCAAAATTTAAAATAAATAAATAAGTAAATAAGCAGTGCTGGGGATATGACTTGGTGGTAAAGTGCCCTTGGATCAAATTCCCAGTTCAATCCCCTACCCCCAAATTATGCTACTTATCTAAAAAAAAAAATCACCTTATTTTTAAAATCTATTTTCATGGAATATAGGCTGTTCAAAGATTTTTTTAAAATTTTCAAAATCATGTCATATAGAAATACAAAATAATATTTGTCCAAGATTTTATTTGATTCATTAACTAACAAGGACACCAAGGAGGTATTATTATTGATTTGGAGAAAAATTCACAAAGTGGACATATTTCTAGGCCATTAGAAGTCCTCACATTAATTTATAGATACAAAACTACATCTTCCTCCTTTCCTTCCTTCCTTTCTCTGTCTTCCTTCTTCTCATCTACCTACCTATCTACTTCTCTCTCTTTCTCTCCCTTCCTTCTTCCTTCCTCCTCTCCTACCTCCTACTCCCTTCTCTTCCCTTTCCCTTTCTTTCCTTTTCCCAGGGCTTTGTGCAAGCTATGCAAGCACTCTACCACTGAGCTGCCCTGCAATCCCAAACTAGGCTCTGTCATTGGGGAAATCAAATCAATCGAAACTTTACTGGACAGACTTTCCCTTTCTATTATTTGCCTAGCTATCAATTTTCTAAAAGTTAATATCTCTCTTCAGAATTGTAAAATAGGTTAGCTAAAACAATAAAAGGCGAAGATAATTTTATAAGGTTGCTGAGAGATCTGCATTAATATTATTTAACAAGATAATTAAGATGTTGCCTTTTAAATTTATAAGGCTTGATCTAAATAGTGAGTGACTTGCAGTTTATGAACTAATTTTTAATTTTAAAAAATTAGACACTGAAATGAGTTTTAGAATATACATTCCCAGACATTTTGAGGAAAACTTAACAGTTTGCTGAACTTTCTTACATTTGAACATAACATTTGTGAATGTTCACATTTTAGTAATTTGAAATATTTTCTCAAGAGAGGGCATATTGATATTCTAAAGGCAAAAACAACCTAAAGAATTTTTCTTTTTGGTATCACTTATACTGGAAAATTACAAAAGTTTTTGTTTTCAGTGTTCTCCATGTTATCTAAAAGTGCTGCTTTTAGATTTTGAGATTAGATTTTCGTATTCAGAGCCACAAATTTATATTTGGGGTCCCCAGACAAGGGCAAGGTGATACATTCTGTTAATAATAAAACAAATATTTCTATAGAGAGGTTTAAACTTATCTTTTCCTTTTATGTACTCAATTTACTAATTTAGTAGTATCTGTAAATTGTATTCAGACCTTAGGGTTTATAATCTCAGTTGAGTTTTGAGTTAGGAAATGGAACAAACTTTGGTCACTTGGAACAATAACTTAATGCATTACTTTTACTAAAAATAAATAACATTGAAACACATTTTTTTTTTAAAAAAGAAGTTTCTGTACTTTCACCAAATACTGTTATATAATGGCAGAATATCTTGAAATGCATTTTTAAGGCAATACCCATAATTTCTTTAATATTTTCTAATATCCTTTGCCATTTGCTTTGAAATTATTTTCCATCTTTGATTGTCATACACTGTGAACCAGAAGTTCATAAAACTGCAATAACAATTACAACAAGGAATTCTGGAAATCTGAATTGATTAACCAAAAGCAAATGGCAAAAGAAACAAGAAAAACAAACATATATTCATGAATGTTAAAAATGTGTCCTTTCAATAAATAAATAAAAGGGTAATTTGAAGTGGACGGTAATGGTTGGTATTCTCACATTTGACATATGTCAAAAGTATTCAAAAATTTGCTGGGCACAGTGGCATGTACCTGTAATCCCAATAACTCAGGAGGCTGAGGCAGAACAATCCCAAATCCAGGTCCAGCCTTAGCAAATTAGCAAGGCCCTAAGCAACTCAAAACTTATCTCTAAATAAATAAATAAATAACAAGCAATAAAAATAAGATAAATGAATAAATTTTTTAAAAAAGTCCTGGGAATATATGTCAGTGGTAAAGCACCCCTGGGAAGGAGGGGGAGCTGTTGAGCTGTTACTATTTCATTTGTAAATGTTAATTTTAGCAAGTAAAATTCATCTGGAACCAGGCAATCAGATCTGTGATTAGAGACATTCTTTCTTAATAGAGAAATTACTCCTCCAAAATAATCTAAATGCTCTCAGTTATAGGAATCTTAATGTTAGGCATTTCAAGATCCTTAAATTCTTTTGCTATTACCTTTAAGTATTAATTGAAGATTATTACAATACTTTTTTTTATCACTAAATTAAAAAAGACAAAAAAAAACACGTTTTTTTTTCTTTCTAGAGGTAGACTTTTTAAAACTTTTGAGGTTATAGAATTAAAATTATTTGGGTATTTCTTTTATTGTACTTTAAAAAAATTTCACTATAGTTGTACATAATGGTAGGATTTGTTGTTACATATTCACACACACACACACACACACACACACACACACATACTATAACAATGTAACTTGGCCAGTATCACTCAGAATTTCATTTTTAACTTAATGTTTAAAAAATACAGGAACAAACCACTGATGAACTTTGATAAAATCTTGTAGATCCCAGAGACCAGATAATGATCATCATTGTTGTGTGCAAAGCAAACTTGTAAGGTCAATACAATTTTATCTAAGGAAAAGAAAAGTCTAGATTTAGTAAGGACTTTGATTTGGGCTTTGGAAACCAAGTCATCAACTTAAAACAGATAAACAAATTTAGGCAGATTGCAGAAAAATAAATACATGAGCCCACTTCAAAACTTTTTATGTATTCACTTTAATCTATCCAACATTTAGGACCTCTACCAACCTGTGTTAGCCTCTTGATAAAGATTTTCATGAAGACACTCACAGCTTGGTATTTTGGAAATACTAAAAGAAGATAAAATGCTCTGAAGTCTGGCGTAGATCATGTAGGTTGCCATAGGAAAAGCATGAAAATTCATTGACTTTTAATGGTTCATAGAGCTTAATGTCTAGTCCGTTAGTATTTAGTCAGACATGACAGAACTCTGACTTGTAAATTTTTAGGCTAATGAGGCTGTGCCATCAGTCCTTTTACTAATTACCTTTAATCTTTTACAAATCCATGAATTCAGGTTCAGCAAAGAGATTATCACTTATATAATCATGACTGAGTATTTAATAAGAATCTGAAGATCCTTTCAAAATGCAAATCTGATCCTTCCAAAAATCCTTTAGAGCTTCCCCATTCACTTGATGACAAAAATATAAATCCCTTAGCATGGCACATAAAGGTTTGAACATTTGGACCCACACTTTCTAGAATCCACTCTCCTAATTGTTGAATGAAAATACTCTAGTTGTATTAATTCACTTCCAAAATGCCATGTTCTATGCACACCAGGCATTGCTACAAATAGCACCTTCTACCTTACATTTCTTTTCTGACTTCTGTTTAGTTTCACATCTCAATTCCCTTCTCTCTTTTCCCCTCTAGGCATTCTGGCAGGCTTTTTTCTGTATTTCTATTACATATTAAGCTTGTTCCTGCCATGGCATTTATCACATTAAATTGTGATCATGTGTCTACACCTCTGTTTTCCTCATTAGGCACTGAACACTTGCAGACATGGAACTATAGCTTTCTTTACATTTATTTTCCCTACATTCAGACTTGTACTCAAAGTACACACTAAGTGAAAGATGAATGATTAAATCATTTTACATTTATACTTCATAACAACCCTTCAGGGTAGGTGGATTTAATCCTTATGTTACATTTGAAGAATGATAAATTCAAAAAGTAGTATTTTTTCCTACTCATGACATAGCCAATGAGTGACAGAATCAGAACATAGCACAGCATTCTAAATTTAAATAGTACCACCATTCCAAGTGCTCAAATAAAAGAAGTATATGCAAACTTCTCATTATTCAGCTTTTGCCATTCAAGGAGCATTGACTATTAAAAAATAATATCACTGTATTTGATGAGTAAAACCATTATTGGAAAAAATTGTTTTTCCCTTATAAATATCACCAACATCGATTAGATCTCAAGCAGAGCTTCACAATTATATATTAATTATTTTCTCTAATTGTATATTATTTGTTTTCTCAATAAATGCTGTTTCAAACATCGGCTTCCATGTGAACAATTATTCAAGAAAATATCAGAAGAACAAATTATTCTTTTGTTTGGGTTATTATTAGTCATTTTGATTAAGAAACATAGGGTCCAGGTTATATATAAAACAGTAGGAGGAATTTTATGGTTTTTTACCTAGTGACTCAGAATGAGTGCAGTGGTCAGAGATAGGGATAGGGAAAGAAAAATTTAGGATAAAGGATGATGAAAAAATAATTTTCTTCAGGTAGAATAAAGAGGAGTTCAGAAACATGCCATAAGGACAAGATCTAGGAAACTATGGACATAGAGGAATATTTATGGGATGAAGGTGAATAGACTCAAATAATTTAATATTAAATACTGTGTTACAGAACATTTTAAAACAAGCATATAAATATATAAGTTCATGAAGAAGAAATTAAGTGTTATAATTTTACTCTATGATACCTGAATCATTGGTAAAATATCTATTACACTGTACAGAAGTACAGCAATAAAGCACTTTATTAATGAGACATTGGTAGTGAGAATTCAGTTTTTGTATATTGTATTTTTAATGTTTTTTGGGAAAAGTTGACTAGAGGAAACAGCAAGCATGATCATGGGCATCTAATAATAGAAGATAAAAATTGAGCCAAGAGAGCAAGGGTTTAAAGAAGTGCTAGAAGAAGAGTGAAAAACACCCTTCACCTGATTCCACTTGTAACTTACACCTAGTGATTTATAGATATATTGGGAAGAGTACTCAATGCATTAAAATTTTGCTTGGGTGTAGTGGGGTTAGTGATTTTCTCTTCATGTTAAACAGATTTTTTGTAGGATGAAATTATTCATAGCACACAAACATACCCACTGACACAATTTAGAAAGTTTTGATGAACTTACCTGAGAGTTGTTTTTAAGGCTAATTGATGACCTACAGCTCTTTCTCCTTGGATACATTTGTCAATTGTGAGAGCTAAGAATCTGAGATGGGACTGATATATTTCTACCAGAAAAATCAGAAGAGCTTTTGGCAGTCAGAGGAAGTTTGAGGGACAAAGTAGATTTCAGTAGAATCAACAAATACCTAATTTCCCCTGCTAGACATTTGCCCAATTCCAAAGCTCTGCAAGGTGGTCAGATAATCAGATAAACTAAAGACTTATGAAAAACAAACTGGAATTTCTTGCAGTCTAATGGGTTTCAAGAAGGAAAGATATCCTGATATATTGGTATTCAGGGACCTAGTGAAAATTCCAGTTGAAAGAATGAAGGACTTTCTAAGAACATCTAAAAATGGAAGAAGTAGGGCTGTTCCAAAGTCTAACAAAGCTGCAATCTGGATTTAACTCAACTCTGTCTCTATTTTGACTAAGATGCAACCAACTCATCAATTCATAAGCTTAGCAGGAGTGTGACTATCTGATGGAAGACAAATCTATTAGGGACCTCTAGTTCATATATATAATGCCCAGCATTTGGTCAAAATGATTAGGCATGCCCAAAGGAAAAACAACAACAACAACAAAAAAGTAGATAATAAACAGATGTATCTGATTAATATTAGAAAAAGTAGATAACTTTAAATAACTTTTATTACAAATAAACTAAACAAAATAGAAAACAGAAAGAAGATGGACAAAATAAATGATACAAAATTTCAACAATAAAATAAAATCTATAAAAAATCAAATGGGCATTCTCAAAAATCAAAGTTATGATGCCTAAAATTAGGATATCATTATAGAGATTAAGAACAGACTGAAAGCAGCAGAAATTAGGCTAGTAAATTTAAATGTAGTTCAATGGGAAATATACATTCTTTGGTAGAAAACAAGAATAAAAAGATTAGAAAAACCAATGAGATCATAAGTTATCTGTGACTCTGTAAACAATTCATGTATTTGGAGGCTCTAACATATATATTACTAGAACATTATAACATTGAGGAGTAGAAAATAAACAAATGTGACCAATAATAATGCCATTATTCAAACAATAATAACAAAGAATATATATACCTAAAAGACAATAGACTCAAGAACTTTAGTGAATCTAAATGACAGTAAAATTACAGACTGCCAAGGATAAGAAGAAGGATCTTAAAGTTGGCCAAAGAGGATAAATTAATCTCAGAGGAGAAACAGGATTTCTAAACACTAAAGTTAGAAGCCACATGAAAGTTAAATGACATCTTTAAAATGCTAAGAGACTATTCAAGTCAAATTACCCTGGTAAATCTATATAAAAGGCTCCTTATAACACTAGCTATAAGAAGACTCATGTAGCTACACTGGTATGAGACATAGCTGAATTTAAGACACACCAGTAAAAATCCACAGGATTTTTTTTACTCATTCATTAGTCTATTTAAAAGGGAAATAAATCAATTTCACTACATATTATCCAATGAAATAGCTTTAAACATATAAAGCAACAGATGACAAAGAAAAATCATAGATGAAATCATGATCAGACTGAGAACATTTATTGTGACTTTATAAGTTGATGACAAAAGAAAATGACAAAAATAGTTTTCTGAGAATCTAAAGAGCATCATTTAAAAACTGATATGACACATTTAGAAACTGTTTTCAACAATGAAAGCCATATTATTTTCAAATCTATGTGTAATTTTACCAAAATTGATTATATTCTGAATCATAAAGAACTTAAAAATTCAGAGTTTATTTTCTGACCTTAGAGAAATGAGCTATAAATTAATACGTAGATTCCTCACTTCTTGGAAATTTACTTCCAGTTTACTTCTAAATAACCCATGAATCAAAAGAGTATAACAATGGAGATTAGAGAATACTTGGAACTTAATAATAATGGAGCTGTATATCAAATTTAGGCACACAAGCAAAACATTTTCACGAATGAAATGAACATATTGGAAAAATAAGTGGCTCAGCAGTAGCACACTTGCCTGGCATGTGTTTGAATCAAACTCTGGGTTTGATTCTCAGTATCACATATAAATAAATAAAAATAAAGGTCTACCAACAACTAATAAAACAAAATAAATAAATAAAATGTTTATAAAACCCCCAGTGGTCTCAATTTCTATCCTCAGAAGCTAGAAAAAAAATGGCAAGTCAAATGCAGGGAAAGTAAAATAAAACATGAGCAGAAATGTCATGGAGTATGGATATCTTAAGAGAGAACATCCAGAAGCTCCATATATTCTTTCAAACAGTTAATACGTTTATAAATTCTTGTAAGACCAATCATGCAAAAGTAAAAAAAAAAAAGCACAAAATTTAAATATTGGAAAGAGAAAAACTAGAACAACAGTGTCTTCAGTGGTAAAAAATGCTGCTTTGAAGATAGAATGAAAAACTTTAAAAAAATAAATGAAATAGACAATGTCATCAAAAACAAAAGTTTTCCAGTATGGAGACAAGAAAGAAAAAACATGATTAACCTCTTATCTATTAAAACAATAGAAAGTCTTAATAACATTAACACAAAAGAAATTTCACACTGAAGTGCCTTCTCCAGTGATTTCTTACCTTAAGAATAGGAACAGCACCAGTTAAGTAAAGAAGAGCACCCATCTTACACAGTCTTCCTTACAATGTAGAGGAGAAAACTCCTAAATCATTATAAAATCCAACAATATATAGAACGCATAGTACATAGTGAACAAGAGGAATTTATTTCTGTAATGCCAGAGTGGTTTTCGATGAACACCACCACCACCACTATCACCACCCAGTCAATGCAATTCAGAACCGTAATAAAGAATGGGTGACCTCTCAGAAAGTTTATAAATTTTAAGATGCTTAGGTTATTTATAGAACATGTAAAAACATGCCCTAAAGTTACTTATGGATATTTAAGCAGATACTTTACCACACCATAATGGTGAGCACTATTAAGAAAGGACATGAAGGAGCTGTGCAAGTTTGTGTTTCCTAGAAAAATTCTATTATTATTAATTCTTGCTTGAACCAAACTTATCATGTTAAGAAATCTGAAATTGAGAACTTTCCATCCTTATATGTACCATTATCTCAAATTTCATTCAGTCTGCTCAATGTCCTTTAGCATTCTATGTGGTCTAGCTTGCTGGCTCAAAATTCTCTAGACTTCTGCTTTTCTAAAAGTGAATATTTACCTTCACATTTCATGTTTTGCTGGACATAGCGTATACATTGACAATTCTTTTTTCTTCCTGTCAGCACTTAAAAATATTTTTACTTTCTCTAAATTTCATTCTGATACGAAATTTGTGTTCTTTCTTATCTGTGTTGCCCTCTCCTGTCTCTTTCCTCTTTGTTTTTTTGCCTCCAACCGTGCACATCAGACTTCTTGACATCATTCTGCAGGACACTGTGGTGCTGTGTTCATAAGCTTACCTAGTGATTATTTCAAACATACTATTTTTTTTTTGGCTCTGGATATTCCCTTTTTATGTCTGTATGGCCCTCTTAATTGCTTATGCTTTTAAGTATTTGGATATGTGAAAATGCATCTCTTTTAAGTCCTTGACTACTTATTCCATCTTCTTTGCCATTTTCACTCTGTTTATATTGAATAATTTTTCCCTAGTTAATGAGTCACATTTTCCTGCTTCTTCACATGGCTTGTAGTTTTTATTAGATGAGGGACATTTTGAATGTAATATTGTTGAGTGTCTGGATTTTACGGTGTTCCTGTAAAGCATGTTATGTTTTGTTAAAGCAATTAATTGATTTACTTGTGAATCAGCTGTGTCTTTTAAGGAGGTGGTGGAAATGTAAGAGATGGGGCCTGGTTAGAAGAGGGGGACGACTGGGAGCGTGACTTTGAAAGGTAAATTTTGTTCCTGGACTCCTGGACTCTTGCATTCTCTCTCTTTCTTTTCTCCTTCCCTCTCCCCATTACTTCAACTCACTCCCTTCCCTCTCCCTCCTTCCCAACTTCCATGAGGTGAGAAGCTCTGTTCTATTACATCCTTCCTGACATGATGTGCTGCCTCACCACAGCCCTCATAATCCACACAGCCAAGTGGCCATGGACTGAAACCTCTGAAAATAATAATAATAATAATAATAATAATAATAATAATAATAATAATAATAATATAAATCTTTCCTCCTCTAACTTGATTTATCAGCTATTTTGTCAAATCAATAAAAAGCTGACTACTACAGATGGCTCTTGGAATATTCTTTTATCTTGACCCTTACGTCTAAACACTCTAGACTTTGGATTCTCAGTGGCTTCATGATTTCATACCTATTCCAGGTTTCTTTCAGAAACCTAATGATGGATTAGCATTGAATCTTCTCATTTATCCACCTGAAAACTTAACAGAGCAATGAAAATTCAAGTCTCTCACACAGTTTTTTTTTCTTTTAACATTATTTTCAAAATAGGATATATATATATATATATATATATATATATATATATATATATCCACTTAATTTGGGTTTCTTGAAGTAATCTTGGGTTATAGGACATCAGCAAAGAACAAAAGGAGGGAGACAAGAATGTCCCATGTAGTAGGAAGAAACTTTTTAAAGATTAATTGAATCATGTCCAAATGATATAGGGAGACTACAAATAGGCTGTCCCTGGGCAAACTTAGAACACTTAGAGAAATTTAAATATACAGTAATTGAATAAAAATGTTGAATAAATAAAAAATCAAATTATCCACGAGGCTACTTAAAAAACAAAAAGCACCCATCCCTAAATTAAAGAGAGAAAACAAAATAAAAAAGTTGTATGGACTATTACTATTAGAAGATCAAGAAGAATTGAAATGTTATGGATGATTTTGTTTTCCTACATAAATTAATATAATTTGCTATCTAAAGCTATATAACTTTTAAATTATTTTCCATAACTTCAGGGACATTAAAATGAAACTTTTAATTAACTTCAAATAGTACAGTCAGCATCTTACAGATTTTATATTCAGATTTATTATCCTTTATCAACAGACTACACACATAATTTTTCAGTGTATACAAATTTATCACAATAAAATGTTATGCTGTTTTTTTTTTCTTTAAGACTGAGTTTTTGTTCCCAGGTGCAGTGGCATATGCAGGTAATCCTACTAATTTAGGAAGCTGAGGCAGGAAGATGACAAAATCAAGGGCCACCATGGGCAATTTAGCAAGACCCTGTTTCTTAAAAGAAAATTTAAAAAGGATTGGGATATAACTCTGTGCACCCCTGGATTCAATGTTGAGAAACACACAAACACACGTACACCTAATCACATTTTTTGTTGTTATTACCTTAAGGGTTATTTTTAAAATTTCATTGTATTTTCTTTATATTAACAAAATCCAGAATACATCATGTATTCATATTTCTCAAATTAAATAAATAATTCAGTGTCATTACCTTAGTATTTCTTTGCCATAATTAAAAAGTAAACTGGTGCTTCTGTAAAATTTCAGAAACAATAGAGAACCACCAATGTCCTATTATAATTTAATTTAATTTGAAGATATGATCAAATTCAATGCAGTTGTGATTTTGAATTTAAATTAAATTATAATGGTCGTGTTCAATATACAAGCTAACACAATTTTATTGTAACATATGATATTGCAGTGAATATCAAAAAGCTGCAAAAATTGTTGAAAGCCACATCCAAATGGAAGAAACATAATATACATATGTCAAATGAGTGACAGATACAAACTGAAAGATTATAAAACCTGTGTTTTTGAAATAAGTAGAACCTTCCTGAAACCAAATCAGTAGAAAAAATAGAGGGAGCACAAATCATGGTGAGAAGTAAGTAATGAAAAAGTAAAAAAAAAAAAAAAAAAAATACCAGACATGCTAACAGTGTTTTTGAAATGAAAAGTAAACCTGATTTTTTTTTTCACAAAATGTTATGCCAGCAGAGAGGGGTGAAAAGAGTGGAGTCTGAAATAGGACAAGATCAATGTATGAAAGACTACATATTGCACATTAAGAAATCTGGGAGTTATCTTACAGGTGATAAAAAGCTCTAAACATTATAAAGCATATATAAAAGCTTTCTGACAGAATGGGACAGTCAGAGGAAGCGTGTAGGCAGAAATAGGTCTAGCTAAATGTGTGCTGATTTTGTTTATCTTTTCCAAGAACTAACTCTGTTTTATTGATCTTTTGTATTGTTAGATTAGTTTCTATTTTGTTTACTTTTGATAAATGTGTGGGCTCTCTCTCATCCAGCAAGGAGGTCCACAGAACAGGGTAGAGGAGAGTGTAACTGCGGAGTTGCTAATCAAGACCTCTGGAGACCAGGCAGGAAGCAGGTCTGATTTTATTGAGCAGTTACCATGTGTATATACTTGGGCAGTAGCTAAGCTGATTACAGACAGCCACCAATGAAATTTCTGCTAACTGTCCTTGCAGCCACCAATCAAGGAGTGGGCCGTGGAGTAAGCACAGGGACTGCAACACATTGCCTCATGCCCAAGGCTGTGCCTATGGGATAAGCGGTTTGCCACTCACGCCTAGCACGGAGGCGGGAAGTAGGGAATGGTCTGCCACTCAGATACCTTTAACGTATGCCACGTATGCAGTACTCCATACACCTGTCCCCACAGGAAAGGTCTTTAGTGTTTCCTTCTACTACTTTTGAGTTTGGTTTGTTGCTTTTTTTTGTTTCCTTGAGAGGCAATGTTATGCCATTTATTTGAAAATTTTCTATTTTTTTGATATATGGAAAAAGTGCTATAAATTCCTTCTTAGTTTTCCTTTTAGTTCTTCTTACATTTTTTGATGTGTGATATTTCCATTTTCATTAGATTTTAGAAATTTTAAAAATTTCCCTTCTGACTTCCTTTATAACCTCGTCTATGTCCAAAAGTGTGTTAGTTAGTCTCCATGTATTTGTATAGTTTTGATGTTTATTTTGCAGTTGACTTTTATTTTTATTCCACTGTCATCAGAAAAGATTCAGGTTATGATGTCAGTTTTCATGAATTTGTTAAGACTTGTTTTGCGGCCTGAGTATGGTCTATCCTAGATAAAGTTACACGCACTGATGAGCAGAATGTATAATCTGAGGCTGTTAGATGGAATGATTTGTTCTGGTCTGTTAAGTGCACTTGTTCTATAGTATAGTTAAACTCTGATGTTTGCTTGATTTTTTTTGTCTAGATGAGCTATTCATTAATGAGAGTGAGGTGTTGAAGTCCTGCCCTTACATTGTTTTGAAAACTATCATGTTTAGTCTAAGAGTGTTAGTCTTATAAACCTTGGTACTGAGACATTAAGTGCATCTTGATTTATATCATTATATCCTCTTATTGACTCAATGCCTTGATCATTGTATGGTAACCTTTCAGTTTTTGTCTTAAGTCTATTCTGTTAGATATAAGTACAGCTATTCCTGCTCCCTTCAGATTTTCATTTGCTTAGAATATAATTTTCCATTCTTTCATTTTCAGGCGCTGTGTGTCTTTAATTGTGGATTGAGTTTCTTATAGACAGATTATTGTTGGGACTTTTTTTTCTTCTTATTCAGTTCGTCGGTTAATATATTTAATTGGCAAATATAGTCCATTTGCATTCAAGAATATTATTGAAAGGTAAGAGCTTATTTCTGTCATTTTGTTGATTTTCATCAAGCTGTTTTGAATATTATTTGCTCTTCCTCTTATATTCATTTTTGTGGTTTGATGGTTTATTGTATTGATATTTGATTCTTTTATATTTCTCTTGTGTGTCTAGTGTATTATTCTGATTTTTACTTTTATGTGCTATCAAAATGATAGTCATCTTTCTTTCATTTCCAGATATAAGTCTTTCTTCAACATCTTTTGTAAGACTGGTCTGCTATTCATGAATTCCCTCATATTTTGCTTATATTAAAAATTTTTATTTTTCCTTTGCTTATAAAAGACAGCCTTCTGTGTTGGCAGTTACTTTCTTTCAGAGTTGGAATACATCATTCTTTTCTCTCATGGCCCATACTATTTCTGCAAAGAAATCTGCTGTTAATCTAATGGGTCTACCCTATATAGCTTGGTACTTTTCTCTTGCAGATTTATTTTCCTATACTTTTGACAGTGTGACTATAATGTGTTATAGTGCGGATCTTTCCTTGTCATGTCTATTTTGCATTCTGTAAGTCTTCTGTATGTGGATGTTGTTGTTTTTCCTAAAATTAAGGAAATTTTCTGCTATTATTTCATCAAATAGGTTTTTTATATACACTTTATGTTTATCTCTTTAGATATTCCAAAGATGTTGATACTTATTCATTGAATGTATCCCACAGATCTTGAATATTCTCATTCTTCCTTCCTCCTTTCTTTTTCTGAATGAAATACTTCAAAAAATTTGTGAAGTTCTTCCACTTTATCTAATCTGCTGTTGAGACATTAAATTGAATCCTTTGATTAATTAAGGTCTTTATATCTAAGGCTTCTAATTCTTTTTTAGACTGTTTTTATCTTTACTAAATTTCTCATTCACACCTGTGTGTCTTCTTAATTTCATTTAATTATTTATCTGAATTCTCTTGGATGTTATTAAACTTTTTTCCTAGTTATTTCATTTATGTATTTATTTATTTGTTTATTTATTTATTTATGGTACCAGGGATTGAACCCAGGGATGCTTAACCTCTAAGCTACATAACCAGCTCATTTTATCTTTATTTTAAGACAGCATCTCACTAAGTTGCTTAAGGACTTGCTAAGTTGTTGAGGCTGGCTTCGAACTTGTGATACTCCTGCCTCAGCCTCCCAAGTTACTAAGATTACAGGTGTACAACATTGCTCTCAGCTCTTTAAATGTTTCATCAGGTGTATTATTCAACTTTCAGTCTCTGAGAACAAAACACCCCAAAAGTTTATTTTAAGCTCACAGTTTCATAGGTCTCAGTCCATGATCAGCTGATTCCATTGCCCTGGGCCTGCAAAGATGCAGAATATCATTATGGAAGGGCCTGGCAGAGAAAAGCTACTTATTTTGTGGCAGAATTTTAAAATCTGCAAGGAAAGAGAGTGAGTAAATGAGTGACAAATGAGGTACAATTACCAAGGACACACTTCCAGTGGCCTACTTCTTTCAGCTACCCACAGTTACCACTCAGAACTCCATTAAAATGATTAATCTTTCAAAAGGATTATTCCACTGATGAGGTTCCAGCTCTCATCATTGCCTAAAACTCCACCCTTGAACTTTGCTGTATTAGTGACTATGTTTCCAAAGCATGAATTTTGGGGGGACACCTCATATCCACACTATAGCATCAGGCATTTTACCTGTTTTCATTTTTCGAAACCTGTTGGTAGAGTGTTATCATCTTTTACAGGGATCATATTATCATCTTGTTTCCCCCACCTTTAAAAAAGTTTCTTGTGTTTCTGTTAAGATTTGCACATTTGATAGATCAGATATATCATCAATGTAGAGTGGACTCTTTATTAAGTGACTTTCTCTTGAAAATGTGTCCTGTAGTGTGGGTTTATTATAGCTGTGTATCATATTATCATCTCCCTGTACTGTCTCTGGCTGTGCATATTGAATTGGGTTGCATCAAACACCATTTCAGAGTCCAAGATGACCCCCTGACTCTGAGGGCTGTGCAAGGATGGGGACACTAGTATTCCAGATAGGTGTGATGTAGACAGCTAGGTGTATGGTGGGTGCTCATTGTGTGACTACTTCTGCAATGGAAGTGGTGACTCTGTCAGGTGATGGGGGTTTCCTCAGGTACTATGAATGTTTTGCTTTTACTTGCAAGGGTCTCTGACTCTGGCAACCCCGGTAGTTTTGAGGGGTATGAAATAATTTTCCTTCAGTCAGTGGTACAGGTACAAATGCTTTACAAATAAAGGTGATGGCAAGAAACATAGCACCCCTTCTTTGGCACTCACACTTAGTCTTGAAAACAGTGTGCTCAAAAAAGTTGTGGCCATGGTCATTAATGGGAAGTGCTTAGCTGTGGTATTCTTCTCTACTGCTACTATGGGAGTGCCTGCCCAGGACAGGACCTTAGCCCCCGTTAACCTTTGCATGCATGAGGTCAGGACAATGGCTGGGACTTATTTCACTTCAATTCTATCAGTAAATTGTGCACCCATTAGTGAGTGAGAGCAGGACATAACCAGAACTGGTTGGAGTCTGCTGTGCCACCCTTGCCCATGTACCCTAGGGATGGGGTGACAGTTGGAGCCACAACATTGCACAAGACCACCTCATATGTCCCCATGGGTGGAGCAGAAACAGAATATTTCCTGACTTTCCTAGTATCAGGCATTTATGCTCAGTGACAGGGAGGGGTGGTGAGGACCATGTGGGCATCTTTCTCAGAACTTTCACTTACCACTACAAATCCACATGTGACTAGATGCACCCCTGGTCTCACAGTTTTGGAAGATGGTGTCTTATGCTTTCCTCATGTCAGAACACCCATTCCCCCACTGCAGCACAGAGCAACCAGGTTTGTGTCAGAGTCACTCTGCTGGGCCAGTTTTGCAAACCAGCTCCTTTGTCATCCAGAGCAGTGAGTTCTCATAGATGGGAATAGAAAGAAGTTTCTGACTCATAGAATAGTGCAAATTCAGACAATAGCTGATTTCTCAAGATGTCTTCTGGCTGTCGTACCTTGGGGCTTCATTAGGAGATGATGTGTGATCCTTTTCTATAATAAGACTACTATGAGGATTTGGGGCTACTAATCTAAGTGGGCTGTAATCCTGTGAGGACTGTGAATCTTTATAGTAGCCAGGGTTTCCAACATCCATGCTGATAGAGTTTGCTCAGATTCTTTCTTCTACCCTTAACACCTGATATGGCTTGGATTCTAAATAAAGGTGTCCAAAACTCACCTTCTCCTCTATACCTCCTCCCCTATTTATTTAAAAACTAGGTCACTAACCTGTTGCACCATTGGGGATGGTGTAAGCTTTAGGAGGTAGGGCTTAGAGAAAGAAAGTTAGGTCATTGGGGCTTATCCTTGAAAGAATTATTAATCTAACCCTTTCTTGTGTCATGTATTCCTGCCATGTTGCAGTGTTTCATCAAAGACCTGATGTGACTGGGCCTAGATAAAATCATGAGACAATATAAATCTTTTCTCTTTTTGAGTTAGTTGGTTGTTTAGGGTATTTTTTCACAGTAATAGGAAGCTGACTAACCCACCTCTTGCAAAGGGGCAGCTCCCTCTTCTCTGGCTGAGGACCAAGTGTGACATTTGTCAGGAAATTTTGTTTTTCTTATTAAGTCATTGTCCCAGGTCTCTGAATCCTAAGTTTCCAGTCTCTCTTGCTTACTTCCAGTATTCTCCCATGGCCACCTCAAAATGCAGTTATACCTCGGTTGTTTTGGTTCTTTTGTTGTAGAGAAGGGGATGAGTTCTGGATACCTCTATTCAGCTATTTTGAAAATTCTACAATTCTTAAAGTTATGTGATGTCTCCTCAACTTCATGTCAAATAAATGAACCCACAGTTTAAGACTTCATTTTGTGATCTACAAGTCTTGAAACAAAAATAAATGTTTAGTTTTTTTCTGTTACTTTTGAAAAGTGTTAGTTAGCAATATGTACTTCTCTAGTACTAAAGTCACCAAAGAGCAAAAAGAACAATGTTTTCTTTTATTTACCCTTCAACATTTAAAAGAGTATTATTAAACAGGTTAGTCTCTATATTCATTGACATCTGGCAGTCTATGATAAGACATCACTTTAAAGCAGATTATTAGATTATATGATAAATTTTATTTACTAACTAAACAAAATCAAATTAATGTATGTTCAAAGATTATTGATTACAAAACTTAAACTTTAGAATGTAAATATTTTAACACTTTCATAAGTGTTAAATTTTCTAAGTGTTTTACAAATACTAGTTATTGAATTTTTGAAATAAGCCTGTTAGGAAGGAGATGCTTTTCTATAATTTTCTGCATTTTATGTGTAAAGAAACTGAGGCATTAGAAAGTTAAATAACTTGCCCAATGAGACAGAGCTTATAAGTGGCAGAACTGTTATTTCAATCAGGCAATGGTCCTCGGGAATTGTTACTCTAATCCAAATGATATTTTGTTATCTTTAATTAGTCCAAAATATATAAAATGTGAAGATCAATCACTCAGCAAAGTTTCATAAATCAGGGAAAAAAGAGTAAGCACATGTTGAAAATGTTGAAAAAGAAATGTCCTTATTCAGCTGTTTCGTGCTGGATTTAAGACTGAGATGAATTTCTGACTTTAAGTTTAATGTTCGTCGATCAGTCCTTTATGGATGATACTGTACTTATTTGTTATCATCTATTTTCTGTTTTCTATAATAAGGGAATTGTTAATGTTGATTTGGTTTGTTTTAAAGGGACAAGTATAAGTGATCTAAAATATAACAGAATATAAAATTTTTAATCCACATGGACATCAAAATCTACACGCTGAATTTCAATTGTGGAAATATGTATATGCTACTATTGAATCTTTACTCTTGACAGAGGTAAATTTTTATCTGATACAGAAGCTTTCATAGGACAGAAAAATAATTGAGTGTCTTGAAATTTTATTTGCTTCATTGGGAAGGCATTCTCAAATATCTAACTGGTTCATGAAATACTGTGAGCCTCTTTTGTAAATGCAATTGGAGTAACAATAAAATCACTTGAATTTTACCAACCAAGGCACCAATATCTTAATGACTTTATGATTCAGGATTTTATATTATTTCCTTATTGTCACAATCATATGAACTTGGTCTCCCATGGCATAAAAAAAGCAATTAACAGAAGAATTAAACTGGCAGAAAAGCAGAATTTTCTCTCTCCTTTGGAGAAAACTTAGTTTGCAAATTAAAAAAGGTTTCAATCATCTTTGAATTCTGCTACAGTTTGACCTAATTTACATTAACCAAATAATTGAAAGTAAATTATGCAGAGTGCCTGAAAGAGTTAAAAAGGTGTACTACAAAAAATATTCTAATACATATTATATTGAAAAGTCTTCTTTTAAGGTAGTTTAAGATTGATAGAATTAAATTCATTGGTCTTCAAAAGTTTGCAAATTTCAATTTTTCTTTTAACAAACGTGTTCTTTAAAACGGGAGGGAGTACCTAAAGGGTTCATATGAATATTTTGTTGAATATTTAAAAATTTTTAATTTTTTCCCCGTCTTCTAAATGACCATTTATTTACTGGTAGGTAAACATAGCCTTTACCTCTTTGTACTAAATGCCAATGAATATGTCAAATGGCAAAAGCAATGTTGCTGATGGAAATAAGTCCCTAAAAACTGTCTTTCGAATAAGGACAGAATCCTTCATTATTATATGGACCTTTAAAAATGAAAAAAGAAAGTAGAACAACCAGAGAAGACATGGAAGACGAAAAGAAAGGATAAGGTAGAAAGACTTCATCTATTGTTGCTGATTTCTAAGGGGAAGGGAGTCATGAGTCAAGGAAAGAACACAAGGCAGTCTCTAGAAGTTGAGACTGATCTAGGACTACAGCCAGCGAGAAAACAGAGAAACACACCTATAACCTATAGGTGTATGATACACCTATAAACCGTAGCTGTATGGAATGGAAATCTACCAACAACATACATGAACCTGGAAGGGGATTCCTCCTCAGAACTTCCAATAAGAAACATCCTTCCAGACACCTTGATTTATGCCTTATGAGTCCCATATTTAAATCTGACCTCAAGAACCGTACAACAATAAATGTATATTGTTTAAAACTAGCAAGTCTATAGTAATTTGTTATCATATCAATAAAAATCTGCCTACTTTATTGAAGATAATTTGTTTGAGTTCTACAATTATCTTCAGGAAAGCTAATATGGAAATAACTTACATATTCTGGAACTATTTCAGAAATGTAGAGATTATAAGGAAGCCCTAATGATAAATTAATTGACATAGCTGTTATTCTTATTTTTCTGTAGAGGGAGAAGAGAACATCTATTGAGACCACCTGGAAGTGCATAGAAATTACAAAATAACAGGGAGATTGAATGAAGGCAGAAATACAGTATAAACTTTGAAGTATTTAGAGAATTACTGAGAAATATCATGGTGTGTCATACATTATTAGTTATTATGTAATTTGGCAACTTGATACTATACAAACAAGCCAAGATTTGTCATTAACGTGAGAAAATGATGTTTATCATTCAATAAATCATATTATACACATAACACTTATTAAATTTATTTAATATTTTTATATATGCTTTTATACATAATTTGATCCTTACAACAATCCAAGTAAGCAGATATTTTCATTGTCATATACCTATAAAAATATCTCCAGCATTTGAGTTCAGGTCATATATCTCAAAATATGCACTTCAACAAATACCATAGGATTGTGCCTTTCTGTGGCCTTTTCTCTTAAGAGGATTCCGGGGCTAGAGACAGAGACTATGAACATAATTATTAATTTTAATTTTAATATTAAAAAGGAAAATACTACTATTATTGGTTAAACATTTCTGAGGGCAATTGTTTTATTATTACTAGATATAAATAATATAGGTACCAAAGGTTTCAATTTCCTATAAGTTTCCTCAAAAAAAGACTTAATTCAGAAAATTAATTTGAGAGAGCTACATCCTATTTCAACATCCACTATAAATATTTACACTTAGGTTATGATTTCATTCAGGTTTTGCTTTGGTGTATCTTATTTATCTATGAGATTTGTTGAGTATTCAGATCAAAATCAATTTATTTGAAATGTAGGTACACCTTTAAAATTAATACAGAATATTATCTTTTTTCAGGTGAAATCTTTTCTAGTCATTTGGACATATGAAGCTACCAGGTATTGTGTAAACTTGGTTGGGATAGATACTCTTGGAAAAAAAAAAAAACAAGAAAGAAATGATTTGAATCAGTGATTGAAGAAACTAGAAAAAATTATTCTTAATGTCTTTTATGTAGGTTAATCTACATAATAAAAAGCAATTATTAAAAGTTGCTAATTCATGTGGTCAACTCTCCATTAATTTAACAAAGAGTAAAAATAAATAATAAAAAACAGGAATTATTAAAAATATTGTCTGAATTTGATGCTTTTTTTCCTCTGTGTGTGTGTGTGTGTGTTTACATAGGAAAATAATTATTGAGCCAACTTCAAGATCACAGACAGAACATATGTGTTTGATTCTCCCTCTAATGATACTCTTAAATATACAGGATACTTCTTTTGTTTCTTTTAACAATGTTGTATAAAGGGACACAGAGATATCAAAGGAAAGGAAGTCTCAATAAAATTGTGCAAGAAAAGAGTTACATAAAAGATTTTTTCATGGGGGAAAGTAGAGGAGAGAGAGAGAAAAGAGAGCCTAGAAGAGAAGGCACCACAAACATTCTGGATGTTGGTGGAGGGAGCTCTTCTTCCTGTTGCTCCTCTAGCAGTAGGTAAGGATGAGGGGATTAATTAAAGATCTGTGCAGAGAATAGACTGTTTCCTATTCCTCTCACATATCCCTGGCCCACTGAGCAAAGGAGCTTGATGATTACCCTCAGGATAAAAACACACACACAAAAAGGATGTTCTCTTATACATAGAAAAGACACCTTGGGAGAAAGAGGGAAGTTAACATGAGTCTTGGCAAAACAATTAACGTCTCCTCAGGTTAGCCCCTCGAAGTTAGGACACGCACACCAGACTCAGCTGCCCATTTTATCCCTCAAGGGGCATTACTCATACATAAAACTCTTAATTTTACTCTTTCCTCAGTATTTCTTAAAATGATTTTATTTTAATGGAATATCTGATGTATATGAAAAAGTACAGTGCAGATAAATAACATAAAACAAAAACACAAGCTTAATATGCAGAGTTGGATAGCAAATTATGGTTTGTGCATTTTCCCATATTCTGCTCCTTTCTAACCCAAGGGTAATCACAATTCCAAATTTTGCTTTGTATTCTGCTTTTCGCAATTCTTTTGCTATCTTAAGAGTAAAACAAACATATCCAGAATTTCTCTTATCTTATGTCACTGGCATCACAGTGCACATATTTTTTTGCTACTGTCTTTGCTTATCATTATTATACTTTTGAGATTCAACTATATTAATTTGTGGTCCTGTAATTATTCTTTTACTGGATTACCATTATACGAATGGATCATGAGTTATTATTCATCTCTGATGGACATTTATATTATTTAAAGTTCTTGTTATTTTGATGATGCTAATGAACACTTTTGTATATGTTTCCTGGAGAATTTGTACAAGTATAAGATACATGAAATTATTGTATTTTGTGGGATAATTATTGACAGCTGTGCCATGTAGTGTCGAAATGTACTGATACAAGTTTCATTCCATTGTTTATACATATTTTAAGCTCACATTTATAAAGCATGAACTACCTGCTAGCCACTTCTACCAATTAGTGAGCAAAACAAACCAAATAACCAGACCTTTGTGGAACAAAGGTCCATATCAGTCTGTAAAAGTTCCTATTATTATGGTATTCCATATATTTATTGTTTTTTTGCCAATCTGGTTAGTATAAAATAGAATGCTATTTTGTGTTTTAAATCACAGAATACATTGTGTTTTTAAAATAATCTTTTAAAGTAGCTTAATTCAGAAACAATTCACATATATTTAATTGTGCATATTTAAAATGTGCCATCTTATGCTTGAAAATAAGCATATGTCATCACCACAAATAAGATAATGGAATTATATATCACTCCTCAAATTTTCATCTTGTTCATTTGGAATCCCTTCAGGCTACTTTTATTCACAAAAAGCTATTTATAAACTTCATTATGTAATAGTTTGCATATCTTCTTAGGTTATATAAATAGAATATGGAATGTAAATTTTTGGGCCTATATTCTTTCACTCAACAAGTTTCATACAAGTTGTACTACATGTCAATATTTCATGCCCTTTTGTTGCTGAATAGTATTCTATTGTATGGAATATATTATTTATTTAACCTGTTGAGAGAGAGAGAGAGAGAGAGAGAGAGAGAGAGAGAGAGAGAGAGAGAGAGAGAAATAGATACTGGGAATTGAACCCAAGGATGCTTTACCACTGAGCTCACTGAGCTACATCCCTAATCCTTTTTATTTTTTATTTGGAGACAGGATCTTGCTCAGGTGCTTAGGGCCTCACTTAATTTCTGAGGCTGTCCTTTAAACTTATGATCCTCCTGCCTTAGCCTCTAGAGTCACTGGGATTATAGACATGCACCACTGCACCCCGCTGTGGTTAACTTTTAATGAAACTGCCAAACTCTTTCCCACAAGTGTTCTACCACTTTTCATTCCCAATTGTAGCATATAAAATTTTATGTTCTCCCATATTCTCAGAAACACTTGATGTGGTCAGATGTTTTCATTATTATATTCTACTAAATGCATAATGGTATATTACCATGATTTTAATTCATGTTAATAAAATTATGTCAAGAATCTTGTTTGCAATGTCTAGCTTTCACTGAAGTTTCCAAATTTTGCCCATTTTTATGAGTCAACTATTGTCTTATTGAGTTTTGAGTATTCTTTATATACTGCATTCTAGATACACATTTTAAGATTTTTATTGTTTTAATGTTTTACACCTTTTAAAATCATGTATGTTAGCAACATTTTCTCCTAATCTGTAGCTTGTTTTTTTCATTTTCTTAGCTATGTTTACAACCGAGCAGATTCTTAAATTTTTGATGAAATGTCATATATGTTTGTTCTTCTAAGGATCATTCTTTTGTTCTTAAGAGAGCTTTGTCTAACTTTTATGCTCTCCTACACTTTCTCTGGGGGATTTTAAAATTTGGGCTCATGTACTACTTTGAGTTAAATTTTAAATTAACTGTGTATCATGAAGCCTGGATTTTTCTTCCTTCCTTTTATTTTCCCTCCTCCTTTCTTGTGTGTGTGTGTGTGTGTGTGTGTGTGTGTGTGTGTGTAGATATGCAATTATTCCAGAATCATTTATTTGAAAGACTTTGTTCTTGCTCTACCTTTGTATCTCTGTCAAAAGTCAGTTTCCATGTACTGGGGGGTCTATTTCTGGCAACCCCTTCTGGTTCAGCTCTTTTCTTTTCTGTTCATGTACCATGCTACCTTGATTGCTGAAGCTTTAAAATAGATCTGAAAACAGATAGTGTCACTCCTCCAACTTTTTTTTTTCCCCAGGTATTTTTTTAATCTATTTAGGTCTTTTATATTTCCACAAAGTTAGAATTACCTTCTAAATTTCTGCAAAGAAAGATTGTTGTGATTTTCATTGAGGTGCATTGCATGTATAGAGAAATTTGGAAATAAATAAAACCTTAAGATTATTCAGAGACATGAATGATGTATATCTTTCCATTTCTTTACTTAATCTTTAAATCTCTCAGCAACATTTTGTAAATGGCAGTGTACATTTCTTTCACATTATTTGTCAGGTATGTTTTTAAGTAGTACATATGTTAGAACATATTTTAGAAGCTAATGTTTTTCTAATTTTCAATGTACAGTTGTTCACTACCAGTACATAGATATACAATAGATATATAATTGATGTTTCTTTATTGGTATTTTATACAGAAAACTTGCTATGTTATTATTAGTTCTTAGTTCTGGTAGCTTTTGCGAAGGTTTTACCATTTTTTTTTTTTTGCAGAGGCAATCATGTCAATTAACAATAAAACCAATTTTGATTCTTTCTTTCCAGTTTATGTGCTTTTAATTTCTTTTTCTTTTTTGAGTGCACTGACTTGACCCTTTAGTTCAGTGCTGCATACAAGGGAAGAGAGCAAAAAATTCTGATTTAGTTTCACCACTAAATATGTCATTAGACCTAAGATTTTCCTAGATGCTGTTTACTAGAGAAGTTTTCCTCTATTCTCACTTTAAAAAAAATAGGAATATAAGTTAGATTTTCTTGAATCCTTTTTGTGTGTCTGTTAATATGATCACAAAATAGGCTAATCATGGGATCATGAATGTGTCAAAATGTCATACACATCATTAGGACATGTTACATAGTGAAAAGATTCTTGCAGACACCGATGTTGAGCTAGTAAAAAGAGAAAATAGACCTAAACTAATTACATATTCTTTTTTTTGGTACCAGGGTTTGAACCCAGAAGTGCTTAACCAATAAGCCATGTCCCTAGCCCCCCCCCCCTTTTTTCTGGTTGTTGTTTTACTTTTCTTTAGAGACAGGATCTCACTAAGTTGCTGAGGCTAACTGAACTTGCCGTCTTCCTGCCTCAGCCTCCGATGATCTTTTCTGAGGCAAAAAGTTTTCTTTAGCTGATAGGAGGGTAAATCTGAAAAAGTATGAGTGAGAATCAAAGTGCCACTTCTGGGTTGAAGATGTATGGGGCCATGTATTAGGAACCATATATTAGATCAGAGATAAAACCTTCTCACTGTGTCCACACATGGTACAAGGAACAAATAAGCTTTGGGGCTCTTCTGTGAGGACACTGATCCCATTCATGGAGTTTCCACCCTCATGACACAGTCCTCTTTCAAAGGCTCCATCTCTTAAAACTGTCACATAATTATTTCAGGAGTACATATTCAAACCATAGTAAGTAGTTTTTGGCTCTTAATAAATTTGTCCATTTCATCTAAGTTGTTAATGGTATTCGTATAAATTTCTTTATGATAGTCTTTCTTATAATTTTTCATCTATAATTTTTCTTCTCATTTCTGATATTGATAATTATGTATTTTCTCTTTTTCTCCTGGTCTATTTAGATGTGATAGAATGCCTTTAATATAACTCCTTTGATCGACACCTCCTCGTTTAAACACCTTTGTTTAGTTATCTTCATGAAGTCAAGGGTTGCCTGTTTCTATTTAATACAGTGTAGGTTATGAGATGTCACATCTAAGATTAGGCTATCAAAAAAGAAAAAAAATTGTCTTCCAATTTTTTCTTCCTCTCTTGCTCGCTCGCTCTCTCTCTCTCTCTCTCTCTCTCTCTCTCTCTTGCTTCACTTTAAGGGAAGCAAGAATGGCCCTGGGAGAGGCCACATGAAAATGAACTGATATATCTGGTCAACGACCAAAGAGGATCTGAGGCCTGGTAACAGCCATGTTAGTTACCTTAGCAGCACATTCTACACACAAGTCTTGAGAAGACTGTAGTTCTAGCCAACATATAGACAGAAACCTTACGACATATAGAGAGAGACACTCCAAGCCAGAGGATCTTTGCTATGCTATGCCTGGTGTTTTTACCCATGCCAGCTATTGATGATAATATTTGTTATATCAAGCCATTAATATTGAACAACATTTTATAGATAAATAATACTTAATACATAATAACGTACTTAGAGTGGAGTGGCCTAGAAAGGGGGCAGTAGATGGAGGCTGGAAGCGACTTTGAGTGAGTGAAAAAGAGACCCTAAATAGTCTTGGAGAGACTGTTGGTAAGAATCTGGAAGGCAAGAAACTCACCAGAAAGGATTTGAAAGGTAATGAAAAGGAAGATGTTATTGGAAACTAAAGGAAAAGATATCCCTGTTATGGAGAGGCAGAAAAATTAGCACGAATATCTACTTTAGAAAGACAAAAAGTAAGAAATGTATCTAATTAATTGGGTGATATAGCAAAGGAAATTTTCAAGTAAAATTTGGAGATAAATATTGATGGTCTCAATATCACCCTAAGGTTTAGTATTTCACAAGCAAGTCTCATGATACTCAATAAAATGCTATTATACCCAAAGTGATAGATTTTAGAGTACAAGAATACAGATTAAGATCAACAAAGAGAAAAAGCATATAGGCAAAAAAAAAGGTAAGGTTCAGAAGAAACCATTCATCAATTTCCATGTATCCTCTCTCCATGGTGTGATATGAATGTGCCTAACAGCTCCTTGAAGGCTTAGAAATGATAATCAAGGATACATACCCACAACTGAATCTGGTTTAAATGATGAGACTCTGGATTTGAGCTGATGCTATAAAGACATGAGATTTGAGGGGATTATATAGAGTAGTATATTTTGTATAAGGGGAGGATTGAGTCCTTAAAAGAGTGAGGCAGGATGGTGGTAGACAACCTGCAGAATGGCCAACATTGATCTTCATTTGATGGTATGCACAGCTGGATGTAGTCCCTTTACCACATGTCCTAGCTGGGCCTTGTGACTTGACAGAAGTAAGTAGAATATGATAAAAGTGATGAGGCATTGCTTTAGAAATCCATGTTCAAAAATATTCTGACCTCCTTTTTCTCTTGCTATCGCTCTCCTTTCTCTCTCTGAACTTCTGCTGGAGAAACAGCAGTGTGATAAATGTAATTCAGAAGACTACTTGAAAAGTGAGCACAAACTTGGGGCCACCAATTCTGTAGTATAGGTTTTCTCAATATAAGGACTATTGACATTTAAAGCCATTTGTCTTCACGGGTGTCACATGCATTGTAGGATGGTTAGCAACATCTCTGACTTTTACCTTTTCATGCTAGTAGTGATTTTGCAAGAGTGACAACCAAATGTGCCTTTAAATTTGTTCAAATGCCCCTGGCAGGGTCAAAATATTATTAGTTAAAACTACTGATTTCTTCAAATATGCAAAAACAACAAATTTAAAGATTTAGAATAGCCAGATTCATCTTAGAAATCTTAAATAAGAAATGGCTAGGGTGAGAATTCCTCTATTATATTTTAAGATATATTTCAAGCATGAGGATTAAAACTTTGTGATATTAATGTGGGAGTAAACAAACTGATCAATGGAATAAAATATACTACTTATAAACACATCCATACACACAAAGGAAGTTCATTTTTGGCAGAAGAGGCTTTGAATGTTATTGGAGAAATACAAGGTTTTAAAGAAATGGGATAAGATCATTCATTGGTAATTTATATACCAAAACAAAAATAAAAGGTAGCCATTACTCTATTATATATCATAAAACATTCATAGATAATGTTAAATAAAGTGCTAAATTTTACAGTTTTTAGAAAGCAATATATTACTGCTTAAATTATTTAGGTGAGGATTTTATCTGCTTTTCATACTAATAAAAATAGCTATCACTGGTTTTGTACCTTTATAAAACATTGAAGTAAAAGACAAACACATTTAAAGGTGGCACTAAGTCTGGTAAGATTATGGCCCCTACGAGCATGAACTTCTAAACAAACATTCATGATATCAAAATCCTTACTAGATTATTAACAGTAGTGTGATGATTAGGACTTCATTTAACTGGAATTCAATTTTCTGATCATCAAATGAGGATAAAAATTCCTGCTTCACATAATTATTGGGTGACTGTAGACAATATATAAAGTGCTTGGTACAATGTTGTATAGTGCATTAGGAGTGAGAGTTCATGTAGAGATAGCAGAGGCAGGAAATAGTAGTCTTCTGACCCTGGGAGAAATTTTAACCAGCGTTATTCTTGAATTATCACTTCAAGGATCTTATGAATTTTATGAATTCTAATTCTAAGTAGCATTAACCTTTGGTTTGGGTATGTGTGCTACATAAATTGTACAAGGATTAAAATAAAAAGAAAATAACCCACAACATGTAATATCTGTTATTGGTTTCCCATACTGAAATCATTTTTTACAACTTGTCATTCTGACAATTAAATACCAATATAAAATTTTTGCTTGTGCCTACTGATACTGAAATTATGACGGTTATTTATTGACAGTGGGCAGGATAATTACAGTGAATAGTCTGGCCATGGGCTAGTTAACTTGCAAGAAGCAGATACAGTTGAGGTTTAAAGTCTCAAAAATGACCTTTGAAATAGCTATATAAAATGACAAAGATCAGGAAAGAAGAAATTCTTTGCCAAAAAAGAATAACAAAGGGCTCATCTTACTATTAAAAAGTGTTAAATGTAACTAGTTATTTTATACCTGAATTCCTCTTCCATTTGTGTTTATTTGTATTTAAGTGAAGTTTTTGAATAGTGACAAGTGGAATATTATATCACTATAGTCATGTGGCTATTATACATTTTAGTTAGGGAGAGAGAGAGATACACATAAATAGTAAACTAAGAAAATCTGAGAACATTAAATTATATCTCTATTATTTTTATTAGAAGTATACCAGCATGATTCAAATTGTGATTGATATAACCTCTAGATCTAATTTGTGATTGAGCTATACAATCAAAACATTCCTGGTGACACAGTTCGACTGATTTAGACGTAGAAGTTGTCCACAAAAATGTTCACACATTTATATTTTATTTAATCTTAAATAACAATTAAAAGCTTTTTAGAAATATGATTGGTCAACAAATATACCAAAAAAAAAATGTTTACCACGTCTAGTAATTGGAGAAATGCAAATAAAAACTACACTGAGATTCTGTCTCACTTCAGTCAGAATGGCAATTATCAAGAATACAAGAAACAAATTCCTGTGCATACTGAGTGAGGACAATATTGAGATAGTACTACCAACTCAAAATTTTAACAAAGTTCAAAATATATGTTTCTTCTTAAAAAACACAAAAGGAATACAAGTTAACAATAAATATTGGTGAGGAAGTGGGGAAAATGGTACACTCATACATTGCTGGTAGGACTACAAATTGGTACAACTACTTTGGAAAGCAGTATGGAGATTCCTCAGGAAACTTGGAATGGAACCACCATTTGACCCAGTTATTCCACTCCTCTTTTTATACCCAAAGGACTTAAAATCAGCATACTGTAGTGATGCAGCCATATCAATCTTTATAGCAGCTCAATTAACAATAGTTAAGCTGTAGAACCAACCTAGGTGCCCTTCAACAGACAAATAGATAAAGAAAATGTGTTTTATGTACACAATGGAATATTACTTATTCAAGAAGAAGAATGAATTTTGTTATTTGCCAGTAAATGGATGGAAACTGGAGACTATCATGCTAAATGAAATAAGCCAGTCTCCAAAAAACCAAAGGCTGACTGTTTTCTATGATATGCACATGGTAACACACAGTAAGGGAGGGCAGGTGGAGAAGAGAAGTCATTGTATTGGACAAAGTGGAATGAAGGAAGGGGAGCAGGTATGGGGATATGAAAGATAGTAGAATGAATCGGACATTACTTTCTTATGATTATATATGAATACATGATCAGTGTAACACCACATCATGTACACCCACAAGTTTGGGAAAGTTATACTCCATGTATGTATAGTATGTCACAATACTCTCTACTGCCATATATATAAAGTTAAAAAAAGAAAGAAAAGAAAAACTTACTTTTATTTCCAGTACTGAGGATTGAACCCAGGGCTTCCTGCCTGTTTGGCAAGCAGGCATTCCAACTCTAAGCTACATCCCAATCCCAAAAGTTACTGATTTTTTTAAATCAGAAAAAAAAAAAAACTAATATAGGAAATCTAGCAAAGTCATAAGGCAGAGAACAAAAATCTTACTGTCAAAATTTTATTGTTTTAATAAAGTACAATTGTTTTATTTCTAAGTCTCATTCATATCAGACAGACTTAAGTGACCTTATGTTATTAATAAAGAGCTAGCATTAATGAATGACTCTTCATCAAGCTATAGTCACTTTACAGGTGTTATTATGGCATTCATGGTTCAAAACAGTTCATTGAAGTAGATCATATTATTTTTCCTATTTTACAGATAAGAAACCTGAGGTACAGAGAAATATAGTCACTCATACACATAATTTCACCAAACCAACTCTGGTAATTGAGATTAGGATCCTGTTCCAGGGCTTATTTAGAGCTGCCATTTAAATTACATTATATTGTCTCCTATTTAAAAAAAAAATAAAGTATTTTTCTAAATACATACAATATGTTTAGTTTAATATATGAAGATAAATATGATATAGTTTACCTAATTATAACTTTATTATCAAATATTTAGGCTATTTTCAGTATAGAACATTATAAAAAATATTTAAACAAAAATTATGAAAAAAAAATTAGCATTGCTTTTTAGAATAAATTAATAAAAGTAGATTTAAAGGGTAAAAAGCTCTAAGAATGCTTTGAATTTTTAAAACATGTTGCTAAATTGCTTTCCAAATGCACCCTGTTTCCCTGCAGTTTTACCAATATTGCAGCACAATTTTAAGGAAGGCAGAGATTTCTCTTTCTGCTTTGAAGAGAGAAGGCTTGGGATTTTACTGTTTCATACATCTTCATTTGCTCCCCCCACCCCCACCAAAAAAATAAAAACAAAAAAAAAGAAAGGGCATGCAAAGCACTTGGTTTGAAGTGTTTTCTATTTAGGGAAAGGTCAACTGGATGGGAAAGAGTCTATTTTTTTTTAAACAAACTCTGATTTGCAGAAAATAGAGAGTCATGTTAATTTGTTCTTATCCCACAATACTCATTACTCTGATATATATTGTGAGATTAGCAAGGGAAATTAGTAATCAGTGATGAGAAGGCATATTGTTTTATGAGATGACTTTGTTTCTAACACTTTTCCCAGTGGAAATGTTGATGAATGAATTGTACAAAACATAGTAATGGTGAAAGATTATAATCAGAGAAAATCACAATGGGTTACTTTTGTATTTCTTTAGAAGTTTAAAAGTTGCTTGCCCTGCAACAAGCCAGCTTATATAGTGAGGTTCAGAAGAGTGAACAATCTTGGCTCCACCCAACAAACAACACCCCATATTCTGACTACCACTCCCCTAATAATTACTGAGGAGTTATGAAACTGAAATTGGGATTCCAGCCCTTGCATATCCACTGGTTTTTTTGCAGCTATGAATGTATCATAAAAATTCAGTACATTTTTGAGGATTTTACAAGTTGCTATTCATTTTCCCCTTGAAAGACTTCTTCTGGCAAAATCTTTCAATGTATTTGAGAGAGAAGTTGGACTAAATAAAGGTGGAATTCTTTTTTTTAAAATAAAAAGGAGTAATAAAAATAAATTACAATTTTTATGAAAGAATATTTGTTGAAAATTGCTTTCACAAATAGTAATTGGCCAGAGATTTTTATAGAGGAGTTAATAGTAATCACCACACATCACACCACATGTATGTCATATCCATCATCTCCTATTATTATTTTTATGATCATGGTAGATATTACACATAGCAAAAATGTAGAAGCCCAGATTGAGGATGGTGAGCGACTGGCAAGAGGTCAAATGCGTAGCAAGTGGCATGGTAGAGATTCACATTATTTTAAAAAATGTTATTTATTTATTTTTTAAATTTCATACATGTAAACACTCAAACTTCCCCACAAGGGAAGACATTATGTACAATGCAACTAGCTGTGTTTTAGTTTTTTGAGTTGACATATTTTCAAATTGGATTGGGTATGCAATAAATGTATTTTATTAAACACATTTTTTAAAGGGGTGGTTAAAAACTCCCAAAGGCTTAAGTGAAAAAGAAAATTAATGATCTCGCCCATTGTATTTCTTCTTTTGTTGAAATAGCTTATATGTCCTCTTTATTTCATGTGCAAGATTTTATTACTTCAAGCATCTGATTTCAATTTTATTATATGAAAATCATTTTCAATCTCAGGCAAACCACGTCTTGCTCATCTTGCATTTTCCGAGTGGGAGACTCGTGGTTACACTCATAGCATTATTTAGTTACATCTATTTGAGTCAACAGTCAAAGGTTGCACGTGCCTGTTTATTTCCCTATTGCTCTTGTTCAAAATGACATTTACTTAAGTTGTCATTTCTTATTAAAAATAGTAAAACGTGAAATAAAATGAAATATTTTTAATTTTCTGTTGATCTCTTGGTGGTCCCTCTTTCAACCTGCCAGTCCACTGTCCGAACCACTTGATCAAGCAGCTAACCTCTTTATTTCACATTTTTATTTACATTCTTTAGAATCTGAACTAAAAATAATTGTGTTTACACACCAGAGTAATGACGGAAATTATGTTTTTAACTATGTTAGTTAAATTAGGTGCTATATAAGGTCCAACTACATAATTCAAGAAAGCCAAGAATGCAACGATTTTGTAGTACTACATACACATTTTAATTGGTATAAAACAACAGTAAAATTACCTTTCTCTTCTTGAATGGTAATATAGTGAAAAAGCACTTATATGTTTTAGAGGCTCAGTATCATAAAGTATAGAGGATGTTCTTCTCCTGAAGAGTTGTGTCTTGTTTATTCATTTTTAAAAATCTTATTTTATTTGTAGATGTTGTGGTTTAGAATGACCTATTAAAGACTGAATTGAACTGTATTAAATGCAATCAGTGGACAAAACATCATTCAAAGTACTCTTGAGTTCAGGTTGGATTATAAGGAATATCTCAAAGGGTGTGTTTGAGCAGCTAACTTATACACTTGTCTGAAAATCAATACTGAGTACTATGGGAAGATATAAAAAGAATTCTTCTGAAACTTTGTTCAAATTCAGTTTGCGGATGGCTTACTGAACTAATCATCATAACATAAGGCCCTTGGCAAAAAGTCTTGATATCAAGTCCTCTTGAGCTGTTTATTTCATTCTTCCTCTACACATGCAGAATTATTTTATTAATGTGAGAATATTGAATAATTAGTATGAGTCAGTGCCCTAAGGTGTCTGGAAAAATATGTACCTTTATGTTACTTATTTAATAGTTTGTGCAAAAAATACTCCAATTATTTGGAATTTAAATGAAGCAACCTATGAATTCAATATTTCTAGCAGAACAATTGAAAATTGATGTTTTATTTTAGCATTACATATTTTAAATACATTTTTTGTAATATATTGAAATACATAGGCTATATTTTATGCATTTACATTATTATAAATATTTGTATTCATAGCATGTTAAAATTTTCAGACATAGAAGTCTTATTTTTGATTTTAAAACATCCTTTACAAATGTATAATTATTTGTCTTTGTTGCTGTAATCTAGTTTGAAATTAAACCATACATATGATTATGTATGTTATTGTATATGGTCATTGTAGTAGTTTGTGGAGTTCTGGTGTCATTTCTAAAATGTTTTTTTATTCACTTTGCTTTATTTCTTTCTGTGATGTTTGAGGTTTTGAAAGAGAAATAGAGTTATGGTTGGGCTTTGACAAGAGATAAGGTTGTCATCTAGAGAACTTAAGCAGAAAGAAATATACTCATAAATTATAAACTATAGAGAAATAGGAGGTCAGTAACTTCTCTGGATTTGCTTTGTTTACCATTCATTTGACAGACTCATAACTAGTGTATGTCTAAAGATCTTAAAGCCTCAAACCTCAAAAAACATATACACAAACTTTCAGTTTACTCTAACATCAGCAAAATAAAACTTGCTTCCCGTAGATCAGGCTTTTTCTTTTCTCTTTTCTTTTTCCCTCTTAAAACCTTTATGAAACCAATGAGGATAAAATGAAGACATTTTATGAACTCGTAAACTTTCTTTTCTGTCTGAAAATTGTTCTTTTTGACAAATTTCCAATCAAGTGTCCCTCTACCTTCTTGCTCAGGTTTCCAAATCTAGTTTTCCTTTCAGGTAGTCATGCAATGTATCTCTCATGGGAAATTTAATCCAAAGCATTCTGTTACTTTAAGGGTAAGATAATGCCAAATCAATACATTAGATATTCAACTCACCATATTTCCACAATCAATTATTTAAGTAAACTAGTCATACCACTAATATTTTATGGAATTACTTTGTGTAATATGCTGGGGTGGGGATTTCTACTTCAGGTTACAGTGGAACATGAAGATCTGCATTAACTCTTCCACTTACATTAAGCAGTAGTTCACACTGATTGAAAAAGACAGAATCAGAATTTTTGGAGCTGTATCTCACAGAGGAAGGAATTACAGAAAACTCTGAAGATCTGCAGAGGGTCTGCTGGAATCCTGGGCTAAGAACTACCTATATGAGAAGATCCTAATCAATGATGGATAAAGTACCACCACAAAGCAGTAGGTTAAATCTTTCCAGGGCTCCAGTTAAGACTGGGGATACTTTGTTTCCTGCTCATCCATGTATGTAAGGACCTCATAATGCCCAGGCCTCAGGTGGAATATTCTGAAGACTATTACTTATACATTGGGGCACAATAAGACATACTCATGCTCTAGTAAAGCTCAAAATCAAGCCTAGAAGGACTCAAACTGATTTCAAGCAATCTAACTGTGGTCCAAAAAGAAATCCTACCAATAATTAAATGAATGAAACATTGTCCAACATTGTCAAGTTTATAACATCTGGAAGCCAAATAAAACAACATGCCAGTCATGGGACAAAATAAAATTTACAATTTAGTGTAAAAAACAATAGGAGTGAACACAGAAGTGAGAAAGATGATGGTAATAACAGATAAGATTGTTAAAAACAGATACTGTAAATATGTTCCGTGTACTGTAAAAAGTGAGCACATAAATAAGATGAGGAAAGCAATAGAATATATATATATATATTTTTTAAAAAAGAGAGGCAATGGAATTTCTAGGGATGAACAAATAAAATACCTGAATTAAAAATTTATACAATGACTCCTCTTTCGCTTCGCTCCGGGCAGAGAAGGTGAATGTGTAATCAGCAGTGGATTGTAAGTACCCGAGGCAAAGAAAGCTCAGTGCGCCCTGCCTTTTTTTTTTTTAATACAGGGAGAGTTTGTGGATTGGGATTGTTGGCTGGGCTGCGATTTCTGTGCCGAAAATCCACTCCGCGGGAGCCGCCATTTGCTCTCTGCTAGCTGTCTTGATGGCTATGTCTACATTGTCCGGCAGCCGCACCTAGAGGTTGGAGCTGGACTGCTTGCCGAGCCCTGTCCTCCGAAGGCTGGACCGCAGCGCCTGGGTCGCCTGTTCGCCGCTGCACCCTCGGGCAGAGCCTGCTCTGGGGTCATTCTGCATCCCCCTGCGAGGGGACCCGTGCTCCAGAGGAGGGGGCCGGAGAGCCGCGGCGGCAGCCCCTTGGGCCCCGGGGGCTGAGCACCGGGCCGCGGCACAGCTATGGTCGCGGACGAGCGCGGCGCCCCTGAGCGTGGCCCCGGGGAAGAGGCGACGGCGGCAGGGTTTAATTTCTAGAAATCTGGACTGGAAACAGAAGCAGCAGTTTGTATAATCCCAAGAACTTGCTTATGCCAGGAAGCTGTAAGGGCAACATAAATATCATTGAGGAGATCTAACATGGCAGCGGGCGGGGAGAGATCAAGTCTCTGACCTCTTCAACTGCGCGGGCATAGGGAGCTGTAAATTGTATAAATGCTGTTTGCTCAGGATCACTAGGCAATGCTGAGCTGATGTGGATCTGGGGTGTACAGTCTGGGCCCCTCAGAACACACACACCGAGCCCGGATCGGCTGCATTCAAGCTCCGGTTCGCCTGCTTCTCGTGACTCAGCACTAACAATCCTGCTGAAATAACTGGTCAGCCCTTATGAACTTACAGAGGTAAAAACCAACTGAGCCTTCATAGGCAGTGGCCACAGGATTGAAACGGGGATTGGGAGAGACAGTCAGGACCCACCCGTTGCATTGGTCAGCCGGCAAAGGGAACGAACAGTCACCATTTGCATGGGATACCACCTTGGCAGAGAACTGACGTCACGGGCGGAGGAGACAACTGCATTGAAACTAGCACGACAGGGCTCCCAGGAGCAGCAGACATGGCATGTAGCCAGTATTGTGGTGAGCGTCACAGGTGAGCGTGGCCTGGCTTAATGAAACACAAGAGAAGGCCCTAGGCACTCAGGATTGGAGACTCGCCCAGTCTGTGAGGAAGAGCTGCTACACAGTGATTGGTTCCCACCTAGTGAGAGGAGAAGCTTGACCCAGTGGGCACAGTTCCACCTACTGGAAGAGAAATTAATCGAACTCTATGACTGCATTTATTATTATTATTATTATCATTTTTTTTCTTTTTCTTTTTTTTCTTTCATTTTCAATTTTTTGTTGTTGTTGTTCTTTAACTTTTTTAAATGTTTCTAATTTTTTTTAATTTTTTAATTTTTATTATTATTATAATTTTTTAATTTTAATTTTCATTATTTTTATTATCATTATTATTTTTGTAAAAAAATTTTTTTCTTTTCTTTCTTTCTTTATTTTATAACTTTTTTGTGTGTGTTTTGTTTTTGTTTCTTTTGTCTTTTCATTTCTTTTCAATTTCCTTATTCCCCCTTCCTTGAATTCTACCTGCCTACTCTCATTCTCTTTAGTGACTTCTTCCCTTCCCTTCTAATATCTTTCCTCCCAAGCACCAAATAAATTTATAAGAGTAAACAGTAACTCAGCAGTCAAGCAGAACAAGAAGTAACATGAGCAGCATAAAAAAGCAAGGAAGAAAAGGGGTACAAACAATGAAGGACAGCCTAAATATTCAGGAGGACCTAGAGTCAGCAGAAAAATGATCATATAAAGAACTCAAGGAATACCTTAGATGGAATGGAACCTTAAAGAGGATACGAGACACCAAATCCAAACAGTGAAAGAACACTTTGAAAATGAATTACATAAACAGATAAAAGAAGAAGTTTAGCATCTTTATCAGGAGATAGAGATTATAAAAAAAAATCAAACAATAATTCTAGAAATGAAGGAAATGATAAACCAAATTAAAAACTCAATCGAGAGTATCACTAACAGAGTGGAGCAAGTAGAAGCCAGAACGTCAGATAATGAAGACAAAATATATCATCTTGAAAAGAGCCTAGCCAACTCAGAAAGGCTGGTTAAAAATCACGAGACAAACATCCAAGAGATATGGGATAACATAAAAAAACCAAACCTACGAGTCATCGGGATAGAAGAAGGTACAGAGATTCAAACCAAGGGAATGAGTAGACTGCTGAATGAAATAATTACAGAAAACTTTCCAGAAATAAAAAAGGAAACGGATATACAAATTTTAGATGCATACAGGACACCGAGCACACAAAGTCACAGTAGACCAACGCCAAGACACATTGTTATGAAGATATCCAATATACAGAACAAAGAGAAAATATTAAAAGCTACAAGAGAAAGGAGGCAGATTACATTCAGGGGTAAACCAGTAAGGTTAACAACGGATTTTTCATCACAGACACTGAAAGCGAGAAGATCCTGGAACAACGTATTTCAAACACTGAAAGACAATGGATGCCAACCAAGAATTCTGTATCCAGCAAAATTAAGCTTCAGGTACGACAACGAAATAAAAATCTTTCATGATAAACAAAAGCTAAAAGAATTTGCAGCCAGAAAACCAGCACTGCAAAGCATCTTGAGCAAAACACTACACGAGGGAGAAATGAAAAACAATAACCAAAACCATCAGTGGGAAGTGCCTCTATAAAAACAGAGGGCAGGGGGAAAGCTAACCATGGAGAAACAAACTAAATTAAATTAAAAAAAAAGAAGATAAATAATCAAACATGGCTGGAAGTACAAACCATATATCAATAGTAACTCTAAACGTTAATGGCTTAAACTCTCCAATAAAGCGACATAGGCTGGTAACATGGATTAAAAAAACAAATCCAACAATATGCTGCCTCCAGGAGACACATCCGATTGCAAAAGACATACACAGGCTGAAGGTGAAAGGTTGGGAAAAAATATACCACGCACACGGTCCTCGTAAGCAAGTAGGGGTGGCCATCCTCATATCGAATAAAATCGACTTCAAGACTAAGTTAATCAAAAGGGATAAGGAAGGACATTATATATTGTTAAAAGAAACCATTCACCAACAAGACATAACAATTATCAATATTTATGCACCAAATAATGGTGCTGCGACGTTTATAAAACAAATTCTCCTCAAGTTCAAGAATCAAATAGACCACAACACAATAATTATGGGTGACTTCAACACACCTCTCTCACCATTTGACAGATCCTCCAAACAAAAGTTGAATAAAGAAACTATAGAACTCAATATCACAATCAACAACCTAGACTTAACTGACATATATAGAATATATCAACCATCATCAAGTAGATATACTTTTTTCTCAGCAGCACATGGATCCTTCTCAAAAATAGACCATATATTATGCCATAGGGCAACCCTCAGTAAATATACAGGGGTGGAGATAATCCCATGCATTTTATCTGATCATAATGGAATGAAACTGGAAATCAATGATAAAAGAACGAAGGAAAAATCCTACATCACATGGGAAATGAACAATATGTTACTGAATGATCAATGGGTTACAGAAGACATAAAGGAGGAAACCAAAAAATTCTTAGAGATAAATGAAAATACAGACACAACATATCGGAATCTATGGTACACAATGAAAGCAGTTTTAAGAGGGAAATTCATCGCCTGGAGGTCATTCCTCAAAAAAAGGAAAAACCAACAAATAAATGAGCTCACACTTCATCTCAAAGCCCTAGAAAAGGAAGAGCAAAACAACAGCAAATGTAGCAGAAGGCAAGAAATAATTAAAATCAGAGCGGAAATCAACGAAATTGAAACAAAAGAAACTATTGAAAAAATTAACAAAACTAAAAGTTGGTTCTTTGAAAAAATAAATAAGATCGACAGACCCTTAGCCATGCTAACGAAGAGAAGAAGAGAGAGAACTCAAATTACTAACATATGGGATGAAAAAGGCAATATCACAACAGACGCTACAGAAATACAGAAGACAATTAGAAATTATTTTGAAAACCTATATTCCAATAAAATAGAAGATAGTGAAGACATTGATAAATTCCTTAAGTCATATGATTTGCCCAGACTGAGTCAGGATGATACTCACAACTTAAACAGACCAATATCAATAGATGAAATAGAAGAAGCAATCAAAAGACTTCCAACCAAGAAAAGCCCAGGACCGGAAGGGTATACAGTGGAGTTTTACAAAACATTTAAGGAAGAATTAATACCAATACTTTTCAAGCTATTTCAGGAAATAGAAAAAGAGGGAGCTCTGCCAAATTCATTCTATGAGGCCAACATCACCCTGATTCCAAAACCAGACAAAGACACCTCAAAGAAAGAAAACTACAGATCAATATCTCTGATGAACCTGGATGCAAAAATCCTCAATAAAATTCTGGTGAATCGGATACAAAGGCACATCAAAAAAATTGTGCACCATGATCAAGTAGGATTCATCCCTGGGATGCAAGGATGGTTCAATATACGGAAATCAATAAATGTTAATCACCACATCAATAGACTTAAAGATAAGAACCATATGATCATCTCAATAGACGCAGAAAAAGCATTCGACAAAGTACAGCATCCCTTTATGTTCAAAACATTAGAAAAACTAGGGATAACAGGAACTTACCTCGACATAGTAAAAGCTATCTATGCTAAGCCTCAGGCTAGCATCATTCTCAATGGAGAAAAATTGAAGGCATTCCCCCTAAAATCTGGAACAAGACAGGGATGCCCTCTATCACCACTTCTATTCAATATAGTTCTCGAAACACTGGCCAGAGCAATTAGACAGACGAAAGAAATTAAAGGCATAAAAATAGGAAAGGAAGAACTTAAATTATCACTATTTGCGGAGACATGATTCTATACCTAGAAGACCCAAAAGGGTCTACAAAAAAACTACTAGAACTAATAAATGAATTCAGCAAAGTGGCAGGATATAAAATCAACACGCATAAATCAAAGGCATTTCTGTATATCAGCGACAAAACTTTTGAAACGGAAATGAGGAAAAACACTCCATTCACAATATCCTCAAAAAAAAAAAAAAAATACTTGGGAATCAACCTAACAAAAGAGGTGAAGGATTTATACAATGAAAACTACAAAACCCTAAAAAGAGAAGTAGAAGAAGATCTTAGAAGATGGAAAAATATACCCTGTTCATGGATAGGCAGAACTAACATCATCAAAATGGCGATATTACCAAAAGTTCTCTATAGGTTTAATGCAATGCCAATCAAAATCCCAATGGCATTTCTTATAGAAATAGATAAAGCAATCATGAAATTCATATGGAAAAATAAAAGACCCAGAATAGCAAAAGCAATTCTAAGCAGGAAGTGTGAATCAGGTGGTATAGCGATACCGGATTTAAAACTATATTACAGAGCAATAGTAGCAAAAACAGCATGGTACTGGTACCAAAACAGGCGGGTGGACCAATGGTACAGAATAGAGGACACAGAGACTAATCCACAAAACTACAACTATCTTATATTTGATAAAGGAGCTAAAAGCATGCAATGGAGGAAGGATAGCATCTTCAACAAATGGTGTTGGGAAAACTGGAAATCCATATGCAACAAAATGAAACTGAATCCCCTCCTCTCGCCATGCACAAAAGTTAACTCAAAGTGGATCAAGGTGCTAGATATCAAATCAGAGACTCTGCGTCTGATAGAAGAAAAAGTTGGCTCCGATCTACATATTGTTGGGTTGGGCTCCAAATTCCTTAATAAGACACCCATAGCACAAAAGTTAATAACAAGAATCAAAAAATGGGACTTACTTAAACTGAAAAGTTTTTTCTCAGCAAGAGAAACAATAAGAGAGGTAAATAGGGAGCCTACATCATGGGAACAAATTTTTACTCCTCACACTTCAGATAGAGCCCTAATATCCAGAGTATACAAAGAACTAAAAAAATTAAACAATAAGAAAACAAATAACCCAATCAACAAATGGGTCAAAGACCTGAACAGACACTTCTTAGAGGAGGACATACAATCAATCAATAAGTACATGAAAAAATGCTCACCATCTCTAGCAGTCAGAGAAATGCAAATCAAAACCACCCTAAGATACCATCTCACTCCAGTAAGACTGGCAGCCATTATGAAGTCAAACAACAACAAGTGCTGGCAAGGATGTGGGGAAAAGGGTACTCTTGTACATTGCTGGTGGGACTGCAAACTGGTGCGGCCAATTTGGAAAGCAGTATGGAGATTCCTGGGAAAGCTGGGAATGGAACCACCATTTGACCCAGCTATTGCCCTTCTCGGACTATTCCCTGAAGACCTTAAAAGAGCGTACTACAGGGATACTGCTACATCGATGTTCATAGCAGCACAATTCACAATTGCTAGACTGTGGAACCAACCCAGATGCCCTTCAATAGATGAATGGATAAAAAAATGTGGCATTTATACACAATGGAGTATTATACAGCACTAAAAAATGACAAAATCATGGAATTTGCAGGGAAATGGATGGCACTAGAGCAGATTATGTTTAGTGAAGCTAGCCAATCCCTAAAAAACAAATACCAAATATCTTCTTTGATATAATGAGAGCAACTAAGAACAAAGCAGGGAGGAAGAGCAGGAAGAAAAGATTAACATTAAACAGATACATGAGGTGGGAGGGAAAGGGAGAGAAAAGGAAAATTGCATGGTAATGGATGGAGACCCGCATGGTTATACAAAATTACATATAAGAGGTTGTGAGGGGAATGGGAAAATAAACAAGGAGAGAAATGAATTACAGTAGATGGGGTAGAGAGAGAAGATGGGAGTGGAGGGGAGGGGAGATAGTAGAGGATAGGAAAGGTAGTAGAATACAACAGTTACTAATAGGGCATTATGTAAAAATGTGGATGTGTAACCGACATGATTCTGCAATCTGTATTTGGGGTAAAATTGGGAGTTCAAAACCCACTTGAATCAAATGTATGAAATATGATATGTCAAGAGCTTTGTAATGTTTTGAACAACCAATAAAAAAAAGAAAAAAAATTTATACAATGAGATTAAGAGATCCTACATAGTTAAAAAAAGTAAATTTGAAGATACAGCAATATAAAATATTCAAAATCAAACACTGAGAAGACAGAAAAAGATGAACATCAGTGAATTGTAGAAACATATGAACCTTAAAAGTAGCCAGAGAATTTTGATTGGAATTGCGTTAAATCTATAATACTTTTAGTAGTATGGTCATTTTGACAATATTAATTCTGCCCATCCAAGAACATGGGAGATCTTTCCATCTTCTAAGGTCTTCTTTAATTTCTTTCTTTAGTGTTCTGTAGTTTTTTTTGTAGAGGCCTTTCACCTCTTTTGTTAGGTTGATTCCCAAGTATTTTATTTTTTTGAGGTTATTTTAAATGGGGTAGTTTTCCTCATTTTCCTTTCAGAGGATTTGTCACTGATATAAAGAAATGCCTTTGATTTATGAGTGTTGATTTGTATCCTGCTACTTTGCTGAATTAATTTACTAGTTCTAGAAGTTTTCTGGTGGAAATTTTGGGGGTCTTCTATGTATAGAATCATATCATCTGCAAATAGAGATAAAATAGATTTAAAAAAATGCTAATTTGAGTTCTATCTGTATCTCTTAAATTTCTTTTGTTGGTCTAATTGCTCTGGCCAGTGTTTCAAGAACTATGTTGAATAGAAGTGGTGAAAGAGGGCATCCCTGTCTTGTTCCTGTTTTTAGAGGGAATGCTTTCAATTTTTCTCCATTTAAAATGATGTTGGTGTTGGCTTAGATAGATAGCTTTTACAATGTTGAGATATGTTCCTGTTATCCCTTAATTTTCTAGTGTTTTGAACATGAAGGGGTGCTGTATTTTGTTGAAAGCTTTTTCTGCATCTATTGAGATGGTCATTTAGTTCTTATCTTTAAGTCTACTGATGTGATGAATTACATTTATTGATATCCATAGGTGGAACCAACCTTGCATCCCTGGGATGAACCCCACTTGAATGTAGTGCACTATCTTTCTAATATGTTTTTATATTCAATTTGCCAGAATTTTATTCATAATTTTGTATCTATATTCATTAGAGATATTGGTCTGAAGTTTTTGTTCTTTGATGTGCCTTTGCCTAATTTTGGAATCTGGGTGACATTGGCCTCCTATGATGAATTTGGAAGTGCTGCCTCTTTTTTTATTTCCTGAAGTAAATTGAAGAGTATTGGTATTTAGTTCTTTTTTAAAGGTCTTATAGAACTCAGCTATGTATTCATCCAGTCCTAGGCTTTTACATTCCTCATAGAAATAGAAAAATCAGTCATGAAACTTATCTGGAAAAATAAGAGACCCAAAATAGCTAAAGCAATCCTTATAAAGAAGAGTGAAGCAGGTGGCATCAATATACCAGACCTTAAACTATACTTTAGAGCAATAGTAACAAAAATAGCATGGTATTGGCATGAAAATAGACTGGTGGACCAATTCTACAGAATAGAGAACACAGAGACTAACCCACAAAACTACATTTATCTTATATTAGACAAAGGTGCCAAAAACATACATTGGAAAAAAGACAGCATCTTCAACAAATGGTGCTGGTAAAACTGGAAATCCATATGCAACAAAATGAAATTAAGCCCCTGTCTCTCACCATGCACAAAACTCAAAGTGGATCAAGGACCTAGGAATTAAACCAGAGACCTTGCATCTAATAGAAGAAAAATAGGCCTAAATCTCCATCATATAGGATTAGTCCCCTGCTTCCTTAGTTAGACTCCTTTAGCACAAGAATTAAGATCAAGAATTAATAAATGGGATATATTCAAACTAAAAAGCTTCTTCTAAGCAAAAGAAACTATCAACCTACAGTTTGGGAGCAATTTTTTTTTCCACTTACACATCAGATAGAGCACTAATCTCTAGGGTATATAAAGAACTCAAAAAGCTAAACACCAGAAAAAACAAATAACCCAATTAATAAATGAGCCAAGGAACTGAACATATACTTCTCAGAAGAGGATATACAATCACTCAACAAATATATGAAAAAATGTTCAACAGCTCTAGGATTTAGAGAAATGCAAATCAAAACTACGCTAAGATTTCATCTTACTCCAGTCAGAATGGCAGCTACTAAGAGTAAATACAACAATAAGTGTTGGCAATGATGTGGGATAAAAGGCACACTCATACACTGCTGGTGGGATTGCAAAATGGTGCAGCTAATATGGAAAGAAGTATGGAGATTCATTGGAAAACTTGGAATGGTACCACCCTTTGACCCAGGTATCCTACTCCTCAGTGTATACCAAAAGGACCTAAAAAACAGCATACTACAGGGACATAGCCACATAAATGTTTATTGCAGCACAATTCACAATAGCTAAACTGCAGAACCAACCTAGATGCCCTTCAGTAGATGAATGGATAAAGAAAATGTGGTATATATACACATTGGAATGTTACTCAGCAATAAAAGAGAAAAAAAATCATGGCATTTGCAGGTAAATGGATGGAGTTAGAGAATAAAATGCTAAGTGAAATTAGCCAATCCCAAAAAATCAAATGTTGAGTGTTTTCTCTGATATAAGGAGGCTGATTCATAGTGGGGTTGGGAGCAGGAGTGTGGGAAGATTAGAGGAACTCTAGATTGGGCAAAGGGGTGGGAAGGGAGGGAGGGGGCACTGGGGTAGGAAAGACAGTGGATTGAGATAGACATCATTACCCTAAGTACATGTATGAAGACATGAATGATGTGAATATACTTTGTATACAACCAGAGATACGAAAAATTGTGCTCTATATGTGTAATATGAATTGTAATGCATTCTGCTGTCATGTATAATGAATTCGAATTAAAAGAAAAAAGTAGTCAGAGAAAAACCCTTGGCACTGGGCTTCTCCTAAATTCTACATCTATGCTCAGAACATCACGTGTATTTCTTCTCTCATTTGCCACTATGAGGTAGGTGATATGGTTGTCCAGGTTTTTTATATGAAGAAGGTATGGAATCACCACAATGAATGAGTTTAAACATATTCAATTTTAAAATTTTATCTTTTTTTAATAAAGCACTTTAATTTTTTCAAATATTTTATTTTCATGTTCTAAATTCAAAGAATATCTTTGAAGCTCAAAATGGAATTGAGCTTCATATTGGATATTAAGCTGGATAGTATTAATTACTATGGTTAAATATTTCACTTAAGATCATATAGTAAAAAGGATCAAAACTTGAAATGAGATTTCCCAATTCTTATTTGACGTTCCATTTTACTAATCCTACCAGTTTCATAGCAGGTCAAGAAGGAAGAAAGACTTGAAAAGCTTCTTTCTTCTTAAACTTTTCTGACTGAAGTCAGGAAAATCTCACAGATAAAGTCAGATAAGGACTCAGTTTCAAAACACCAGCCAGAGATCCACAAGCGGAGTTCCACAAGGCACTGCAGGCAGAAAGAACACTTGAGAAATGGCACAAGGGAGGAAGCTTCCAGAGACACTTAAGAGGCAATAAGTACCCTAAATCAGCTGAAACAAGATTCCACAGAGGGACATATTCAAAGTAAGCCAGAATAATATGCTGAAACTAAGTTACTGCAAAACCTCCATGTCACAATTTCAGTACGAGTGTATGTGCATGTAAATCTCAACTATCAGAAATCTGTCTTATAGGACTTTGGGCCCCATGCAGAACTCTATCATTATAAAACTCAAGAGATAATTGACCTTAATTAGGAAGATTTTATTTATGTCTGACAGATCTGATGACCATATAAAAATGAATGCTATTTCACAGAGTGTAAGTTGAACTATTTTGGCCATAAACCAGTAAAAGTGGGAAAAGTTACACTGGTTAGAGATAAGCATGATTTGAAGAGCTCAGGGGGTGTTTGAGCAATCATGGCATTCACAGAAGCTACTTTTGCATTAGCATTTTTTAGAAATTGATAGAAACCATAACAGGAATCACACTGACAGCTGAAAAGACTACCTGTACAGGGACAGGCAGTAGAAGAGATATGGTAGAAAACCTCAATGGCACAAATTCAGTATCAATGTAAATGCATGTAAATCTCAACTATCTGAAATTGATACACTTTATCCATTTAAAAATTCTTCATTGGGATATTAAGCAAAACATATAGAAGTGCATAGAACACCAATTTCTTTTGCATCCATAAAAACACAATAGAGAGTTGTCTCTTCCTCAGTTTATATCCAAGAAAGGTCATATTTAGAAAAGATTTCTTACAGATAGGCAATTTAATACCCAGGCTTTCATTCTGATCACTTGGAGGCTACATGCACTGATTACGTGGCTCCTAGCACAGTTCCTTTTAGTACAAATTGTATGGTAATTTTATGCTTGTGGGCTTTATTTCTTGAAGTCACAGTTATTGGTGGACCCTTATGATCTCATTCCCATTTATTTCTCAAAAAATGTCCACTGTTATTCAGCATTGAAGCCATAGTTTTGAAGTACTACTTTTCCCCACTTTCTTCTCTCTCTCTTGACTCACTGTTCTGCTTAGGAGTGATTATCAGATTCATAAACTGGAAAGAGTCTACATTTTGTGGTTGTTGTTTTAAGTTCTTTGGGACATGTTGTGAAGGAGGAGTCCTTTTGTGTAATCTTCCATTCTTTTCTCTCTCAAAGCAGCCTGTAGATCTTCCAATATTCAAAGGTTAAATTCAAGGGTCCAGGCAATGCAATAGTGGGGAATACCTACAGTGGTCTGGCTGCTGGGTAGTAGTGTCAAGGCCCCTCATCTCACCTGAAGTTCTCATCCTTCTTCAGCTTCCAACTATAGCTATGTAAAATTCACTACTGCATTTGCTATCCAAACATGCAGGACTCAATTCTTTGTATCATCCAACCAGAATCTCCTATTTAAGTGTCATTCCTGAGATAAACTTATAATTTCATACTGAAAAAAATTGCCTCTCATGAGCAAATGATATGCTACTTCATTCTGTTTTGCAAAACAAGAAGAAAAAAAAATGATACAACAAATTGCATTTCTTTGGGGGATCCCCCAAAATAATGAATACAAATTTGAAACTTATCATAACACCTATGTTGATATGTATTTTAATAGTTAATATCTTCCTTATTTTGGTTTTATTTTTGCATTTCTATTTTGTTATTCCATTGTTATTATGTCTATTATTATTATTCTATTAACTTCAAATCCTTTGTGGAGAAGTCAGGGTAGACAAGAATGTGGTTACAATTCTAGTTACCTCAAGTAACTTATGAAAGGATAGCAGTGTTATTAGAGAGGATACTTACCCAATTGTGTGTGTGTGTGTGTGTTTGTGTTCAATGGTTCTACCGTATGTGAGGTTCTAAGGAGGATCAAAAACACATTGTAGCTGGGTGCAGTGGTACATGCCTGTAATCCCAGAGGCTCTGGAGACTGAGGCAGAAAGATAGAGAGTTCAAAGGCAGCCTCAGCAAAAGCAAGACACTAAGCAACTAAGTGAGACTCTGTCTCTAAATAAAACACACAATAGATGGAAAAGAGGCTTAGTGGTCCAGTGCCCCTGAGTTCAATCCTCGGTATCCACTCCCTCCAAAAAAAAAAAAAAAAATGTGTATTTGTATTTTGTCATTGTTGAATACTCATTAATGATAGGAGATGTTGGAGACTGGGTTACCAAGTATAAGATAATTACAATAATCCAAGTGAGAATAATAAGAATCTGAATGAAGCAAATGGCTAAAGTAAGAAATAAGAAGGATATGAAAAAATGGGATTTTATAAGCTTTAAATGGAAAGGATCTGGTATTTGAGGAAACAAATATTTATATCCCTGTATCAATGAAGGATTCAATATTTTTTAAAGAACACTTTTTTCCTGAACTTATATTAGAAATATAACTTATAGAATAAATAATATTACTTACTACTATGGTTTGAATATGCCTGCTCCAAAGTTCATGTTTTGCCAATATAAGAGGCTTTATGCAGTTCATGCAGCATTTGAGGAGCTTACTTTTCTGACTTCTGCCATGTGATGATACATTGTCCCTTCTCTCTGAAAGATCCAATATCATGGCTCCAATTTGGAGGCAGAGAACAGCACTTACTAGACAACTGAATCTACCAACACCTTGATCTTGAACTTCCCAGCCTCAGAATTAGGAGAAAATAATTTTCTGTTCTTTATAATATAATGTCCAGCCTTAGGCGTTTTGCTATAGTAGCACAAAATGGACTAAGACATCTACTAGCAGATGTACATGAATGTTCCTGTCTGATAATAGTAGAAACTTTGGATCACATTTTATCAAGAAAATTTATCACAAATTCTTAAAATAATGAAGTTATCACTTCTTCTTCACTATAATCAAACATGGTTTCAAGTGATCTAAAATGGTGGGCGTGGGCTCATAAGAAGAAGCTTATTTTCTGTATGTGTTGCATTAGTCAGATGCTATTTTAAATGCCAGAAACTTTAACATATGAGAAAGCCATTTTTTAGAAAAAAATGACACACACATAAACACATAAAACATTCTACTGTGCTAAAAAGAAAAAAACCTTAGGAATTAGTGAGATTGCACATTCTTCAATCAACTCTGAAGACAGAAATGACAAAAATTATATAATTTGACATTTTTTTAACAAATTAAGTTTTAGCTATTATTGCAGTTCTTAAACTTTTAGACCCATGTACACCACCATTTCCAATTAAAACTTACCCAGTGCTCCACTGGAATGCACAAGAATGAGAAGTTAATGAAGACAGTGAATCATAAAGTAAAAGCTATATCATGTTATTTGAACTCCTTTTAGAGTCCTCCCTTGGATTTCCTTTCAGAAAGAAATGTATAGTGGATTTTGCCATGATTTCTCCTTAGTGTTTCAGGTGAGTCATTAATGAAGGATTTTGCATTGCCAAGATTTTACTTTATATTTTATTTAATTACTTAATTCACTTTTAGTCACCGGATACTAACTCATTAGCTTTTTAGAATGGTGCTTGTCCTTTTCATAGCTGGAAGTGGAATCTATGTTGAATTTCTCTATCATTTTATCTATATCTCTAATGGTACACACCAGTGTAATCTTAGAATTTTAACTATTTATCTTCATGTTTCACTCCATTTTAAACTATTAGATATTTAAAGAAAAGATTTTTGTCTTTTCTAGGTGTACTTATATAGTACTTAACACATGTTGTTTATGATGTAAAAAAGAAACAAATATCTGTTAAATAATTTTTATTGTAGAGGTAGTATTATTATCATTATTTTACAGACTTGTGTTAGTCCTATGTATTATCTATAGACTTGAAAATTTTCAAGTTTCACCCAATCAGTAGAGTGTCAATATGATTTAGCTAATTATTTAAATATAATTAGGTTCCTTTTTTACAAGTATAATGTGTCCATTTGAAAATATTGCAGATTTAGATTCAAATTTTTTATCAAAGGTCGGAACTTTTAACAGGCATTTGAATTAAGTTTTTTTTCCATGATAAACAAAGACATAATTTATTTTAATAGAATAATATATTTGCTCCTCTTGTAATGAATCAATGGAGTTAGATAAGTGAATCAGTTAGTAAATATATTGAGATGCAATGTTTCTATTTAAGACCTACTAATCAAAGTACCCTTTCAACTGCTAAAAGAGGTCATTTTTTTATTAGTTCATTTATTATAATTATACATAACACTGGGATTCATTATGTCACATTTATACAAGGACATAACATAATTTGTTCAGTCTCCTTTCCCAGTACCTTCCCTTACCCTTTCCTCCTCCTTCCTCCTAATTCACTTACTCTACTTAAATGTATTCAATTTAAGATGATACTGTTTCACCAAATTTGATGTTAATCTGTATTCTATTTTTCTATTTGATTTTTTCGTCCTACTCATTCAATCTGTGAAATTCCTAAAGTAACAGAACCATAAACTCAAAGTAAAGAAATTTACCATTCTCCATCTTTACAGATTGTAAGTATGGATCTAGACAGTTTTTATTTTATTTTATAATTTTTCATCCTCAGGGATCTCCATCTAAGGTTAGAGTTCCCTTGGAGATCAGGTGGGAGCCCTATATCCTGATGAACTGAATGAGGAAAGGCAGATTGCGTAACCTCTAGTGATTCTATTTTTCAAACAGTAGGATGACTTTCTTCCTACCTCCTCCAAACTGATAAATTGAGCATTGATAGTCCCAGAGTAGTTCTCCTTTCCTTCAGTATGATTGCTCATTAAGGTGTCATCTTTCACTAAAAGCTTAAATCTGTTGGTTCAACTATAAAGCATGAGGCTTTCTCTTCTGTTGATGGATCAGTTTAACTATCACCATTGAGGACCTGACAGCTAGACAGCTTTTACAGGGCTCCAGTGGCCACAGAGCTGCCTCTTGGTTTGAACAATTTGCATTAGGAAGATGGTGATTTAATTTACAATTCTTAGATTTTCCTTATTCAATTTTCATATCTTCAAAGTAAGTGTAAGTTCCCTATCCTAACAAAATTGAGGTCACTTACCTCGTGCTTTTCAATTCCATGCTTTCTGGAGTCCTGTGGTTAAGCAAGAGAGTTGTAAAGGGCTCTAGTTCAAGCTGATTCTCAGCCACTTTTGTCACATTTGCATACCTGATCTCTTAAAAGGAAGTGCAATTTGGGAAAGAAAAACACCTCGCTTGGAGACAGTAGACATATTTTCAAATGTCAACTCTTTCCCTTAACAGTTTGCCTTGAACCTTTCATTTAACCTATTTTGAACTTCAATTTCCTCATCTAGAGAGAGTGGTGAATTTTAAAGGGAATATGTTAAAAAACAAATATAATAAACCTTTTCTTATTTAAATTCTTTGAGTTGTGTAGGTCCATTATTATGTTTTTTAATTAGTGCATTATATATAGTATTGGGGTTAATTTTTACATAATTATATAGAAGCATAGGATATAGATTGCTCCAATTCAGTTCCTACTACGTCCTTTCCCCCTCATCCCACTCCTGTTCCCTTTCCTTTACTCTACTGGTCTTTTATTTATTTATAATTTATTTTAAATTAGTGCTTTACACGTATACATACAGAAGAAATTCACTGTGGTATATTTTTATGTGTACAAAGATAGTTTGGTTAATTTCATTCCATCATTCCTTCCATTTCTCATCCCTCCTCCCTCCCCATCAACCCCCTTCCTCTGCTCCACTCTCTACTATTTTCATTGGGATACCCATCACCTCCTGCTCTTTCCCCTTTATTTTGATCTAGTTTCCACATACAAGAGAAAACATTCAATCCTTGCCAGACTCACATCCCTTATCTTCAAAGTCAAGTGAACTCTATGAAAAAATCAAGGTAGGCTTAGCTTCCAAATATATCCATTATTAGACCACTTCTTACTCCCTACACACTACTATCTTGATCTAAGACTATAACTTTTCTTGGTAGATTACTATAATAGCCTCAAATACATTTATTTGGATTCAGCTCTTTCCTATGCACAATCTGTTCTGTATGTGGAAATCAAAAGTCAGGACACATATCCCCTCACCATTTTTTTTTTTTTGTACTAGAGATTGAACCCATTGGTGATTTACCAGTAAGCTACATCCCCAACCTCATTATAATTATTTTGTTATTATTATTTATTTCGAGACAAAATCTTCCTGTTGCTTAGGGTCTAGCTAAGTTGCTGAGGCTGGCCTTGAACTTGCCATCCTTGTGCTTCAGCCTGTCAAATCTCTAGAATTACAGGTAAGTTCCACTTCACAGAGCCCCACATCTCCTTTATAAATTTTTTTTTCCTTCCTAAAAAGGGTTCTTGGTATGTCACCCAGGCTAGCCTCCATCTTCTGAGCTCAAGCAATCCTTGTGCCTCAAACTCCAAGGAACCTGGGATTATAGGCACTACCATTATGACAATAACATCTTTCATTTCAATTCCTTAAGATGGAACTCATCCCAGTGGTTCAGGAAGCTGAGGAAGGAGGATTGTGAGTTCAGAGCCAGCCTCAGCAAAAGTGAGGTGCTTAGCAACCCAGTGAGATCCTGTCTCTAAATAAAATACAAAATAGAGCTGGGGATATGGCTCAGTGGTCAAGTGCCCGGGAGTTCAATTCCTGGTCTCCCTCCCCCCAAGAAAATAAAAACATGGAACTCAGGGCCCTACATAATTTGACCACAGTTTGCCTATCTGACCTACCTTTATCATAATATTTAAAATTTACTTGCCCTTCTCTGTTCTCAGTATATTCCTTTCTTCCTACACATTTTCCATACATTTATCACAATGTACCTCACAGAACCTTTCATTAATTCACTTTTTGTTTATAATTCTCCCTATCAAACTCTTCCTGTACACCATGTCAGGTCTGCTCAATCTCCTAAATCTTTTGTTCAAGTCACTACTGTAGTGTTTAGTTCTACAGGGCCTCCAAATGGCTTTACCCAGAAACCACTTGTTAGTTTCTTTTCTGAGACCTCAACTCATTAATCTCTGGTTTCTTGTTTCTTATATTTGCTGCTATGGACAGAGGACATGTGGAACTCATGAGTGTGCAATTAGAAAGTGGAAATTCAATACTCAGTGGAATGATCAATGAAGAATAAGAGGCAACAGATAAATGTCTATTTTATCCTTTCTTCATTATGGTGTACTATTCTAGGAAACATTTTTAGGACTCTGTGAGATCGATCAACTAATTATGCATAATCTAAGCCTATTTAATGTAGCCTTCTTGTATTGCTTCTCCCCTTCTTTTGATTTTTCCCTATCCCTTATTTTTGCTTCCTGGATTTTCTTCCCTAATAAACTAATTAAATTTGACTTTTCATTTGAGTTTGTGCTTTGTTGGAAAAAAATCATGTAAAACAATGTACCTTGTGTTCCCTAGAAAGCTGAAATTTTGGAGTTGGATCACTAATCAGACCTATGGCAATAAGAAAATATTCTGATGTTAAATGTTACGTTGGAAAACTCTAGGATGACAAGTTTCATGATTTCTTTGTTTTACATACATGTTATACATGACAGTAGAGTCTATTTTGACATATTTATACAAACATGGAGTTCATCTGATTCTAATTCAAATTTCAGTCCTGTGGTTGTATGTGTGAAAATTCACTGTGCTGAATTTGTGTATAATACAAATTTGTATAATATATAATTTGTATATAAAACCTGTGTGAAAAATAGAAAGTCTTGTATTTTAGAATAAAGCATTTAGCCTTAAATATGAAATGACTGGGGATATAAGAAAGATATCTGGAGGAGAAAGCAGAATGAAAAGTTACAAGAAGCTAACACTGGAATGTAAAAATTCACAGCCCCTTGACAAAGAGATGATTGAGAAGAAAGCCACCCTCCCCACCTGACCAAAAGAGAAAAACTATGTATATGCCAAAAGGCACTCAATCTAAGGGAACTTTCCTGCCACAAGAAAACACAGGGAGATGGGGAGCACAAAAGATATATTTTCAAAAAATAAACCAATAAGAATTTCCATTCCAAGTTTTCTAAGGAATCTCCACACTGTTTTCCATAGTGGTTGCACCAAATTACAGTGCCACCAGCAATGTATGAGTGTAACTTTTTCTCCACATCCTCACCAACATTTATTATTGCTTATAGTCCTATTAATTGCCATTCTGACTGGAGTGAGCTAAAATTTTAAGGTAGTTTTGATTTGTATTTCTCTAATTACTAGGGAAGTTGAACATTTTTCCAGAAATGCATTCTACTATCATGTATAACTAATTAGAAAGAAGAAACAAAATGAAACAACAACAACAAAACAATAACCCTGAAACTTAAGGGCTCACAAATCAGAATTTATGTTCTGCTCATTCTACTGTCCAGTGGGTGTTGAGGAAGCACACATTGGCAGGAAACTCTGCTTTTGACTGAAACCAGTAAGGTCTTTATGATTTCAACAGCAGGACCTGAAGTTTCCCACATTAGGAGAAGAGGTATGTGTGTGGAATCCCAGTCCAAATGTAAATGTTCTATGTCCTAACCCCATGTGTCTATCACAGCCTACTGGTAAGGTATGGCCTCACAGTGCTGTCCATCTGCCACAGGTAGAGTCCTATAATCCCCTGAGATTATCCCCTGGACAGCAGGGTTGGCATGAGTGAGCATTAAATTGTCTAACACTATGAGGAGCAGCTGGCTATTTGCTTTGGCCTGTATTGCATTTTGACTAAAAGAGCCACAATAAACCCTTAAAAAATAAATAAACCAATAGAAGACAGTAAAACCTTGGTGAGTCATAGTACTCAACCAGTGAAGAACCCAGGGGAGAGATCTTGCAGTCTAGGGGATAAAACACAGGTTTATCCAAATTGGGGGTTCCTGACCACCAGTCACTTGATCTTGTAAGACTGTCATTAAGGTCAAATCTCACTTTTTTGCTGTTCTTTGTGGTTTCTTGGTCCATTCTTTGGGCTTGAACAGGCAAGCATGTTTCTCAAACCTGTGAGAGATTGGGATGAGGTGTATGTAGAATGTAAAATCTTATGCTATATTGTTACTGTGACACCTAAAAAGTATAGAGGCAATAGTATCACAAAAATTGTGGAGAGGCTACTATGAAAATTATAGGTTAAATCGTATAATATTCAACTGAAGCCTAGCATGTATCCATCACAGTTTAAGGAGAACTTCATCTCCTACAGTCTGAAGACAAATTGTGTTGAATGTCAGACCAGTGTAAAGGAGGCAGAATTGTGAGGAAGACTGATCCACAGCTTTTTTTTTTCTTTATTGTCTTGTTTAAGACCTTGATAGAATAAGATATGGAGAATAGAATAGGGGCATTTTGATTAATGATTCTGCAGAACTTGAACCACAAATTTCCCTCAGCTTTCCAAGTGTTATACAAAGTCCTCTCCCTCCTCCTTGATAGATGAATAATATTTCCAATGCCTGGAGATCCCCTTAACACCTCAACTGAATTAGTACCTTTACAATGTAATGGTTGAGCTTGCCACCCTTCACTTCTGCCCCTCCTCATGCCAATCATCCAAACCATGCTTTAGCACAATACTGAGAAATAACAATCTGTGCTTCTGGATTAAAATGATACATCAAATGCATCATAGGGTCTGGCTGCTATCCATCAGGAGGGGAAGACATGCACTGAAGTGTTTCTTGAGGTGTTTGAGCAAGAAGGTAGGGATATTAACCTTAGACTAGAGAGTTTTTTGTTTTAATACAGAATTTTGAAGCTCCACTTTCCATAAATGATTTATTAAATTTATATTTTTTAATCTATATTTTACAAACTTTGCCTTGGTAATGTTAATGATTAACCAGATTTGGGTTACATAGAGCTGAGTCTCTTAAATTATAGTCCTGCCTCATTCTTTTTTTTTTGGTATCAGGGATTGAATTCAGGAGCATTTGACCACTAATCCACATCCCCAGCCCTATTTTGTATTTTATTTAGAGATAGCATCTCACTGAATTGCTTAGCACCTCACTTTTGCTGAGGCTGGCTTTGAACTACAGATCCTCCTACCTCAGCCTCCTGAGCCGCTGGGATTACAGGCATGTGCCACCCTGCCTGGCCTACCTCATTCTTGAATATATCTCACTCTATTTTCCATTTATCTGTCCTGGAAACTTCTGAAAACTGATTAGGTAAATTGGTCAAGATCAACTTCTAACCCTCCAAAACAATAGGTAGACTTACTTCTTGGGACACACAACCTTCTAGTTGTTTATGTATGTCTATCTAATTACATTTGTTACAGAGTAAGAAACCCCTTAATAGTTACTGTATGAGTTAGTCATGCACGGTTTTAGTGTTTTTTTTATTATGAAGTGCACTCTATAAATTTGTCTCATTCTGTTCTCATAACAACTAAATATTGAGTATTACTAATGACTAATTAAAGGAAATAAAAAAGTGCACAAAAGTCCTTGACTTAGATATTCTTTTAAATAGGCCAGATTTATTTTATCTCACTTATTACAGAGTGATCATATCATACAGGCTTCTAAATTGATATAAAGTGTTCAAAATGCATTCTTTCATTTGATCTTACAATAATCCTAGGGGGTATGTAAAATTGACTGCATTTTACAAAATGAAGAAGTGTAAGCTTTGAGAAAACTGACTTGAACTGTGTCAGCTGACTAGAGAATGACAGCTGTGGGAAGATTGTTGAAAAACTTTCAATGCTTTTACACATTTGATGTTCCACATAACTCTTCTTTTTTCCTGAAAATAGTCAACTCTTCACATATAAACATAAATGTAGTTATGTTTATACATCTTTCTCAACAAATTGACAAGGTCAATCGAGCAGAGACATTTATATGCAAATGACAAATTCATCATGATATTCTTTATTTCAGTGACATTGACAAATAATATTTTCTTCAGGATTATGCCACTTTTCATTCTTGAGAAACATTTACAAATTTTACTATGAGAAAATTAAACTTAATTAAGGAAATTTGAAGTGAATACCATATTAATTCTACAATTGAAATTTTATCATATGTTTACTGCATATTTATCCATCTCTACGTTCCTCTGTTAACTGTGCCCATTTTCCTTGAATATTTATAATTGCCTTGAATTTTTTTCTTATAATTCCAAAATGTGGTTCTCTATTGCACTGAATTATTTTTCTCTCAAGAATATTTGGTGTTCTCTTGTTTCTTTGGATGACATGAAGTTTTAGATGGTGTCTTGAGCATTGTGAATTCCATGTTATAGAACATTTTATTATGTCATTAAGTTAGGAATCCTTTTTTCTGCATTTTTATTGGTCATTATAATTATGCATATTTGTAGGATTTGTTGTTGGTATTCACACATGCATATGATATGACAGTAGAATTTGGTTAATAATACAAAAAAAAGTACTTTAAGTTTTAAAGTTAATTTTTAACTTTGATAAAGTAATTTGTAATCTTTAGCTCCACTGTTATGGTTTCAGGATGAATTTGAGTTTAATTTTTCAGACTTAACTGCTGGCTTACAGTCTGCCCTACAAATGAGTGGTTCAATGATCAATCAGATATTTGGCTATTACCCTAATCTGAGCTTCTCTTTCTTTGGCTTTCTCTTCAAATGACAGAGTTGCATCCTTCTTCATTTTCTAGTGGCTTTAGTGGCTTGAACACTGTCCTCTAATTCTGCCTGCTAGCATGACCTTATTTTTTCCATCAGATTTTTAGCCAACCCACACAGTGCAGACTGGAGGACTACTACTTGGCTACATATAAAAACAATAGGAAGCTCTTCAGCTATATTCTCGTCATCCAGTCTCCACCTTTCTCCAGTTATGCCTAAAACAGTTTGCTCTCTAGTGCCTTCAGGTAGTTGAATACCCCTTAGGTACTTTGTCCAAAGTTAATAGTGACTATATGCTGCATGGTTGTTCTATTGGGAGGTACTTAGCCAAATGTAGGAGCAGAACTCTGTAGTCACCTTGTAATTCTCTACATTACTGTACTTGAAAACATTTTGGATTTATAATAATAGGTGTATAAGTTTTAATTTAAAGCATGTAACTTATTATAAATAAAAATTTTAAGCGTTTTAACCCTCTTAAACTGGTCCTCTAATAAAACAAGTTTGATATAAATGTAATGTTACATCAAGAGTTATTCTCATATTTTATCTGCAGTCTATGGAAAATGCCAATTAAAATATTCATAGAAGTTGCAGGTAAAAAAAAAAAAAAAAAAAAAAAAAAACTTTACGTAGCATCTAACCAGATCAAGCCTTGTATCATCAGACTACATAAGAGTTTAAGGAAGATCATGTTGTTAATGGCTGCAGCAATAATATTGAAAAAGTAACACTCAATATTAACCTGGTATTTTTTTCATTTGCCACACTTTTTACAGATGAAATAAATGACATTAAATTCCCAATAGTCGTGACACTCTAAAAAGGGTGGTAACTTAAAATATAGTCAGTTTGGTCAAAGAAGTCATTTGTTGATTTTACGTCATCTCCTTCAGTGATACCCATTGATATTATGCCTCTGTTTTTGTTATAGGCTTCTTTTCTATATTTAAAATTCAATAAAGCTATAGGAAAATAGGAATGATCAATTAGATTGTCTTCATTGGCTATATTTTATGCTAATATTTTCCAGCCAGAATAAGAAAGCTATTGTAGCTTGGTTCTCTAAAATTAAGCAACATATTATTTAAATCTTATAGAAAGACTCAATTTTAATCATTTCAAGGCAATTTAATTTACTATCCTTTATGGTGTTCAATTTTATAATAGAAGTCCAATATTTTAACATGAAATATTTGAAGGATTACCAGAAAAATGAAACCATCTCTGCTGTCATATCAGGTGAAAGCATTTATAGAGATTGAGCCTGGGAACAGCAATATGCTTAGCAGCAGAATGCTAAAATGTATCCTCATGGCTATTTGAAAACTAGTTCACAGACATGTTTTCTGATGATTGCAAATCTTGGGCATGGTTTTATTTCAGCATGTTTCTTATAGTAGCAGCCACACTGCAGAAAACAGTTTTGTGTTGTCACCAGTTCACTAATCAAATGTCAGCCTCTTCTGGAGATCTCATGTCTGATCAACAAAGGCTTAAATATATTATAGTTGCAAATGCTAATCATACTGGGCATCTGCTTGTCTCAGTCTTATAACCAGCTGTCATGGAGCAAGGCATATCTTTTCTACTAAAAATTCAGGTGACAATTCAGATTCTGGAAAAAAAATTAACTGAGACACCCCCCATCTGAGAACAAAGATTTCCATGTCTACAATTTAATGGAAATAGTGTTTGCAATTTGCAGTTCAGATCTCATGTAGATACTGAATCTTGTTGTGTATGGACACCTTATCTTTTAGGGAAAAGTGTGGACCATGGACCAAAATTCTATTCTTCTAAAAATATGATTTGCCTTTTGACTTTAGAAATAGGAGAAAATGTCTTTAAACTTTGTCTATGCTTTACAAATAGGGATATTATGGCAAGAAGTGAGGTTTTGTGAATGAATGACTTTTAACTCTTTTCTATCATTTCAAAAATTTAAGGGTCAACTTCACTGAAAATTGATTGTCTTCCCATATGCAATAAAACACACATGCAAAAATTTTCAAACGCCTTGAATTCTTGGAAGATATTTTTGAATTATATATTTGAATAAATTCAAACTATGAATTTTTATGATATACTTAAAATTTACATAAGCATTGGCATATATTTTTATTTGCCTCAAGAGAATTTCTGGTTGACACAATGAAATAATGATTTTTAGAAGATACCTGTGTTTGTATCAAATTCAGACTTGTGAATGTCCTTGAATTGCTTAGTAGCTAAAGCTACCAACCTTGAATATTTAGAAACCTCTAGGTAAAGTGGAACAAAGCTAAGCACAGAAAACACGTTTTATCTTAAACATTATGATCAAAGTACTACAAAATAGTAGCTGGGTCTATTACTGTTTTGTGTAAGTTAATTAACCACTTGGAAGTAAGTACATCTTTTCCTCCCAACTTCTTTTTTATTAATATGTAAGGAAATACAGAAATGTATTTCTATTTTGGTTAAAAGAAACATGCAGGAACTTAGAGGCTAGGTCATGCTGCGTTGATGTCAAGCAATATCAGATGTCTGAATTAATATATATTCTATTTGGAAGCAGTGTGGATATAACAGTACATAATAATAGATCTCTCTACTTTTATATTTTATAGTTGATGTGGAATTTGCTGCAAACCATAGTAATTCTGTAGAGAAGGCGTTGTGCTCTTAAATCATATAAAATTTTCATCGCCTGTCTTGCCTAATATTTCTTTTGCTCTCAAAACACTATCAGCTTAAAAACAAGAAAAGAAATTTTCTGCACATTGCTGCCACTGTTGAAATCGAACATGGATTCAACTAAGGGTTATAATTTTACCTACTCTAGAGGAATTTCGTAGGTAACTATATTTGAAAGAAGGGAAATGGGCAAAGAAAATCTTTAAAATCATTAAATGGAAGTATCTTTCAGAACTAAAATTGAATAGATTGGCTGTGGGGAATAAATTAAGGGAAATGAAATTAAAATCAGTATCATATAGGAGAGACAAACAGAATTAACACATGCAATCAGAAAGGACAATGCCCTCAATCTTTTTGTTGTACTAATAAACAGGCATATGTCTTAGTGGTTTGCCCCTGAAGAATGACTAGCTACTTTGGTCACTCTCTGCACAGGAAACTCAAGAAGATTGCAAATTTACACACCTAGACCAAATTTTCTCATTGTAGAATGGCTGAATAGGTGTTATCAGAGGAGATCTGAGATGTAAATAGTTCCTTTGGACAAGAAATTGATTTATAGCTGCTCTGACAGTCTTTATTATGTATTCAGCACCTTTAAGGAGTCCTTAACCTACATTAAGGATGGAAATAAGAGCAGAAAACAATGTCTTAAAGACCTTTCTACGCCAGAATACTTTCAAAATAGTTTTTTTTTTTGCTCTGTGCAAAGAAGCATATTATTTTAGAGTATAGTCTATCAAGTCTAAGATTTTATTTTTAGCAATAAATACAACCTTATCTTAATGGGAAGGCTTACTGAATTTTTTCTCATATGGTCAATGTCAGAAGGAGGACCTATAGACATTCTAAATTTGATTAATAGGTACTAGGACTATAATCTATAAATTAGGCCTAACTCCTAACCCCATTTTGTTTAATGAATCATGACAATGGTTTTAATTGTATTCAGTATAGTAAGAATTATTTTTTATATTTTGTTAAAGATCAACAATATTGACAACTAACTGTTTGTTTTGTCTTCCAACAAAATTTTTATAAAGGACTTTTCTTGTTCTTTCTTACAAGAGGCATTTCTGGACCATTGGGTTTTGGAATTGATTTACAAGTATGTTGTCCATTTTTTCTATATCCTAGGTTTATGTACAATTTGATGTAAAGAGATATGTCATAACGAGGGGATGATTATAAATGATATTCTATTGCTTACTTATGTAGAAAAGTCACTGTGGTTCTGAAATCATATTATATAAAACATTAAAGTATTAATAATTATGGAAATAATTTCAGTTTCATTGTATGAATAGATACGGATTTAGGTAGGGCAGAAGCATATTTAGGAAAAGAAGCTTCTCTTTTTCTAATAGTATCAGGGCTGTAAATTGTGTTTATTGTAGAATATTTACTTATGTACAAAATTATAAGACTCATTATTTCTTATTATCTAGCCAGTGTCATAAAAGACCTAGTTCCATTAATCAAGGGCACTAATGGCCTTTAAAATGTCCTTTGAAGGGTGCTTATTCTGTACACCCAATATCATAAAGATGATTTTATCTATCTTTCTATGCAAAATATTTCTTACTCTGTGAAGTTTTACAAATTTTAGTTCAAAGGAAAAAGATACCTATCCCAAAGCAAAAACATACCTATTTTCAAAGAAACATGGAATACACCAGAATCATATGACCATGCTGTCATACTCTAATAAGCCAAATATTGCATATATATTAAATTTATGCTTTTTTTAAATTAAACTTGTTCATTGTTACAGAAAAACAGCCAACATAATTCTGGTTATTAGGTATGTCTATCTAGTGTCTCAAAATGGCAGAGACTCTTACAGTTAAATCACTCTCATTGACTATAAAACAATGAATTTATATCATAGTGATGAATAAGAGTCAACACACAACTGTGCTATTTATACTAAAGGTATGCTGCCACAAAATATGTAAAGCTATTTTGATATTTATTCTTTGTCCTTCTACTAAAGCACTTTAGTTTTAAAATACTGTGGAGATGGAGGAGAGTTCTTATTGCTCTTTAAAAGCATCCGATGAAATATGCATATAACACACATAATAATACCTGTCCTAAAAGGAAGAGCTCAGTAATACTGGCTCTGTATCATTAAAAACCTCTTTCTCATTAATTCAAATTTCTTTTGTAAAAATGTTCCTAACACTGCTAGACTAATTGACCTTTCAGATTTATGAGCTATTTTTATGCGAGTATTGTCTTAAAAGATAAAATACCTTGATCAATTGCCAGGTAACACTTTCAGTCTCCTTTCAACACCCTGTTAATCCAGCACATTAAATTATTTTTAATTAAGTAATCATATTATCATGAATCTCTTTTTTACGAAATAAAGAAAAAATTTATGATATCTACTAAAAGTATAGCAAGGGAGCTATATGGGTAGGAGTACTACAGTAACTCCTTCTCTGAATTTAGAACAACAAAAACTAAAAGACATATTGAAGTACGGCCTTCAATTTAGAAGTAGGGCCTTCAATTCCTAAAGAGGTTGAACATGATGGTCCTTTCGCAAGGACTGCAAAGTGGTATTGACCCAAGCAGAAACTATTAAAGAATACAGTTAAAAGTTCAACTTCAGAGAGAAGGAATAACATATATATTCTCTAGTTTCCAGTGGTGTGTCATTATTCTCTGGTTAAAAAGCAAAGCAGACCAAACCAAACTAAACCAAAACCTCTTGCTTAATGATCTGTGATCAATAAGACAATACTTGCTGCTATTAAAATTTAAAATAAGAAAATAAAATGAAGAATTGTAGTTTTTGAAATTCTGAAATGGAAAAATATTCTAGGTTAAGTTCTTAAATTGAAAAAAAAGAAACATGATTATTATTATTTTTTTCATTGTTGAAGTAATCAATCCCTTGTCTCTGAGAAAATAAAATAATAGCAGCAGTATGGAAAAAAAAGACAAAAATAAAATACCACCAATTTTTCAAAAAAAAATAAGTAAATTTAGTATTTTCTTAGTTACTGCAATAGTTATGAGTAGTGCTTGCCTATAATCCCAGCACAGGATGGTGAGGCAGGAGGACCATGAGTGCAAGGTCAGACACAGCAACTTGTTAGACCATGTCTCAAAATAAAACAAAAAGGGCTGGACCTACAGTTCAGTGGTAAAGTGTTTGCACAGCATGTGCAAGGCCCTCAGTTCAGCTTCCAGTACTGCAAGACAAATACATGAATGAGTAATAAAATAAGAGTGTAATTTTGGAAGTAAGAAAAAATAGAGTGAGTTAAGAGTCAAGAAAATTATCAACATTTTTAAAAAATGTAAAATAGAAAATATCCTGAAAGAGAGTATTGAAATATCCAATATTTCTTCATGAAACATCCCCTCTTAACTCAGACTGATTCCATAGAGCTCACTTGAAAAATGAAAAAAAAATAAGCAAAAAAAAAAAAAAAAAACAATGTTTAAATTCAAAATATTTGAATTAAAAATGTTATAAATTGTTTTAGATTTCTCCTCTTTTCCTCTGGAAGAGTTGCTTATGTTATAAGATTTCTTTCAATAAAATAAGCATCAACAAATTTATAAAACATCATACTACCAGGGAAGGAAAATCTACAATTGGCAAAAATTCAATCAAATAATTGATTGTACTTAAGAGTATATGAACATGAACCAAATAGCAATCAATCTATATGGTAGATTATCCTATTTTAACCTATAGAATGAAGATTACACACACACACACACACACACACACACACACTTCAATAGGAAGATCTTTAAAATCACTTCATATGATGTGTTGAAATAATTATTTTAAAAATAAATGTGGTTGACTCTACCTGATTTTTAACATGTTGTCAAATTTAGCTGACTTCAAATATAGCCAAATAAATGAAAGTCTGCTGGGTATTCTAATGGGTAACATTTTAGAAATAGAAAACATTATTTCAAAATATCAGTCCAAAAGGTCACAGGTAAAACAATGCTTACAGGAACAAAAGATGAGAAAGTATTTTTGAAATAGCATTCTTTTCGTTAAGAAACAAAAAAAAAAAACAGAAATTAAATTTTCCAAGCTTGCTGTATTATTCCAAAGAGGCAATTCTGGTGAAACTCTGCTTGACACTGCTTTCAACCAAACCAAAAGTGTCAGAAATCCTAATTATTAGAGCTTCACTTGCCTTTTTCATTGAATTTCATTTTCCTCAAATGCACAGGACCTCTTTTGTTAAAAATTTAATTAGGGGCAAATCTGGAAAGAAATATGGTCACTACAATCATTGTTCTAACCATTTGTAACATTTGTAGTTTGAATATATATAGAACATTGAGTCTGAAGTTCCCTAGGTAAAAGGAAATGCCCTTTGGGTACACAATTATTTTTTTTTCTCCAGCAAATTCTTTTCTGTTAAAATCTTATATATGCTTCAAAACTGAGGATTTGAGCATTTTAAGAAACGTTATTTGTTAAATATCTCTCTGATTTCTCTTCTTTAAGAGTAGAAGGCAGAAATAGATCATGGATATTCATACTGTGAAAATCTTTTTAGCCCTTAAAACTAATAATCTGGGGCTACATGAATGAACATGATTATCTTCAAAATTATAATTCTGAGTTAAATAAAGCCAGATTATCAAGAAAATAAAAATGACATTATATATAGTATGTATTAATTATTATTTATTTCACCTAATATTTACCATACTGTCATTGTTTAAACACCTGTAGTAAAAGTATGAAATGTGCATTTTGGTTTTGAACAACAAATATCAGTTGTAAGTTACCTCTAGAAAGGAAGAAATGGTACTGTGTGGAAAAAGAAGAGAAATGGGATTTCTACTATGCGTGCAATAATTTTATCAATGGTTAAACATTATTGGAAGTTAATATGATCTGAAGTTAAGATTGACAGTTCAGTCATAGATGAACATTTATAATCATATATCCTGGGATTATTCATTGTTCTAAGTACAGCACAATGAAAAGGTATATGATATAGGAACATAAAATGTATATTGGAAAAGTCCAATAGTAAAACAACTTAATAGATGCAAATAATGCATTATTATCAATGTATACTAAGACAGACAATATTTAATAATTAATATAGCAAGATGAATGCAACAAAAAAAGTGCAATTAAAAAATCAGAATCAATATTCTTCTTTTTATAAGAGTGGGGGTGGGTAATATAAGTTGAACCTAGAAGTGCTTTACCACTGAGCTACATCTCTACCCCTTCTCCTTTTTTAATTTTGAGATGGGGTCTCACTAAGTTATGGAGACTGTCCTTGAATTTGCAATCCTCCTGCCTCAACCTCCTGAGTCACTGGGAATACATGTATATGCCACTGCATATGGTAAAGAATTAATGTTATCCTTAAAGAAAGATCATTAAAATGTAAAACACAAGCCCTTTCTTTTTATTACCATAATTTTGCTTTATGGTCAAAGTGTTGATTAACACAATATCATAAACTTCATCATTATAATGCACCCATAAATCATATATAATATTGCTTTTATTCTTTAATATTTAATGAAATACATAATATTTTACATAATAATAAAGCTGATTTTAATACTATGTATTTGTAAAATATATTTATATTTTTATAGAGATTAATAGAGATAAATTTTACATATTTAAACTTCTGCATTATGCATTGAATGTCTACTGTTGTTGAAAAATTAAATCATAGGCTACTTATTTATTTTCTCCAAAGAGGGACATTTACTTGTCTCTTCTTTTTCCTATCCTGGAACAAAATATGATAGAAATTCCCTGACTTTATTTTGGCCACTATAAGTATACTTTTGTATATGCTTCAATTTTCCTAGATGTGGTCCAGTCATTGATTTTCACTCTGGCTAGCTCTACTTAAGGGTTTCTCTTCCCATATGAAAGCCAACACTGAATATTATTAACTTTTATAATTTCTACTACTCTGATGGCTGGAAAAGTTCATTAATTTAAAACAAGTCCCACTGATTACTAAGAATCCTGAGTAATTTTTAAAGGATTTTCATTTCTCCTATCATGCATTTATGCTATTAAAGAAATTTGTCTCTAATTCCAATGTAATAAATGTATTTTTTTGGAAGATAATAAAGATGTTGTATTTTTCTGCCTGAGTTTTATACTCAGCCATATAAAAGCTAGGGCAGCCTTAGAAAGAACATCATTTCAATGGTCTAATATATAATATGAGAATTGTGTTGTCAATACCATAAAGTGAAAGTTGTTAGAAATAAAATGGATAATGTATGAAAAGTCTTATAGCAGTTACAGGATTGATAAATGCTTTCTTTTACTATAATCACTGTATCACTATATTATCGTTTTCAATTCCTTATGTCTTTTTCTTGAAATACATCATTATGCAAATTAATGTGTGCATCCATGTGTGCACAGACTGTGCAATGTGAACCAAAAAAATTCTCAATAATTTTAATAATTTTCAAGTGAAAAAATTACATTCTCTAATTATAGTTGAATTAAATTATGAATCAACACCAAAAATGATAGATGACATAAACTCTATTTTTGGCTATATAGACTTTATATTGTTAAAATGTCTATTTTTTCAAGCAAGTTTCTGGATTACAAACAATCATCTATGAAGTGACCACCAGTTCATATTTCTTGTAGAAATTGATAAAATTCATACAGAAATGTAATGAACTGAATACTGCTAGAAATAAATAAAAACACATTGAGCAAACATGAGTAAAGTTGGGGGGCTTACATTACCTGAGCTCAGGACATATTTAGGTCTAAAGATGTAGTTCAGTGGTAGAACCCTTGCGTAATAGGCACAGTGTCCTTAATTTGATCCCCAGGACTGCAAACATACACACAAATAAATAATATAAAGTGACATTGCAACAGAATGATTGATGTAAAGATAGACAAATGATTAAGGAAAAAGAATGAAGAATTCCAGAAAGAAATCCCCACATGTCAAGACAAATGATTTTCATCAAATTTGTAAATGCAATCTAATAAGGAAACAATTTCCTTTCAAAAAATAGTGGTAAGATAAATTGCATATTTATATGCACTAAAGTGAACGTTGATAATTTTTTGTACCATGTATAAAAATAAATTCAAAATAGTCCCTAAATAGTTCCTAAATACAATGTAAAAACTAAAAACTGTGTAATATCCAGAAAGAAATATTGGAGGAAACCTTAGTAATCTTTGGTTAATCAAACATTTCTTAGGTATGATAATAAATTACAATACACAGGAAAAATACTGATAATAATTCAACCACAATACACAGAAAGAAAGCAAACTGAAATATGGACTTTATTAAAAACTTCTTCTTTTAATAATCACTAGTAAGAAAATTGAGAGATATGTTATAGACTGGGAAAATATATTTTCATGTTATCTATGATGAAGGATTTGTTTATAGAAGATGTAAATATTTCTCACAACACAATAGTATGGAAATAAATGAAGGAAACTGAAAAACAGTGTAGGAAAGTGATTGACTTACGAGTGTATATCTTATATTCTGCAATTTTGCTGTATTTGTTGATCAGCTCTAGAAATCTTCTGACGGAGTTTTTTTTTGGGGGGGGGCGGGATTCTAAATATAGGATCATGTCATCAGATACAGACATAATTTGATTTCTTCTCTTCCTATTTGTATCACTTCAATTTCCTCCTCTTTCCTAATTGCTCTGCCTAGAATTTCAGGATCTATGTTGAATAGCAGTGGTGAGAGTGGACATCCTTATTTCTGATTTTAGATGAAATGCTTTCAGTTTTTCTCCTTTCAGTAAGCAATTGGACTTGGATTTGTCATATATGGCCTTTACAATGTGGAGGTGAGTTCCTTCTTTGACTATTTTTTCCAAAATTTTAACATAAATTGGTGCTGGAATTTGTCAAATGGTTTTCTTCATCTTTTGAGATGTCCATGTGATTCTTTTCCTTAACTCTATTTATGTATTGAATTACATTTATTAATTGTTGTATGTTGAGCCAACATTGCATCCCTGGGATGAAACACACTTGATAAGATAGTGTAATATTTTCTTAATGTGTCGAAGGTGGTTTTCCAATAGTTTATTAAGGATTTTTGCATCTGTGTTCATCAGGGATATTGGTCTGAAGTTTCCTTTCTTTGATATGTTTGTGTCTGGTTTTGGTATCAGGGTGATTCTGACTTTATAGAATGAATTTGGCAGTGTTCCCTCCTTTTCCATTTCATGGAATAATTTGAAGAGAATTGGTATTAATTCTTCTTTAAATGTCTGGTAGAACTCAGCTGAAAATCCATTTGATCTTGGACTTTCCTTTATTAGAAGGTATTTAATTGTTGCTTCAATTTCATTACTTAGTATTGACTTGTTTAAAATTTTTATATCCTCCTAGTTTAATTTGAGTAGGCCATGTATGTCTAAAATTTGTCAATACCTTCTACATTTTCTAAATTATGGGAGTATAAATTTTCAAAAGAGTTTCTAATGATCTTCTAGATTTCACAGAATTGTCTGAGATGATATTTCCTTTTCCATCTCTAATTTTGAATTTATTTGACCCTTTCTTTTGATTAATTTAGCTAAGGGTCTATCAATTAATTTAGCTAAGGGTCTATCTTTGTCTCATGATCCTTTTTATTGTTTTTGTATTGTCAATTTTATTAATTTTAGTTCTGACATTATTTTTGTCTTCTACTGATTTTGGAGTTAGTTTGTTCTTATTCTACAGCCCTGAGGTGTAATAATAGGTTACTTACTTGGAACCTGATTTTCTAATATATAAACTCTGTGCTATAAACTTTCCTCTTAGAACTGCCCTCATGCTGCCCCACTGTCCCAGAGATTTTGATATGTTGTATCTGTATTCTCACTTTTTTCTAAGTATTTTTTAAATTTTACCCCTGACTTGCTCTCTAACCTATTCTTCATTCAAAATTATATTATTTAATCTCCAGGTGTTGAAATGGTTTCTGTCTTTTATCTTCTTGTTGATTTCTGATTCTATTCTATTATAATCTGATAGGATATGAGAAACTATCTCTACTTTTTGTATTTGCTAAGACTTGTTTTGTGGCCTAAGATATGATCTGTTTTAGAGAAATTTTAATGCTCCACAGAGAAGAAAGTGAATTAAGTTGTCAATGGATAAAATATGCTATAGATGTCTGTTAGATATATTTGATTTATAGTATTTTTTTACTTCCTAAGAGTTTTTATTTAGTTTATGTCTAAATGATCCATCTAACAGTGAGACAGGTGTGTCAGAATCACCTAATGTTACTGCATTGTTTTCTATTTGATTTTTTATATTGAAAATATAAATTATTGCACCAATAATTATTGGGGTATAAATATAAATATAAATTATTGCACCAGTAATTATTGCACCAATGTTTGGGGTATAAATATTTACAATCATTTTATATTGTTGTTGGATGATACCTTTAACTGGTATGAAGTGATTTTCTTTGTCTCTTCTGATAAATTTATTCATTTATTTATTTTATGTTTGGGTACCTGTAAATTTAATTCAGGAGTGCTTAGCCACTGAACCATATCCCCAACTCCTTAAAAAAAAATGGAAGCCTGGTGTGGTGGCACACACTTGTAATCCCAGCAATTTGGGAGGCTGAGGCAGAAGAATCATGAGTTCAAAGACAGCCTCAGCAATTTAACAAGGCACTAAGCAATTCACTAAGACCTTCTCTCTGAATTAAAAAAAAAAAAAAAGGTCTCGGGGGTGTGGCTCAGTGGATGAGTGCCCTGGGTTCAATCCCCAGTACCAAAAAACAAAAACAAAAACAAAAAAAAAATAAAAAAACCAACAAAACAACAACAACAAAAAACTTTGAGACAGTGTTTCACTGAGTTGCTTAGGACCTCACTAAATTTACAATCCTCCTTCCTCAGCCTCTTGAGTCAATGGGATTATAGACATGCACCACTGTGCTGGCTCTTCTGATTAATTTTTACTTAAAGTCTACTTCAACCGATATGAGAGTAGCTACTCTTGCTTGCTTTGGGTCTCCAATGGCATGCTATATTTTAATCCTTTCCAATTTAGTCTGTGGATCTCTTCACCTGTAAAGTGAGTCTCTTATAAATAACATATGGCTGAATCTTTTTTTTAATCCATTCTTCCAACTATGATTGGAGGGTCTAGAATTTAATAGTCTGTGTTATTCTAGGAGGTGATTTTTATTTCTTGCCATTTTGATTTATTTCCAATGCTTATTTCAGACTTGATTCTCATTTACTTGACTATTCTTTGTGTGAGAATCATTTCTATACTGATTCGCATTTGTATTTTTCATTTATTCTGCCTGAAATATTTCATTGAGCATATTTTTTAATGCAGGCTTAGTTGTTATAAATTCTTTTTGTTTCTGCCTATGATGGAAGGTTTTCATTTTATTTTGCTGTAAATAGTTACATTGGTTGGCACCCATTTTCTTTTTTTTTTTTTAAGGACTTGGTATATATTACTTTGAGTCCTCCTAGCCTTTAGGGTCTAGATTGAGATGCCAGTTAAAATCTTTGTTGACCCACAACTAAATGAGACCTACCATTTTTCTATAGCAGCTTTTACAATTATATCCTTTTTCTGTGCATTAGGGCATTTAATTATGTCTTGGAGAGAATCTTTTTTGATCTTTCCTATTTTGAGTTCTAATTTCCTCATGTATTTGGATTTTAATCTCATTCCTAAGGTTTGAGAACCTTTCTGTTTATTATTCAATTGAAAAGTTTGTGCTTTTCTTTAGTTTTTATTTTGGTACCTTCATCTATGCCAATATTATCAAAATGGCTATCTCGTCAAATTGTTACATAAATTCCATGAATCCTCTTCAAAATACAAGTAATATTGTTCACATAACAAGGTAAAACACCCCTAAAACTCATTTAGAAGAATAAGAGACCCATAATAGCCAAAGCAATCCTGAACAAGAACAGTGATGCAAGAGGAAGCACAATTTATGATCTCAAATTATACTACAGAACTATAGTAACAAAACAGCATGGGATTGACACCAAAACAGACATGAAGACCAATGGAATAGAATAGAAGACAAGAACAAATCCACATAGATACAGTCATCTGATACTTGACAAAGGTCCAAAAAACATATTGGATAGATGGTAACCTTTTACATAAACAGTAAAAGGAACACTCAGTGTCTATATGTAGAAGAATGAAACTAGAACACTATTTTCACCTTGCACAAAAGACAACTCAAGAAGTATCAAAGGGATGATATCAGGAACTTTGCAACTGCTAGAAGAAAAGAGACTCAATATCCCCACATACTGAGTCAGGTACTGATTTCATTAACAAGACTCCTAAAAATGCAAGAAATAAAATAAAAAATCAACAAGTGGTATGGCATTAAATTAAAAAGCTTCTGAACATTAAAGAAAAAGAGCACAAAGAAAGAACCTATAGAATGGGAGAAGCTCTTCACCAACTCCTCCTCAATTATTAACTCTCTGTTCCCTCTGAAAGGATTAATATCCAGAATATATAAAAAATTCAAAAATATTGACACCAAAGAAACAACTTAATTAACAAAAGGGCAGAAGAACTAAACAGACTCTTCTCAAAGGAATAAATATGAATGTTTAATATTTTTATTAAAAAAATGTTGAACATCTATAGCAAACATGGAAATGCAAAGCCAAATTCCCATCTCAATTAGAATGTCAATTATCAAGAATACATATGTCAAGATCATTGTAATGTTTTGAGCAACCAATAAAAAAAAGAATACAAATAGTAAGTGCTGGTAAGGCTGTGGGGGAAAAGGTGCATTCATATTTGGTAGAACTAAAAATTAATCCCACTATGGAGATTTCTCAAAAACTAGGAATAGAACCTTCATATGATTCAGGTATCTTATTCCTTGGTATTTATCCAAAAGAACTAAATTCCACATACTACTCTGATCTAGTCACATCAATGTTTATAGCAGTGTAACTCATAATGGCCAAGTTACAGAACCGTCTTAGGTGCCCATCAAAAAATAAATGGACAAAGAAATTGGTATGCATATACAGTGGAGTTTTACTCAGTCATAGAGAAGAAAAAAATTATGGCATTTGCTGGTAAACTAGAGAACATCATGATAAATGAGATAAGCCAGACTCAGAAAGTCAAAGGTGGAAAGTTCTGAAATTCAATCTTCACTGTGCTTTTTATTTTTGACAATATGGATGAATCTGGAGGACATTTTTCTAAGAGTATTAGACCAGTCACAGAAAGACAAACATTACATGATTCCACTTACCTGAAGTGTCTTAAATAGTCAAGCTTATAAAAGCATAAAATAGAATCGTGGTTCTAGAGGTATGGGGGAGGAAGAAATGTGGAAGTGATAGGATAAGTTTTCAATTATGCAAGATGAATTAATAAGTTCTAAAGATATGCTAAAAACAGAGTACCTATCAATAATAATACAGAAATATGCACTTTAAAATATTAGGAGGATAGATCTTCTAAGCATGTTTACCACACAAAAAAAATACATAAAGAAGAGAAGGAACTTTGGGGAGGTAGTGGATATATACAGTAGATTCAATGTGGTGATGGTATTATGGGTAAATGATGCGTAAATATGAGCAAAATACATCCACATAATATGCACAATTATTTTATATATTAATTTACCTTAATAAAGCTTAAGAAAATGTTCATTTCTATGGGAAGTTGGGAAAATTTATCAAAAGTAATTTTACAGCCTTAATTATATATAAAGTATTTCATTAACCATGGAAATTGTACAAGAAATTCACCAAGCCTAAATTGTGTATACATGATTCCTATCACTACCCACTTCAAATATGAAGTGGAAGAGATCTGAGTAATGAACTAAAACAAGTAATAAGAAAGCATTGATTGAATATCTATGATGAGAAAAGCTTCCAAGAAAATAATTGGACAGAGAATGGGAAAGGTTTCTGTTTGTTTTAATCCTTGAGTATCATAAATTTGACAGTTTCAGCCAACTAAAGTGTTACAAGAATGCATTGAGTTCTGCGTCTTAGGGTGGTAATTAATACCTGTTTTTAATGGTAAGAATATATGGACAGTTTACAAATTCAATACTTGCTTAAGATAAGTTCTAATAGTAAATGTGAATAAATAAAAATGCAAGATTAAAAACATGACAAAGCAAAATTAATAGATGTACTGTATTATTTTTTGCTAAATCTGGCAATCCTGATTTCTGTTTTATTTATTTTTATTCTATTTTGTTATATATGACAGCAGAATACATTACAATTCATAGTACACATATAGAGAACAATTTTTAATATCTCTGGTTGTATACAATGTATATTCACACCATTCGTGTCTTCATACATGTACTGAGGGTAATGATGTCCATCTCATTCCACCTTTTTTTCTACCCCCATACCCCTTCCTCTCCCACCTCTTTGCCCTATCCAGAGTTCCTCTAATTCTCCCATGATCCCCCTCCGAACCCCACTATGAATCAGCCTCCTTATATCAGAGTAAACATTTGGCATTTGATTTTTGAGGATTGGCTAACTTCACTTAGCATTATATCCTCCAGCTCCACCCAATTTACCTGCAAATGTCATGATTTTATTCTCTTTTATTGCTGAGTAATATTCCATTGTGTATATATACCACATTTTCTTTATCAATTCATCTACTGAAGGGTACCTAGGTTGGTTCCACAGTTTAGCTATTGTGAATTGTGCTGCTGTAAGGCAATCCTGATTTCAATCCTGATTTCACCAATAAGAAAATGGATGAGCAAAATAATATGGCATTTCCATATAATGTATCACTACTCAGTTATAAAAATAATGAAATATCAATACTCTCAACCATAAGAATAAATTTCAGAATAATTATTGAGTAAAAAAAATCCAGACCAAAATTAATTTAGTGCATAGTCCTATTTATATGAATTTTTTAACAAATGCAAATTGATGACAAGTAACAGTGAACAAGTTAGTGGTTGTCCAGGACCAGGAAAAGGTCCATGGTGGTGTGAGGATTGAAATTAAAAACAAAACTAAAAAACTTTAGAGGTAATTGATGTGTTCATCATCTTAATTGTGGTGATGATTTTCACAGTTATATACATGTATCTAAACTTGACAAATTGTAGATTTTAAATGAGTATAGATTATTATATGGCAATATTCTCTTAATAACATTTTTAAAGCTTCATCACAGCAAAGGAAACAATCAAGAACATGAAGAGAGAGCCAACAAATAGAGCAGTAATCTCCAGGATATATAAAGAATTAAAAAAGCTTAACATCAAAAACAAAAGACAAAAACCAAAAACCAAATAACCCAATCAATACATGGGCAAATGACCTGAACAGATACTTCACAGAAGGATATATACACAATTGATCAACAAATATATGAAAAATGTCCAATGTCACTAGCAATTAGAGAAATGCAAATCAAAACTACACTGAGATTTCCTCTCACTCCAGTCAGATTGGCAATTATCAAGAATATAAGCAACAATAAATGTTGGAGAGGATGTGGGGGAAAAGGCACACTCACACATTGCTGGTTGGACTGCAAATTGGTGCAACCACTATGAAAAGCAGTATGAAAATTCCTCAGATAACTAGAATGGAACCACCATTTGACCCAGTTATCCCACTCCTTGGTCTATACCCCATGGACTTAAAATTAGCATACTACAGTGATGTTGCCACATCCATGTTTATAGCAGCTCAATTACAATAGCTAAGCTGTGGAACCAACCTATGTGCCCTTCAACAGATGAATGGGTAAAGAAAATGTGATACATATGCACAATGGAATATTACTTAGTCATAAAGAAGAATGACATTATGGCATTTGCTAGTAAATGCATGGAACTAGAGATTATTATGCCAAATTAAATAACCCAATTCCCCTTCCCCCAAAAGTTCAAATGTTCTCTCTGATATGTAGATGCTGGTTCACAATAAGTGGAGGTTGGGGTGAGTGGAGGTTCACTGAATTGGACAGAGTGGAATGAGGGAAAGAGAGAGGGATGGGAATAGGAAAGACAGTAGAATGAATCAAACATCACTTTCCTGTGTTCTTAAATGAATACATGATCAAACTCCATATTATGTACAATCACAAGAATGGGAAGTTGTACTCCATGTACATATGATATCAAAATATATTCTTCTGTCATGTATAATGAAAAAGAACAAAAAAATTAATAATATTTAAAAAAAATGAAAACAGGAAAAAAATAAATTTGAAATTCAATAACATTATTATTTGTTAAGATAAATGTAAATATACAAAATAAACAAAAACTTAAGTGTATGTAAATAAGGATATGTGCATTTATATATATATATATATATATATATATATATATATATATATATATATTGTCTTATAGAAAATAATTTAAATCTTTACACAAAAAAATGTTCATGAAAAAGAAAAGTCATTGTGCAGTTTTAATGTAAATTCCAATCAGATAATTATAGAAATTTTATCAAGTTTAAGTTATTCTTAAATTTACTTATAAAAGGAAGTCTATAGAATTCTAAAATATATTCTCAAGGAAGATAAATGTGAGGAAAATAAGACATTGAATATTTTGCAAGAGATTAACAATCTTGTCTTTTCATTTAGCACACATTTATTGGGCAGTTTTACTTCCTGGACTCTGGGGGGATAAAACCTATGTTTTCATGTTCTACCATGGGCTACGTCTCAGCCTTCATATTATTTGACAGGTACTCTTCTAGGAACTACTGCGACACAAATGAAAAAAAGAAATCTGGCAAGATTGCTTCCTTTCTCAAGTTTATTTTCTAGAAGTAATGAAAATAAAATCAAAGTCAGTAAAAAAAAAATTCAAAATATGAAAACAATATGATTTCAGACATCAAAAGGGCCATCAATTAATTGATTGGCAACAGAGAAAGACAGAAGTATGAGCTTATTGATAGGGTGTTCACTGAGTTTCTTTTCAAGGACGTGATGTTATATTTCAGACCTCAGTGGGTGGAAGAAGCAAACCACTTAATCTCTCAGCATAAGTCTGGGCCTTGATAACAGGCCAGGCATGTTTGAAGATAACCAAGAAGGCTATTTAGGTTGAGGCCCAAAATGTGAGGAGGCAAACGGTGAGAAGTGAGCCCAGAGAGATTGCCAGGAACTGTACTACTTGGTATCCTGCATGCTGTGGCTGCATTTTGAATTTTATATAAAGTGTGGCAGGAAGTGATGTGATCTGATTTGTGTTTTCAAAAGATCTATTCATCTATTGTGAAGTAGAAAACACTAGAGAAGCAAGAGGTAGGTTGAAATAACAAAAATCCAAGCATTAGATCATGAAATAATGACAGTGGATTAGTGAGCAGAGGCAGTTTTTTCAGATGTGAAAGAGATACCAGAACTTTCTAATTGACTACATGAGAAGCATGAGAGAGAAAGCAGTGAGAATTCTAAGTTTTTGCTTTAGCAATTCATGTTAAATGCAGGACTGTTTACTAAAATGAAACTCACAGGCAGGTGTGACCATATTCCTGAGAAACAACCATAATTTGGATTTGCATGTCATGGATGTGTTGTGCCTAACAGACCTGCATACTGAGTTGTGCAGTACCCTGGTACCCTTCTGTAGAGTGTGGAATTGAGAGGGACCATCCCAGTGGGACATGAATCTAGATGTTATTAGCATGCATTTACCTGGTATTTATTCTTGAGGTGGACTGACTCACCTAACAAATGTCAATAGATGCAGAAGCAAAAAAAAAAAAAAATCAAAGAGAGCAGTATGGTAGTAAGAAAAGCAGGAGGGTTTAATATCTCAGAAGTCAAACAAAAGCAATGTTCCCAACAGTAGGCCATGATTATGATTAATTTATTCAAATGCTGCTGAGAGGAAGAATAACTGAATATTAGATTTGGTATTATTGAGGTTATTGGTGACATTGAGCAGTGCAGAGTAGTATGTATAAAATCTTCACTAAACTGAATTGTAATAATTCATTGTAGACAACTTCTTTGAGGTCTACACAGGAACTATACTTGAGGACACCGCCTTGCATTCCTATTCTTAGAGATGTGTCTGGGAGGCTCTGAGATTTCTCCATTTCAGAGAACGGCCCTAATAATTTTAGAGTAGAATAAAACCAGATGGTTCCTTTTGATTTTTTTCCTTCATAAATGTTTTTGTGAATTCCTCAAAGAAATGTTCTGCCTTTGTCTCCAACCCTCGTATTCCAAATATATGCTGTATACAAAGGCTCTTTAACTTTTCGAGGATAATTTTGCTGCATTGTTAGATTATGCTTTTTATAGCAGTTATTCACCATAATTCTTGAAATTGGAAGGGCCTCTCCAGCCCAGCTTTCTGTGTTTTATGATTCTTGACTTTTATGATTCTTGACTTTGTCAAACTATATCTTGTAGGTCTTACAGCCATTGTAGTTTATAATGTGCATGTGGGGGGAGGGTTCAATATACATTATACATAATAGTTCTTGTCTTTCATAATGAACGACCTCATGTCCCCGTTTTGTGCCTTGCATTTGTTGGATGTGAGTTGGGCCATTTCTGGAATCCTATTACCTTTGCAGCAATTTTCTTTTATGGGTATTTTAGAAGAAAATTTTCCCTGCCGTTGTTCCTCCATCAATCCTATCTATGGTACTTTCTAGACTCATGGAATTTATCAAAATGAATTCAGTGAAATCATCCTTTCATGTTATTCTGTATTGCTACTAATTTTTTTTCTGTTTTATGATATTTTCACACTTTTAGTTGAGGGTAGAAAATATCAAGATTCTTTAAAAAGAAGCATGGCATTTACAAAAAATCTTAGCTTAGAAAAGTATACACAACACAATTCTTTTAAGTGATAAAACAATTATACCTAAAGCTTACTCTTAATCAAAAGCAAGTTCAGGTAAAGAGAAAAATTTACTTATGCTGAAAAAAATATGCTCACTGATGTTAATCCATAGATCTTATTTAGATCATTATTTAGAAGTCACTGAGTTCTGTATAGAATTATTTCATTGAATATAAGAAGCAATATTATAAGATGCATTTGATGACATGCTATAATTAACATGATGATGAATAAAAGGGAAACTTTTGGTCTCTAATCAGGGCAATGTTAAGGCATATGTCCAAGTGATATGACACAAAGTATTAGAAAGTCCTTGGTAATCTAGAATTATTCCAAATTTTTAATAATAGTATCTATTATTTGTGTGGGAACATACAACACAAAGACACACATACACATATAAAAATATGTAAAAATGGTCTGAAAATAATGCTTGAGTAAATATCAAATATAAAATGACTTGGGATAAAGTTTATAATGTAACATGAAACATGCTTTATAGGAGGCATTACATTCCTCAATTCTAACAACCATCCCCTGACATATGTTTTATTATTTTTCTATTGCTCATAGAGGCAAGAATTAAGATATAGGAGTTTAAGTAACTTGTTCAAAGTCACACATTTATTGGTATCTGTTTTAGTTTATTTGTTGTTGCTATAACAAAATACCACTAACTGTGTACATTATAAACAATAGAAGTTTATTTGGCACACAGTTCTGAATGTGGGAAAGTACAAGAGCATGGCACTGGCATCCGGTCTTCTTGCTACATCAAAACATGGTGAAAGGAAAGTGAGCACACATGAGATGAGATACAGTAAGAGAAAACAGCCCTTAAAACAAGCCCACTCTTGAGATGACTAATTCACTTCTACAATAAGGACATTAACCATTCATGAGGGTAGAAGCCCTGAAGACCTGGTCACCTCTAAAAGGTTCCACTTCTTAATACTTTTACAGAGGAAATTCCATTTCAACATGGGTTTTGGAGGGGACATTTGAGCCATATCAACATCAGAAATAGCATTTAGAGCATGGATATCTGGCTCTGGAGTTCAAATTATTTTGTCTGAGAATATTGAAAGACTCTCTTCTGCTTCATTTTTTTTATCCTTCTAAATAACAGGAACTATCACTTAATTAAGTGATAAATATTAGAGGAGGGTATAGGCATTTATAATTTCTTTATGAGTTTAGACTCAAATGAATCTCATTCCACAATATTGAAAAAGTTTTTCATTGTTTCCATAGAAACACTGGTTATATATCTTTGAGAAACCGTGAAAAATGAGACAATTTTTCTGAGGCTGATGAGTAAATACCCATCACTTTTTAAGAATGAAATTGCAAAATAAAAAACTAAACTATGAGCATGCGATAAATTCTTATAGGTTTGTTTTTGAAAATTTTAGTATTTAGGAAATACCATAGTATTCTTGAGATGTCACTATAAATTCACTTAGAGAATTTACATCAAGCATTTTAACATCATTAATTTTGCATTCAATACCATTAACAGGTAGACCAAAGGATTGTGTTGCCACATTAGTCATATGCCTTGAATTTTAGAAAATGTTTGACAAGGAGCTTTGTGTGTGTTTGAGTGTGTGTGTGTGTGTTTTGTGTTGTGGTCATTATAAGAAATGACAACTTGAATTCATAGTTGTCCAATGTGTTGGCATTTTGGTCCTACAAAATCATCTAAAATATATTATGGGTAGGTAAAAGAAAACTGTAATGAGTCTTCCCTTTTAAATATTTTAATAGTTATCTTTGAGAAAACAGTTCCACATTTATTTAATTTGCATTCACCAAAATTAATTGCTTTTTTTAATCACACACAAAAATAGTGTTTCTAGAAATGTGTCTGTGCAAGAGGAAGGAGTGCAGAATCAAAATCCAGCCCAATTTATGACACAATCAATGCTTATATCCCCATCAGTGGTGTGGGATGGAGGAAGGCATAATGGCAATTGCCTGCTTAGGGGATAGATAACATTGCAGGCCCCTGGTGCATGCAATGGGAGGAAATATAATCAGTCAAGCAAATATTATACAAGGCATGGAGTGACCATTGATATTAAGAACTTTCATGAACATAGAAAGTGGAAGTTTTCAGGTAGTCAAGTGGGAATTTCATTGCAATAGTGGAGAATCTATTAATGGGAGGTGGTGATAACAGAATGGGTGATTAGAATGAAAATAAACATGGCAGGTGTTCTTTATCCAAGAAGTCTGGCTGCAGGTAGCAAGATCAGCTGTGGGATCAGTTTTTTGACATTTCAGTTTATTTCTTCCTGTCTCTAGTTACAGAGCTTCAGCCTACTATTCTCTTTATTCTAGGTTAGGGAAATAGCATTTTCACTCCTGAAGTTCTCTTTTCTCAATTATGAAGCAAATTTCTTTCTTTTTATAACCTATTTCATAAATTCAGAAAATCAGAACATAGCCTATTCATTCTTTCAAATTATTACTGATAATTGTTATTATCCTAGCTTAAATAAATTATTTTACCTCTTCGTTTTTTGAAGTGAACTTTGTGATAATGTGAACCTCTTATTTTATGGCATGAAATTAAAGTGATGCATGCTGAGTGCTTAGAATGATGTGGATAAGCTGGTCAGTAACTTGATGTTAGACTGGTGTGACCCATGTCAAACTGCTGACCTGTAGGACTACAAGACAATAAATTTGTGTTGCAGTCATTTGTTTCAGAAACAATAGAAAACTGCAATTATTCTGTTCTATAATATTACTTTGGAGAAAGAGATTTAGAAAGTCTGAAAACACTGGAGGTTTTGAAAATCTTAATATTTTTACATAAACGTTCCTCCACTACTGCCACAGAAATATTCAGAGTGGTCTGGTCGTGGGAACTGGAGCAAGATCAGGGTATAAATTCTGGCCACGACTATAACATGGTAGGTGGTTCCGAGCAAGTCATAGTCCCTTTGGGCATCACTGTTCCTGTTTTGAAAATGGTAAGTAAATATTTACATGCACTAAAGAAAATATTAGAGGAAATATTTCATATTTATTCACATGTGAAGGGAAACAATAAATTATGGCAATTGCAGACTTTACTGTTTTTATTACCCCTGGAAATTCTGGAACAGACCTTTAATTGTCTTTATTTTCAGACTACACATTAAGTATCTGACAGCTAATATGCTCCAGTGTGTTTGGGAAAACTATGCTTAGTATAGTTTTTTATTCTTGAAAGATTATATGGGCTAACATGAACATTGTCTTGTGGTCAATTATTTATTCCTAAAGCCATAAACATACAGCTTGGTCCTGTCTATCTCCTCAGAAAAGTGCATATACTTGGCCCCTATCATTCCATGCCAGACACTGACCTGCAGAAAGGAGTTATTTGTGACATGGTACATCAAATACCTCTTAGAAAAGGATGAGTTTTTAACCCAGAATAACTCCAGATTGGTTATTGTGCCTTAAATTGTTTTTGCATTATATAGAATGGATTTTCAAAGTCATTTCCTTACATCTCACTTTTGTATTTGCCTTCTAATTCTCTATTTTTTTTTTTAAAAAGAAGAGTCATGAATTTTCTTGTTTTCATTCTGTTCTGGCTAGCTTTTCTTAATATATTCTTAGTGAACAAAATCATGAAATGTCTTGTTACATGATTTGTCATATTTCTTTTAAAAAAATCCCACTATCAATGTTTAGAATCTCTTTAGATTTTTAATCAGGTAAAATTATTTCCCTTTTTATAGATATTCTGGATATAATTAAAAAGAAGTGCTTAAACAATGTAGGAGAGGATGGTTTTTGTGTTTCATTCCAGACTCATTTGCTTTTGTTCATATTTAAAATTTCAAATAAATTATTCACATTTTTTGAACATGCAGAGTTTCATTTGACTAAGTATGGTACTTTATACCAGTATTTCACTATAATAGGTAAATATGTCTTCTTAAAAATTTTAGATGTTTCCCTCTTCCCTCATTTTAGTTCTTAGTTAACAGATTTTTTAAAGAGATGCTGAACAGGTTACAAAAATAAAATAAAATACATTTTTTTAAAAAAACATTAAACATTAAGTCAGAGCCCATTTCCTACTCCATATTTCAAGATGTACAGAAAAATACACCCCCTAAAGATACACATATTCAAACTGATGTTCTCCATATTTGTTAAGTACCATGGCTGACTCATTTGATGATGCAGAAATATTTCAACACAAAATTGATTTAATCACCAAATCATTGCTTTTATCAATCCTCACAGTATTTTCCTAAAAATTATTTCTGCACAAAATGGCAAATAATCTGACTATTAGGAACAGATTTAGGAACCAGAAGAAAAAGGATGTAATGACTAACTTTAGCCATCCAGCTGATGTTTATTAAATGCCATATTGGAGCAGACAATCGGAGACCTCCCTCAAATAATTGAAGCCAATGCTTAAGCACCAAATGTAAATTTACTTGGATTCAGTATAACATGCAACATTGTTTCTGTGGAAAGTGTTTATAGTAAGTCTCTTGGATATCAAGTAAAAGGTTGGACCTGCATGTGGTGTTCTTTCACAGGAGGGGTGTTATATAGTTGGAAATGATCATGCGTTAGCTCAGCAAATATTGGGAAAATCTTCTTTATAGCATGTGAAATTTGTAAGAGAGCTTCATTGGGTTGTATGAGGGAGTATTAGGGTTTAGTTAAGTGCAAACAACTACACAAAGTTTCATAAATGAACGAAACAAAAGGCACCAAAATTTAAAAGAATTGGATTTCCTTGGACATGTATTTCAGTGAGGGATTTAATTGTAATAACAAGTTTAGTCATTGAATAACTTCCTTTCTCTTGCCCATATCACTTCTAGAAAAGGAAATCCTGTCCTAACGTTAATATTATGAGGATCTAGGTGTTAAGGTGGGATTAAAGGCCATGGTTTGAAGTCACACCAACCTTGTTTAAATACCATCTCTTATTTAAAACAGGTGGGATGCTGACTTAGTTACTCATCCTCTCTGGAGTTGCTTCTTTTATTTCAAATCCAGTATCAAAGTAGCCACAAGGTTGTGAATTATTTAAGGAACATGACAGAGTCTCTGTACACAATGTATGTACCATAAGTACCTATATCCTACCCCTCATCGGCTACTTGCCACTTGCGGACAGACATTGCAGATGCATATACTCCCCTTCTTTTCTCATTATCATCTCTTCAAATTTTTGTTGCTATGCTCTGCCCAGCTCCTGGAGCATTTCAATACAAAATTTAAACAACCAAGTCTGTGCTATCATCTGATTTTCTTCATTTTGATCATGCAAGTACACCTTGCTTCCAAGGAGTCTCTATGTATTTCTGGAACCCTAACAATAAAATAGCATTCAAAGTTTCCTCAAAGGAAAATGATGTATGCCTAAATGCAGAAAGGAATTTTCAGGCCCGGAGGCCTCTGAATTTCTAGAAAATTACTAAATAATAAAAACAATTTCTGAAAGCTCTTCTTGTGTTACTAATATATATGGAAAAGTCAGACAATTGTAGTTTTACTGGTTTTTTTTTTATTAAAAACATTGTTCAACTATCCAATTCTAAGCTGTTGCATAGATTAGACTCAATTACGTCCTCTGAAAACAATCCTTGACTCTAATCAAGAAGGTCAGAAAGCATTTCAAGCAAGTAATCAACATCGGCTAAAGAAGTATAAATAATTGTGAATATTTTTATCAGAATTTCTTTCTGGAAACATTAGTCCTACATTACATACTCTAGGTTCTGCAATTGAAAATATTTGATTTCATGAAGATAGATGATTGAAAAAGGCAGATTTAAATCTAAACAATTTTGGTTGTGGGACATGAGATTTATGCAATCCAAGAATCCCAAATAATTGAAGAGCGCTATTTATTCATTTTTAGAGAATAAACATGCAGTTTTTGAAAAAGCAATGTAATTAGTGTTTCAGAACAAATTTCTGTCATCGTTTCTAGCATTTATGGGCTATATTAGAATTGTCATTATGTGAGTAGCTGTCTGTGTTTTATATACTTATGAATACCTATTATACATGCAAGACTCTAGCAGATACTGAGTGTTTTACAGAAGTATAATACACAGACACCATTTTCAAGAACATAAGAAAGCTAAACAGTACAATGCCATAAAAGAAATATCACAATTTCAATAAAGGCTTTCCTGAAGAGGTGACTTACATGAATTTAGAAGATGGGTAAGATATATAAATGGAACAGGCAGCATATTTTTCTGGGGCATTATGTGCATAGACATAGCAATGAATACAGCTTAATTCTTTCAAGAGTCCACTACTCTGCCTCCATGGTAGGTTTATAGAATCAGAGTTAGTAGTTTGACTTAAAGAGAAAAATACAAAGTTATTATGTAATAAATCTAAGGCCATGCATTTTTAGAAGTGTAGTATGTCTTTCCTAATAGAAAATTTAGTTTTATGGGTGTGGGGTTGTCTGTGAACTTAATATTTAAAAAGTAAATATCACAGAAATATAATAGCTTTTATTATTATTATTATTACTATTACTACTACTACTACTACCATAATCATCATCCACATCATTATCATCACTATGTTTATTTTAGAGTGCATGAATGTGAGACTAGGATAAACGTTAACTATAGTAACAGTAAAGATATGAATTTGAGTAGTTTTAAGACTCTGAGCAATTTCAGTGTTTATTCAACCACTGATAAAACTGACTTGCTAAATATGATCCCCAAATTCAACACATCATGGGGAAGTTAAAACACACTATGTTGTTAAAGCAATTCTTATTTTCTCATCATTCTTAAAGAAGTTTCATATTCTTTAAATAATATTGCCTTCAATATTGGCACAAGTATATTCATTGAATTAACTATCTAAAAGCTTATGATAACTCAGACTCAGTAACTATAAAGCATCCTATGTAATATTTTTATATAAATGCCATATCAAAGTCAAATTGGGAAGTTATTTACTTAATGTTTTAATGTGTATTAAAATATTCTTTAAAAAAAAGATCTTCATTCACCCCTTCTCACTTAATATTGTAATTCTGTTGAAGATTTTGAGTTCTTATGATCCAAGTTACTAGCTATGTAACATCAGCTGCTATTTCAGTCTCATTTCTTTTTCTGTTCTCTTTAGTTTTGTTTTTTTTTTAACCATATTTCTATCAAATACAATGTAAATCACATTTCCATCCTTGGAAGTACTGAATGGATTAAGAGAGATGATGTTCATCCCGTAGATTATTCGGTCAACTCAGTGTTCTTGTAGATAATAAATATCAAGGAATTTGTAGATATTTTTATGTTTTTTTTTCTCAGAAACTGGGTAACATTTGAAGAAAATCTGTAAGAATTTCTGGATTTTTAAATAAATCAATGGATAAACAAAAATTTAAAATAAAGATATAATTAATAATGATTATAGACAACTCCTTTGTAGCTCTCATATTTGGGAATGTCCCTGAGATTCTTACAAAACTCTTCAACATGAAGCATTCGGTAGAATATAATTTGATGCCTCCATGTTAGGAATGGACAACCAAGATTCAGCAAACAGTTGCTTGGTTTGACCAAAGTAAATATTAACTATTCTTTTCTATAGCATCCACTGCTTAGAATCACTGAAATACTGTGGTTGATGAGGGCAAATCAAATATTCAAAGACAAACACACCTGTTGATGGCTGACTGAAAAGTTGAAAATTGCCAGATTTATGGTGTCTTACAAATATGCAAGTTTTACATCAAAGAAATTCAAACAAAATATAAAACTAATAGATATATTTGACATCTAACATAGCTACTATAATATGTATTATTAAAATTTATATTCTGTAAACCAAATCTTCGTCCTCAAATTTAGTTATAAGAAACTGATAATGATATTCATTGTTGTGAAATATATATAACCAGGAATTTTCTGCACATATCTGTGTCAGTATAACTTTCTATTAGTAAAGGTGATATTTTAAACATTGAATTCAGTGAGACATAAAAAGTGTAAACTTCAATAAATACATTAAAAAACAAAAAAGTGCTTCATCAGGAGACAAAGTTTAAAAAAGAAAATCTATTCTACCATGATATTGATTTTGACCTTCCACTTTCCATTTTAAAATTTTGCATTTAATTAGCAATTTCAGACAGATTCTGAGAAATATATTAAAATATTGTGTATGAAATTAAGACACTTAGATAAAATATTCTGGTATGTATTGCCTTGTTAGTAAACAAAATGTATTTACATTGTGTTTTTAAATTCAGACATATAAGAAGAAACAACCAGAAAGGTATAAAACTCTCAACTTAATTTTGAGTATGAGTTTGCTGGTTCTATTACATAGGTGGTGTGCATAGTGTATGCTTATTAATACCAGCTGACCTACATGAAGGTCCTTTCAGTGGTATAAGTGAATTTTCATAGAAAAGTGACAAAAGGTTATAAACTCTATACAAATTTCATATAACTTACAATAATGTACCACACACATAATATTTTAAAGAATTAAGTTCCACATGATGGAATGCATTTAAAGGTCATTTTTGAAGCTTTTTTTTTGTTTGTTTTTTAATTAGCATATTGGCTGTCCTTGTAGGTGTAGATAGCAATTATAACACTGAAATACCAATGCTGTTATGTCAAAAATAATATTTCAAGGTTAGCACAGAGATACAAAACCCCTGAAACAGAAAGAATAGGACAAGCTATATAATTTACCAAATTTGGAAAGTAGAAGGTAGATATAAAAAAAATAATGCTTAGACAACAGGAGCTCAATGGGAATGTGCCAGAAAAAAAATGTATTTCAATTTTGTTTTTTCACAGATAATTCAAGAGTTCCGTGAAATTTAATCATTTATCCTGTCATGTGATACATAAATGCTATGCCTTAAAAGTAAAACCCTAGTTTTTTGCCTTGAAATTGAGTTTTTTGAAATCAAGAGTAGCCACATCAAAGTGATAGATTGAAATATATCAAAAAAATTCAAAATATGTTTGTCAACAAAAAATTACATTTTTTAAGGTAAAGGCGTTTTCTCTACTAATATTACAAAGAAAAGTATAGGCAATCTTTATTTTGTATGATTCAGATATAAAAAAATTTTCACATGATTAATTCTTGTTCTGTCTGATTTTATAGTCAGAAGTGTCATAGACCCATCAGTTTCTTCATTAGAACTCTGGAAATCATTATGTGCTCCAAATTATTGGAAACCTATGTTTGTCAGAGCCCTGTCCACCCTTCCAAAAGCCTTCTTGAAAACCCAACATTGTATGATTGTAGTTGTTTATAAAGATCTTCCAGAAAGACATCAAAATATAGCAACTTAACTGTGGTCAGTGAAAGGAAAGAGATTCAATCAAGAGATTTTATTGGGGGGCTTCCCGGAGGGGAAGAACAGGAGAGGCAGAGAGCAGAGAGAAGAGAGGAGGAGGGCAGAGAGGGAGAGGAAGATAGCAGAGAGGAAAGAAGAGGAAGAGGGCAGAGCGAAACAGAGAGGAGAGAAAGAAGAGGAAGAGGGCAGAGCATGTGAGTTTGCAAGTTTTGGCTTAAGATGTGGCCTGTGCTGATTGGCAGGGTGATTCAGGACCTGTAAGCTGATGCTGTGTCCTGCAGGGATTGGTCAAGAAAACCCTTGAATTTGGCACTTTTTGGCTTGGAACCCTTCAGAGAGGAGGGGGAGGGATAAGGGCTTATGGGATGTTCTCTGTTCTTGCAAGATGAGACTGAAACTTAACTTCAGCGAGGAGTCTCCCACACACCCAATAGACAGAACTTAAAAAATTGCCATGGTAGAAGATCTGACAACCATTCACAATTGATAAAGAAATTTGGTTATTTCTGTAGTCTACAATAATTTTAACATAGGATTATTACTAATAACATATACCAAGATATATCAGATTTCTTCATATCTAACACAATTTGGAACATGCATGGACTCTCTTGTCCAGCGAGGAGGCCCACAGAACAGCATAGAGGGGAGTGTGGCTGTGGAGTCACTAATCAAGACCTCGGGAGACCAAGCAGGAAGCAGGTCTGATTTTATTGTGCAGTTACCATGTGTATATACTCAGGCAGTAGCTAAGCAGATTACAGGCAGCCACCAATGCAATTGCTGGCCAACTGTCCTTGCAGTGACCAAACAATGAGCTGGCCATGGAGCAAGTTCAGGGACTACGACATGCAGCCTGGCGCCCAGGGGCTACCTTCGTAGTAATGATTTGCGCTCACAGGCTGAGCATGGGGGAGTGGATTGCCACTCACACGCCCTTAAAGTATGCTATGTATGCGGTACTCCATGCACCTGTCCCCACAGGAACACATAATTAATGCATTTATACAAATATATGCTTTTTGAACTTTCCAGGGTCAAAGTTTTAGATTGAAATGTTTTAATTTTAATATTTGATTTTTATAAATTTGTTAAAATTATCAAAAGTTCTAAGACACCTAGCATGGCCATAATTTCATCAAAGTAACAATAAAAGATTTTAAAAGTAAATATAGAAATTATACAGTGTTAAAAAAAACCACTTAGCTCTTTCAATATTTAGTAGGCTTGTTTTATTTAGAACCTATAAAATAGTGAAGAGCTCAAAAACTATATTAATAAAACAATATTTATTTCCTAAGAGAGTTGCTATATTTTGTATTTCCTATGAAAAACAAATCATTGTTTTAGGAAAGCTTTGTTATTTTAACAGAGGGGACTAAATTTCAGTATAGTATTAGTGTATTTTGCTATGAAAACTTATTTTTAAAATAATAGCCTATAAATTCTCTTTCATTTTAGCCAACTTGATTACATATAAAATTTCTTTCATAAGATTTATCTTCCACCAAACCTTGTATACAACATTAGTGTTTGTGTGTGTGTGTGTGTGTGTGTGTGTGAGAGAGAGAGAGAGAGAAGAGAGAGAGAGAGAGAGAGAGAGAGAGAGAGAGAGAGAGAGAGAGACTGCAGATTGAATCTGAGTCCTTACACATGGTAGGCAAGCACTCCACCATTCAACTATATTCCTTGTCCTATAAACCTTTTATAATTGGTTCAAACTTTCTATAAGCTGCCTGAATGCCTGAATCTTCAGTTTATGCAAGAGTGTGCACACACACACACATTCAAATTTAGGACAAAATTTAGTTTCTTTGAAAATTTTATTTTCTTTCTTATTTTGAGCACACAAGATTTTCTCAGTTAAAAATTACTCTTTAACCTTCTTTATCAAAAATGCATACTCATACTTACAACTTTCTGATAAAATGTCCTACTTTCCTCACAGAATTGTTTCCCTTCTTATTTTTCCTTTTAACTACCAAACATTAATCCTTATCAATTGTGAACCAACCTTCTGTAGACTTTTAACTACCAAACATTAATCCTTATCAATTGTGAACCAACCTTCTGTAGACTTACACCCATATGTCATTTCTTGAAATACATGCTTTCTCATAACACCATTTTTGATTGTATAAACAGATACAAATACACGTGGCATTTTTTACCATGTAAAAACTTTTAAAGTTTATCAACTTGTAAGAGGGTGGCTCCTTTGGAGTTTTCCTTCATGTTTCCCTCCGGTTGCCCTTCGGCAAAGTTGATTCCCCTCCTTAATTGTTTTTCAAGTACTGCATGAAGAAGAGCCTCACCTGTTAGTTGCTGGATCTTTCTTTAGATTTACAGAAACTCTAGGGACCTTTGTGATACCTCTCCTTAGTCATTAATTTTGTAAATCAACTGACAGTGTAAGGGTCAGGCGAAGTGTGGGAGAAAGAGACCACCAAGTGACCACTCATGCAATTGGCAGAAGGGGATTTATTGAACCAGCATGCTGGGGCTCCGTGCCCACTCAAGAAGGGAAAACAGCCCAGAGCCCCAAGCAGGGGCTGAGCACTGCTTAAGTACACTTTTTTTTGGGAGGGCGGGGATTTTACATACATCACAGTCTCCTTTAACAAATCATTATACACCGCGGGAAAATCAAACAACAACTCCTAAACATGATTAGTTCATTCATTGGCGGGAACAGGTCAGGCTGGAGTGATAGGTCATTTCTAAACGGGGTACACATTCAAACTGATTGGTTTTAGGGCCTAAAGGACTACGTGACCAGTTACACAGAGACCTGAATTATTAAACAACCAAACAGTCAGGGGAAATGTTTACTGGGCGGTTCCAAGCATTGTCCTAACAGCTACAGAAATTTCAGGTTTTGCAGGTAGCATAGAAACCTAACAATACCTCCTTTACATTTTAACTCAGACCTTGCAGCTTAGAAACTTTATACAATGCCCGGTCTTTTACCCTTTAACTTTTACATTTTAACTTCAATTTCTTTTACCCTTACAACAGAAAATATGTAGATTAATGTGAGGTTTACCTTGCAGAAAAAGAATATGCCTGTCTAAATAGAACTGTAGGCACTAAGTACCTTGAGATGGAGGTCCATGGTGATGCTCCAGAAAAGTCAAAAAGGGAGACACATTATAATGACTCCCTTAGCACATAACCTTCTTCCCCATCTTTTTTTTCCCTCCCTACAAAATCCCTTTGCACCTCAGACCCCCTCAAAGATAGAGCCTTGACAATCTCTCCATCCTTTTCAGGGTCAGCCCTCTAATAAACCTGATTCTTTCCTACCACCTCTCAGCAACCACATATTGCCTTTGAGTGGTGGTGAAGTAGGAACAAAGGACAGGCAGCTAGTGTAGACAGATGATTTCTGGGGTGAGGAAATGCTAAAACCTTCAGGACACTTCCGCTCCTCCTCACTTGTAGTGAAGGTTACCTGCCTTTAGGGAACTGTTCCTCCTAACCGAAAATTGTTGATGGAATACCTCCTGGGAGGCTCCTTCCTGCCCTTTTGGGCAGACACTTGAGAGGCACCCTGGAAGGCTTCTTTCCCACCTTTTGGACACATAAACAAGAAAAGGGAAAGAGAGAGCATGGGATAAAAAGGGGCAAGACACCCCATTTCCATGAATAACAGCTCATGATCCCCTTCTTCTCTGTTCTGTCCTTTAAATAAACTATTTTTCTGAACTTGCCTCAGCATTTCTGGGGTGTTCAATCTTTGACACAGGGAAATGGGACTGGGATCATATTCTCAACACGGGATTCAGTGGGATGTCCAGATTTATTCCAGTAATAAACCTGCGTTCAATAATTGACATTTTAGCAACTTATTTAGAAATGACCTAGACATTTAATAAAAAATACAGACTTTATTATATGATTTAAAAATTTCAAGTTAAGAATAAGATTTTGAAACTAAGAAAAATTTGTTTATCAATATTCACCCTATTTACATTTACCCAATTTACTCATTATTATCGATCATGTCTAAATTGCTGAAAGAAAGATTTGGAGGCTTTGAATAAAGGTAGCTAGACATCATCAAGTTATCCCTGTTAAACATTTCCTAGTAAGTGGATATTAGGCAGTTATCACATAAGCAAAAACTATGAAGTACATTCATAAAAATAGACAGAAACGAAGATTATAAGACTCTTCTTTTTGGTACTTTACTTGCTAGCTTCTAAGTTTTTTTTTTTGTTTGTTTGTTAAACCACCAATCTTGTGATTACATCTTCTATTGCCCCAGGAGACCTTTGATAGCTAAGCAACCTTAAATTTGCATTTCCAAAGATATGAGTTTTTGGTGAAAGAAGATAGTAAATTTACACTTTAAAGAAACAGAACTAAGATTTTAACACTGCTATTTGCTGAGACAAAGAAGGGTGTAAGTAAAGGCTGGTTAAGATAAGGGATCAATGATAAGGCTTGTTGTGCAGATTTAAGATTCTACTTTATTTCTGTTCCATAAGAGTCCAAGAGAAAGAGACATAAATGTTATTTATAGGTGTAAGTTTCTTTTTCAAGGAATTTTTAAAAGCCAACTAAAATATTCTCCCCCAAAAATCATATTGTGGAGATCAATCTATTGATAGTTTTATGGCTTTTTATGGTAGCTGTTTCTTAATTAGATTACTGAATATAGAGCCTAGCCTTTTAACAAATAGTGTGAAGATATGTAATGGTCCGGTGAAGCGTCGGAGGAAGAGACCACAAGAGACTGGCTTCATGCAATAAGCAGGAGGGAGTTTATTGAGGATCCAATTTAGCGTGCTGAGGCTCCAGGCAGGCTCGCTCAAGAAGGGAGGGCAGCCCAGAGCCCAGAGCAGAGATCAAGCAGTGCTTAAGTACACTTTTTGGGGAGGGTGGGGGGCTTTGTATACATCAGAACAAATCATCATGAGGCGTGGGAAAATTGAACAACAACTCCTAAACATGATTAGTTCATTCATTGGTGGGAACAGGTCGGACGGGGGTGATTGGTCACTCCTAAGCGGGGTACACATTCAAACTGATTGGTTTTAGGGCCTAAATGACTACGTGACAAGTTACACAGAATCCCAGGTTATTAGACAACCAGGGAGTCAGTGGGAATATTTACTGGGCAGTTCCAGTATTGTCCTAACAGCTACAGGGATTTCAGGTTTTGCAGGTAGCATAGAAACCTAACAATACCTAATCCTTTACGTTTTAACTCATACCTTACAGCTTAGAAACTTTACAATACCCAGTCTTTTACCCTTTAACTTTTACGCTTTAACTTCAATTTCTTTTACCCTTACAGATCATTTTCTATGCCTGCTGGACCCAAGGTAGTATTTGGGATGGTCTTTTGAGAGTTTTCTAAATTTACTTATTTTAATTTATTTTATGGGTTTCAATCATTTTTAGAAATAAAATCTAGCCAGGAAGAAATTTTAGAGTTTGTAGATTTTCATAGAAGTTTAAATAAGGTTGTTTTAGTTGTCTTAATTGCTATGCATGCTCTAGGTATATCTGCCTTTTGGGAAAATAAGATGTGCCTGTGTGTATGTGTGTGTTATGAGTTTCTGAGAAATCCCTATTGACAGGATAGATCCACACAGATGAGACAAAGAGAAAGAAGTAAAAATAGAGAACTTGTAACAAGAACTTACAAAGGAGAGACTAGCCACTGACCTAACTCCATTTTCATTCCATTTTGCCTTTCTGACTTTTCTTCTGAGCCATACTTCTCTGCAGTAAAGTTGAATTCTAGAAACAAGAGGTTTGATGGAAAAACATCTTGTGACATGAGTAGACACTATGCTCTAGGTAAAAAGAACTTTCTTATTGTCATCAGGATCTGCCCCCAAATTCTGAGATAATGATGCACCAGACCAGGACTGACCTAGATCAACAGCTTTGGCAGCTGTGTAATCCCTACAGCTATGTGGACCTGCCACCTCCCATTCCCTTCTCTTTTCTGGAGCTGGGGATCCAATCCTGGGGCATTTTATCACTGTGCTACACTACATCCCCAAGCCTTTATTTTATTTTATTATTCTTTTGAGGTGGGGGTCTCACTAAGTTGCTAAAGATTTTGTAAGGGACCGGCGAACGATGGAGGAAGAGACCACCAAGAGACTGACTCATGCAACAGCAAAAGGGGGTTTATTGCAGATCCAGCATGCTGGGGCACTGTGCTCACTCAAGGAGGGAGAGCAGCCCAGAGCCCCGAGAACAACTTGAGCAGGGTTTATATACATTTTTTAGGGAGGGCAGGGACTTTACATACATTACAGTCCCCCTCAACAAATCACCATACACCACGGGAAAATCAAACAACAACTCTCGAACATGATTAGTACATTCATTGGCGGGAACAGGTCGGGTGGGGGTGATAGGTCAGTCCTAAGAAGGGGGGTACATTCAAACTGATTGGTTTGGGGCCTGAATGCCTACGTGCCAAACTGCACAGTGCCCAGGTTATTTAACAACTAAATGGTCAGGGGGAATATCTACTGGGCAGTCCCGTGAATTGTCCTAACAGCTACAGGAATTTCAGGTTTTGAGTGTAGCATAGGAACTTAACAATACCTGGTCTTTTACATTTTAACTCAGGCTTTGCAGCTTAGAAGCTTTACAAAGCCTGGTCTTTAACTTCAGTTTCTTTTATCCTTTAAATTTCACTAAATTGCTGAGGCTGGCCTCAAATTTGTCATCATCCTTTCTCAGTTTCCTAAGTCACTGGGATCATAGGTGTGCACCACGTGCTTGACCCTCATTCTCTTTCCATAAAACCTCTAAGACAATATCATCCCCTCGAACCTAGGGCTAAGGACATGGATTTCTTTTATTATAGGACAGAGACCTACTTTAAAACTGCGGTAGTGATGAAGTCCTTTTCACCCCATTTCTTGCAATTATACTGGAACAATTTCAGACATATCACTCAATAACAGGCACAAGTTTATTAGAAGGGATAGGAAAGGAGAAAAGGGGATACTCTCAACATGAATAGATAGCATAGACAGTAAAGGAGTGGTAGATAATTAAGGCTATTGATGCCCCCCTTCTCTAAATGTACAAATGTATGTTACCTATTAAAAATGGATTACACTGTGGAAACATTCCAAAAATTACAGCTTATTCTTTTGTCCCAGGGAGGGGGAAACAGGAAAAGTGAGATGGATCTGAGTGAAGGCTATGAACTCAATGACAAAAAAAGGCACAACCAATCAGACTGTCATGGTCCTGAGTGATAATCTTAGCATTTTTCTAATACCTGATCAGCATAAATATTGAAGAATGCCTAAACCTAGCAGTCCTACAAACTTCTAAGTGAGTACACTTATGTGGCTACCCTTTATGGGGACCCCTTTCACTCAGCAAGAGCTTCGGTTCATTTTGCTTAACTCTTACTCTTTATTCTCCACTCTCTGTAGATTTTATTCTTAAGAGTTCATGAGATAGGCATATTTTGCTTAGCATGATATTCTCCAACTGCAACCATATACTGTCAAATTCCATAATTTTACTCTTCTTTAAAGCTGAGTGATATTCCATTGAGTATATATACCACATGTTCGTTATCCATTCATCTATTGAGGGACACCTTGGTGGGTTTCATAGTCTAGCTCTTGTGAATTGAGATGCTATCAACATTGATGTGGCTGCATCACTATAGTATGCTGATTTTAAGTCCTTTGGGTATAAACCAAGGAGTGGGATAGCTGGGTCAAATGGTGGTTTCATTCCCAGTTTTCTGAGAAATCTCCATACTGCTTTCCATAGTGGTTACACCAATTTGCAGGCCCACCAGCACTGTATGAGTGTACCTTTTTCACCACATCCTTGTAAACATTTATTGTTGCCTATATTCTTGATGATTACCATTCTGACAGGAGTGAAATAAGCCAATCCCACAAAACCAAAGGCTGAATGTTTTTTTCTAATATGAGGATGCTAATTCACAATAAGGCATGGGCACTAGGAAAGAATAGCATTACCTTACATTAGGTAGAAGGAAGAGATGAGAGGGAGGGAAGGGGATGTGCAGATAGGAAACAGACATTATTACTATATGTACATATGTGACTGCATGACCAATATGATTCTGCAACATGTATACTCAGAAAAACGAGAAATTATATCCAATCTATGTATGATATATCAAAGTTCATAAATTCATTCTACTATCATGTATAACTAATTAAAACAAATTAATTTTTTTTAAAAAAAGAGTTTATCAGACAAGAAGAATCTAGAAAGAAACCACTGGCAGTTTGCTGATGAGAGGCAACAGTAGCAGGTGTCTCCTACTATGGAGCAGAGAGAGTTGTAAAACAAATGGTCCTCGCCTGCCACGATCAAATGAGCAGAAAATTTGATTTCAAAGGGAAAGAATGAGTCTCTCGAGTTTTATTGGGGGTTCCACAGCAGTTTCCCGAGAATCCTGTGCAGGTCTATCTTTTGATTTAATAGACAGCATATGAACTTCATGGACCACCTACCATAGTAGATGGCACTGTGCTTATTAAGTAGGAGATTTTAAGGAAATTGAATCCTCCTGTTTTTTCCTCAACTTCCTGCTGCCTTAATGGACTTATTATCCCTTGAGTAATCCTAAACAAGCTTTCTTTGAGAAGGTCTTGATGTTTGGGTTGCCATAGTGATTAAAGCTTGTGGATAGTTTCCATAATAAAGGAAGGTCCACTAGGGTATATCCTACTCTGGAAGCCCTTTTTCTTCAAGGGAAGTCATAATGACTATGGGGTGGAGGTTTGGCATACCAAACCCTCATCTTCCAGGTACTTATCTATCAAATAAAGTTCCCTGTCCTCTTCATTGTCTTCTCTCTGCTTACCCATTCTTGGCTGACTAGCTACCTAACACTTTTGTCTTCCTGGTGTAGCTGATTAAAGTTCCTTTCAAGTTTTTCTGCCTTACCTTTTTCAGTTTGGCCTTGGGGGCAAATGGTGAGATTTGACATGTTGGGTCCTCAGAGTCGGGTCTCTGACCTAAAACTTTGGTAAGAGCTCCACTTAGAACATTATAGGCTTCAACTTGTAAACACTCTTGATAGAATTAGAAAGCCCCATTGTTTAAGTGGCTTCAGTAATCTGGGGAAGAGGCAAATTATAGCTTTCATATACCTGTATCATTTTAAGTTTTCTTTTACCCAAACTTTTAAAATAAACAAGGTTTGTTCATTTGAGTTTGGGGACACATTGTTTAATTTTTCTCCAATCAACAGTTTTAGGAAAGACTCGAGGAATAAACTGATGAAAGGCTGGAGCTAATTTTTGTGCCTCATTGAGTTCCTTGGCTGTCTTTTTATTACAATTCTCAAAAGTTTTGTCCAACTAACTTTAGCGAGTCATGCTTTAACTTTTCCTTCTTCCAATGATGTGTACAAATTGGTAAAAATCAGAGTGACTCGGCTTATAAGTTTCAAAAACTAAATTAAATTCCTTGGCAATCCCTGTAGGTTCAGTGGCAGCCTTGGGAAGTCTTTAAAAGTGGCTTTAGCTCAGCACTAATTCAAGGGGTATACAATATTCAATGTTCCCATTGACTCGTGGGCCTAATTTAAAGTGGCCCACAAGGACAGAGGGACTATTGGGACCTGGAGAGTGGTCTGTCGTGATGGAATAAGTAGTGGCAGTGAGGGAGAGGGGTGGGAAGAAGGCAGAGATAGAGAAGAAATATGAGGAGAGCAGAAAACATAGAAGAAGCAACTTTAGAATACTAGTTCAGATATATCCTCTAAAGATCCCCATTTTAGCCATTGGAGTTTAAGACCATCCTTAGATTTGGCTGTTTTCCTAGGTACAGGCAAGATGAGGTGCTATACCTATTATACATATAGCTGGAAATCTAGGTACAGGCTCTCCATTGGAAAGACTATCAGGTTTGGAAGATCAGTTTCCTATAATTTGCTTCCTTGGAAAGTGACCATGTCTGGAAAGTATGTTGGGTCACGTATGTTCCTGTGTTTCTTGTAGGTATAGATTCTCAAGGTATTGCCCTTGAGTCTATAACATTCTCTTTAGCGTCTTATAGTAAGTGGGGTTCTCAAGGTACCAGGTGTCTGGTTTCTATGCGTACCTCCAGGATGAGCAGAAAGTTCCCTAAAATTGTTCTGATCACCAAGAGCGCTGCATCATGGACTGTTGTGCAGACACTCAGTAAGGCTCTAGTGGTCTATACTGCCTTTCATGGTTAGAGGGAGAAATGGCTCATCTTCAGAACGGGATTTGCTCTCATGTGTTTTAATCAGGGTCAGAATAAAGTGGGCAGGTCAGAGTCAAAGGTGGACATGAATCACAAAGCAAAAGATCAACTGCAATTTGGCAAGTGCTTATACTAAATTGGCCAAAAGAAAATCCTTAGAACCCTTCCTGGTAAATAACTGTGCCCTTATCCCAGACCTTAACTGCAAATGAATGTGGAAAGCACTATCATTCTCTTTATTGAGATAAAATTCTACTAATTCTCACAGCGAAGAGTCAGCAAATGGCTTGAATAAAGCCCATTCTTATATCAGGGGTCTCCTTCATGCTTTAAATGTAGCCCTTGCTGCTTTACCTTAGCAGCTTATTCCAAAACTCACATTTTTTCCCTTTCCTCCTCTTCCTCTCCTGCTTCCTAAAAATGGGAAAAAACAAGATTAACTTTCTTCAAGGCCTTAAACTAAATTATCTGTCCTTTGGTTGCTGGAATGTAGGAATGAAGGAATACAGCCCTGGGCTGGTACCAGTGGGTATGAGAAATGGCTATCTCTCAAGACTATAATTGAATTATGACTCCTGTCAGGGCACAACTGAAGTGTAGCCTCTGTTTCCTCTCTTTAAAAATCCACTGTTCCTCCTGGCAGTTAGAATCAAAGGCTCTGGGATGGGAGTCCACTGTGCATGTTTGTATGCTAGTAAAGCAATAAAACTTCTTTTTCCTTTTTCTCAAAACCTTGTCCTTGTCATTGAATCAGTGGTGGGGACAAAGACTGAGTTTTCAGGCTCATTCTCAACTAAAAAACTGGGAGACCTGGTGTCCTGAGAGGACTCACCCCTGGCCTCTGGTTCTTTCTGTAGTCAAAGAAAACAATGGAATCAATTACTAGTTCTACAAGCTGAGTTCAGACAGAGCTACCAGCATGAGCAAGGAGAGCCACTTTGTGTCCCAACTATATTGTCAAAAAATGTCAACCTAAAATGCAGAATCTCGTACAACTCTGTAAAATATTTTAGTTGAATCAAGTGTGAGGATGGCCACGTTGGAATCATGTGTTATAGTTGCACAGAACTAGTGCTCTGAAATGGTGTCCAGGGGGTCTGGTTTTATAGATTAAAAAGAAAATGAGGTTTTAGCAAGTTGCTTGCTACAGTTAACACTAATCAACAATAGCACAGGCTGTTGTTTGGTTGTTGGTCACTTATGTTATAAATTCCAGGGAAGAACTGCAATAATCAGAACAAGGTTTTGAGAAACTGATGTGACTCCATTTTTAAAAGTAAGTAAATAACAGCAGCTTCTACCTCAAGGCCTGTCCAACGAGGGGGCGTGACCCTTGTCCTTGGAAAAACCCACAGAGCACTCCTAAGCACATACCCACCCTGCTGAGTTGTTTGTAAATAACAGAAGAGGTCTGCGGGCCAGGTGTCCCCGACTCAGTTGGGCTAGGTGAGCAACCCCCCTAGCAACCTCCAATCAGCATGAGACAGGGAAAATACCTGGAATGCTAGATGACCCCCAAGTAGTTTATGGTGGTTGATAACATGTTGGGAAACCATGTAGTTTAGCATGTACACCCCTTGTGGCCTAAACCAAGTTCAAATGAATCCCCCGTTATGCTAACCAATCACCCCTACCCAACTTGTTCCCGCTATTGAATGTGCTAATCAGTGTTAAGAGTTGTTGTTTGATTTTCCCACAGTATGCAATGATTTGCTGTGTGATGTTGTGATGCATAGAGTACCCCCCAAACCTATAAAATCTCACTGAACAAAGGACCGGGACCCACTCCCTGGGACCACTGCGTCAGGAATGGTTGTGAGTCCAGTCTCGAGCTTGCAATAAAGACTCTTGTGTGATTGCCTCTGATTCAGCTCATGGAGGTCTATTGGGGTCCCACCAATCTGGCATAACAGTTTTTACTAAGGCAATTTGTTTTCTTGATAGCATCAAGAAGCCAACAGAACTTTGTGTGCTAGACCAGAGTCATTTAGGCTCATTTCTCATTCTCCTTCTAGGACATATTTTGTGAAATCATTTCTGTAACATTTGAATACTTTCTCAAATCAATGAGATAGACTCTTAGTCACTAAAAATAATATGCTTGAGAAACATCTGATGGTCTAGAGTATTATTAAGTATATAAAATTAAACAAAAATCAAGTTGGGCATGGTTGTACATAACTGTAATCCCAGAAATTCAGGAGGCTAAGGCAGGAGGATCACAAGTTCAAGACTAGTCTGTGAAACTTAGTGTGATCCTGTCTCAAAGTAAAATATAAAAAAGTGCTGAGGATGTAGCTTAGTGGTAAAATGCACCTGTGTTCAATCTCAGAACTAAAAAAAAGTAAAAAAAAAAAAAATTAGATTATAAAACAGAATGTGGATTATATTTTAATAAATTAAGTACTTTTAAAATAAAATATGAAAGTTTACTGTATCGAAATAATTATTATTTTCTATTATTTCCAGATTAGTGGTATTTTTCTAATGTTTATTGTTTAATTTTTTCAAATCATATAAATTAAAAGTGTTAAAAATAGTTTGGTGATCTGAAATTTTATTTTAAGAAAGAAAAAATAACTATTTTAATTAATTAAATACATAAATAAATAAATGTATATATATATATATATTTTTTTTTTTCCTGTACCAGGGTTTGAACCCAGGGGAAGTTAACCACTGAGCCACTTCCCAAGCCCCTTTTAGTTTTTATTTTGAGACAGGGTGTTGCTAAGTTGCTTAGGGCCTCACTAAGTTGCTAGAGGCTGGCTTTGAACTTGAGATTCTCCTGTCTTAGCTTCCTGAGAAACTGGGATTACAGACGTGCGCTACCACACCTGGCCTTTTACAATAACTTTCATAATTTGATTCCATCTGCACTAAACAGTTATTTATAATGTTTAATTCACTCCTTTGAGGGAGCAGGATAGAGGAGAGGATGTGGCTCCTGATTCATAGGGACAATTTGAAAGCAAAGAGTCAATTTTCTCGTACAACCATACATTTAAAAATAAAAATAGGAAAATTTGCATTAAATCAATTTCCTTTCAACTTTTCTTCCAGAAGGGGAAAAAAGTTCTATTTCCCCAAATTCAACTTAGTGAATGGTTTTTGAATTTTTTTTATTAATTATGATTCCTTAAATGGAAACTTACTCATCTTTAGTGCAGGAATTTTAAATACAGAAAAAATTCTATTATTATTTTAAGTTTTCATTTGAATGAGTTAGCATTATTTTATTATAATACATCATCATATTTTGTATATTTTACAAGTTTCTTCATAACATATACCATGCTTCTCATAAAATTCTCATTTGCATGGCTATCATTTGCACTCTCATCTTATACTGAATGTCTTTTCTTTTTATTCTTGGCATTCTTTACAATATATTCCCTGACCTTCCTACTTAAAAAAAAAATTGGTATGACTGTCCATGAGCTTACAACTCCAATTTATCCTTGTAATTTCTCAGTGAAGCTGTCAGTTGAGTGCCTCCTGTAGACTTCATTATTAAACTACTTTATAGTCTAGTGTAGCATATGTACACTTTCATATAGCAATTTCCATGTCTCATTGTACACACTTGTTTGAATGCCTATCTATAAGTATATATAGAGTCTTCCAAAACAAATAGTTTACTTTCTTTTTATTTGCTATAAATTGCACAAAGATAGATATACAATGGATTATTAAAAAAATGCTTGAAATATACTTGGCAAATTTGTGATGAAAATTATCTCCAAGAGTTATTCTTTGACCCCACTAAAATTTATATAGCAAAAATTTTCCAAATTCAATGTAATTTTATTCTACTACTCATTGCTAATGTAAGAGATTCCATGTTGACAGGTTCCATAAAGGATTTAATTTATTATTAATTCTAATTCTAAATTTACTCTGAACTATTTGATGAGCACTCTTTCTTAAGCCAGAATCTATCCGTTTTATACAAAAATATAACAAGTATGATTACTTGCAACTTGCCTTGGAAAATGTTAGATATGGGACTATAAAAGAAATATTTTCTCTAATTGTTAGAATATAGCACATTTCCTAGGATTATTTGCCCTCTGAAGCAATGCACAACAATAATTGTAGACAGGGAGTAAGGGTTTTGAAAGAGAGAAAAGTGCTCAAGGTCTTTCTCAAAATTACCATGGTGCTAGAGCTCTGTAATTTTGTCAAGCAAGAGTATGTCAACAAATAACCTAGGGACCTCTTTTTCTTGTATACATGTCTTGTTACTCATGTCATATCTCTGGAAGACAGACAGAATAAGAACATTTATTTTGTCCCTAGAGTTCCTCCAGGGGCCCTAATTACCTTAAACCATGCAGGGTAATCCTAGATCTCTTAAAAAACAAGGGCAGCAAAAAGAATCTGTAGTAGTTTAATCAGAGTTTAAAGAAGATTTTAATTGTCAAACTGAAAACATGCAAACATACAAACAACAACATAATCCAGAGGTAGAAAGGACCCTCATGTTTAAAATATTTACTGTTCATCTGATTTATATTTTTAAGAAAATAAATTAACATGCAATTAATAACTAATAATTAGAAGAAATACATTGAAGTAACTGAGATAAAAAAAATCTAATATTTAGGTATGGAATGGGAAAACTGATGTGTCAGTTGGACTGTTCTCAGAAAGTTCTACATCCTTGCAGTTTCTGAGGAAATTCAATTTGCTTTGGGACTTAAAAAAGTAAAGAGATTTTACCATGAATATTGTCCAGCAAATTAAGGACATAATTTTATTTACAAATATTTTTTTAAAGCTTCCTGTCTTAAAAGTATATGCACGAGAGTCCTGTGCTTTTGAAAATGATATATTATGTTTTTTTTTTTTCCTTTTCTTTTCTCCTAAAATGTGTAGGTAGCTGGAAAGGCTAATTTAGGACAGGACTTCCTGGTGTTCCAACCAACTTACTTTCCACAGTAGTCCAGTCTTTTTCTGCAGGCACCACTACTCTTTGAAGTTCTGCTATCTGACCTCATAAGCCATATTTCTTTATGATTTAAAATAGGAAGTACTTTATGAAATGCCAGAATGCAGGTTGACCTCCTTCCTCCACGCCACTGGTACCTCCCAGACTTTTTCCACTGAGTCATGAGGGTCAAGCAGAGAAATGGATCTGAAGTATTTGAAAGCCTCTTGATTCCATTGTTCAGTGGTTTCAAATATTTTAAGCAGCATAACTCTTTATAACAAAAGAAAAAAAAATAATAGGAAGTCAAATATATGAAAGTGAAAAAGTGGAGCATGTCTATTTGAAGCAGTGGAATTTCTACCTTCCTCTTGAGTGCTCTCTTCTGTGGCATTTCTTAGGCATTTTTCTTAGCATCTTGTTGTTGTTCATTTTTGGTTCTTTGAAAACTATTGGAAATCTTTGAAAAGAATGGAGAAGGCAGCAACAAATGGAGGTTAGATCTGTTTCCATTCTTTCTTTTTTTTAAAAAAAATTATTTGTTCTTTCTAGATATACATGACATATTATATATACATAGATTAAGTGTAACTTGTTCCAATTAGTAACCAATTATTATGGTTTTACATGATGTGGAGTTATGTTGATCGTGTATTCATACATAAGGATAGAAAAATTATGTACAATTCATTATACTGTCTTTCTTACCCACCCCCATCTCTTCATTCCTCTCGGTCTAATCCAATGAACTTCTCATTTCCTCCTTCTTTGTTGTAGATCAACATCCACATATTTGTGAGAGCATTCTGCCTTTGGTTTTTTGGAATTCGCTTATTTTACTTAGCATTATAGTCTCCAGTTCCATCTGTTTACCAGCAAATGTCATAGTTTCATTCTTCTTTAATGCTGAGTAATATTATGCTGTATATATATGCCACATTTTCTTTATCCATTAATCTGTTGAAATGCACATAGGTTGGTTCCATAGCTTAGCTATTGTTAATCGAGCTGCTAGAAAGATTGATATAACTGCTTCGCTATAATATGCTGATTTTAAATATTTGGGGTATAAACTGAGGAGTGTGATAACTAGGTTAAGTGGTGTTTCCTTTCCAAGTACCAATACACCATTTTCCCCACCTCCTCACCAACATTTTTTTGTGGTTTGTATGTGCGATTTTCCCCCCAAAAGCTCATGTATAAGACAATACAAGAAGACTCAGAGAAGGAATGATTGGGTTATGAAAGCCTTAACTCAACCAGTAAATTAATCACCTGATGGGATTAATTGAGTGGTACCCAAAGGCAGGTGGGATGTGGCTGGAGAAGAAAGGGCATTGGGGCTATGGCTTTGGAGTATATTTTTGTTTCTGGTGATTGGAGACTCACTGTACTTCCTTATTATCATATGAGCTGCTTCTCTCTGCCACACTCTTCTTCCATGTTGTTTGTATCATCTTGAGGCCCAAGGAATGGAAATGGATCTCTGTGTGGATTGAGATCTCTGAAACTCTGAGCCCTCCAATAAACTCTTCCTCTTCTACAGTTGTTCTCATTTGGTCTTTTAGTCACACAAAAAAGCTGACTAACACACATTTATTATCACTTGCATTTTTGATAATTGTCTTTGGGCAGGTGAGATGTAATTACAGTATAGTTTTGCTTTGCATTTCTCGAAAATAACAAATAATCCAATCAATAAATTGGCTAAGGAACTAGACAGACACTTCATAGAAGAAGAAATATGAATGACCAAAATATATGTTTTCTTTCCTTTGTAATACTTAAAAAGTTTGCATTTATGCTAGGTACAATGGTGCATGCTTGTAATCGCAGCAATTTGGGAGGCTGAGGCAGGTTTGAGGTGAGACATAGCAACTTTGAGTGAGTTGCTTAGTGAGACTCTGTCTCAAAATAAAACTAAAAATGTGGCTCAGCTCAGTGATTAAGTGCCCCTGAGTTCAAACCCTGTACCAAAAACAAAAACAAAAAAGAAGAAAAGGAAAAAAAAATTACATTTATACATTCTCCAATTTTCCAGGACACTAAAAGGACTTGTGTTGGCATTTACTAACTAAACCTGCATTCTTTCCTTCTCACATCATATTAACTTCCCAATTCTATCTCTATCTTTCTTCTTTCAATTTTTGTCATCTTGTCATTCCCTAGATAAAGCTTTTGTCCAGTGGCAGTGTGCTAGTCAGATTTCTGTAACTATATTACCTGAGGTAAACAAATGTAAAAAGGTAAAAGGTTCATTTTGGCTTACAGTTTTGAGGATTTTAGTCTATGGTCAGTTGACCTGCTTCTTTTCAGCCCGTGGTGAAGCAGTAGGTCATAGTGGAAATGTGTGACAGAGATCTTCTCACCTTGTGCTGTCTGAGAAACAAAGAGAAAGACAGGAAGGGCACAGGCTCTCAATATCAACTTCAAAGGCATGCCCCAAATAATGTTCTTCCTTCCAATAGACTCAACTTCCTAAAAGATCCATTGTATTTCAACAGTACCATGGGCTACAGACCAGGCTTTAACACATGGACAAAGTATAGCAGACAGCATCATTAGAAATTGTTCAGAGTAGTCAACTGGCAGATATATTTTAATGTCAAAGAGATTGCATTTCTATTCCCAGGCTTATACTTACAAATTGGTTATCAATGAAAGTGCAGCTACATCACTGATCCTCAGTTTTCTCATAGAAAAATAGGAGATCATAAAATTTAAGGACTTAAAGTAAGTAAAGTTTAAAAAGTTCAGAACCTGGCCTTTAATTTTTTTCAATTATATTAATATTGACCTATCCACAGAGAGTAGTTAACTATCTCCATGATAGATTTATCTACTGACTTGTTCTGAAGAAAGGTGTGCAGGATCATAAAGGTAAATATCAAAAATCTTTGTTTTTTTTTTTTTCTTCTCTTTGTTTTTAATTATTTATGGGGCAGGGGAGAGAGAGGGCTTATTAATGGGTTCAACACTGATTTACATTAATTTTATCAAAATAAATATCCCTAAATGGTCTCATTTCTTAGAGATAACATGTTAATAAACAGAAAACATATATTTTGGCACAGATCCAGTAACTAGTCTGCATCTCAGCTTTGGACTTAGCAGTTCAGGGGCATTTGAGATTCTTTTCTGCCAGTTTTCCTTAGGGAAGAATGATAACAATACTTTATGATAATAAAATAAAAGTGATATATTCCACTTCCAGCCCTGATCAGCCATGATGGGCAATCATATCTGTCCTCCATTACAAACACCTGTAAATCTCCACAAAATAAATGAAACAACTATTTTCAGTTATCGAATAAGAAGCACCAAAGGAGTGTGATTTTTAAGTTAGTAAAATATGTAAGTTAAAATACAGCTGAAATGGTTGGAAGAAGATTAGAGTTCTATTAGATGGAAACACTGTCTATAGAAAAGGTAGATTACTGTAACAGATTTCCTTTTTATCTCTTTCAATTTCATCAAAAGAAATTGGATCATTTAAAACTAAAGCAAATTAGTAATTCTATTGCAGAATTTGTTAAGTATATAGATGTAAAATATATGAAAACAATAATGCAAAAGTGAGAGGCTAGTGGAAGTTTCTTTGAAAATTCCTAAGTTTTTGTATGTTGCAATTCCTAGAGTAGTCAATAAATATTTAATAATAGAAGGATGTACAGCTAAAGAGCTAATGCAAAAATTAGAATGGGATACTAAAACTGTTTCATTTAACTAAAGAAAGACTAAAAATTAGAAAGAGAGGGAAAAAAAAACAATAAAAATAGGGAAAAATAAAAGATGACTCATGCTATAGCAAACTTAAGTTCAGTGTTTTAATAATTATACAAAATATATAGGGGTAGAGCACTTCAAATAAAAGGCAAAGAAATTCAAACTCAATGAAAATAAACGGACATATTCATATGACAAATAAACTTTACATATTTAAAGTATATAATATAGATACATAACACACACAAAGTACACACACACACACACACACACACACACACACACACATATATATATATATATATATATATATATATTCACAAGTACACACACATTTTAAATACTGATGGAGTAATTATAATGTCCAACAAAGACTTCAAGAAAAGTCATATTACCAAAGATAAGTAGCATTTCATAAGGCTAACTGAGTCAGTTTATCAGAAAAACTTGTCAAACATAAGCTTGCATCTTCCAAATAAGAGAACCCAAAATTTAATGAAGTTTAAACTGATTGTACTAAAGAAAATAATAGACAAAATAGGCAAGTCTTGCACCATTATCTTAGCAATTGACAGAACAATTAAACATAAAGAATTAAAAATGTAGACTGTCTAAAAAGCATAGTTAAAAATCATGACCTGATACATTCTACAACTCCAAAATTTCCAAGTACTGGTGGGATCTGACTTCATGATTTCAAGATAAAATGATGTTCTGAGTAATAAAATATTAATATATTTCAAAAGATTGGTGTCTTCTAGGGTACACATTCTAAAGCCAATAGAAATTAATTAGAAAACAAAGTGTAACTTAAATAAAACAAATATTTTGGGGAGTGGTGTCACAGGCCTGTAATCTCTGTGACTCAGGAGGCTGAGGCAGAAAGATCACAAGTTGAATGCCAGCCTGGCAACTTTGCCAGATCCTGTCTCAAATTAAATAAAAAGGGCTGGTAGAATGCCCTGTGTTCAGTCCCCTATACCAAAAAAAGAAAAAAATAATTGAGAAATTAAACAACATATTTCTAAATATGTTGAAGAAATCACAAGTAAAAAAAATTAAATTTATTGATAATGACTGTATATCATGTCTAAATTTATGGATTCAATCTGTGTTCAGAGAGAAATTGAGAGTTATAATAAATTAGATTACATAATTAATATATTAAATAGCTATTTTAGATAATAAGTAAGTCTAAATAGATATTCTAGATTTCTACCCTAAACACAATTAATGAGAACAAAGAAATTAAATTATAAGCCTAAAATTTTGAAAAGATATTATTGTTATCAAAACCAAAATTTAGTTAATAAAATTTATAAACCTTATTATGGAAAAAATAGAAAGAAATCACAAAATAACAGTGTAAGGATTAAAATAAGGGACATTAGTCATATCCATCAGACATAAAAAAAAAAAATGGAAGCCAGGTGTGGTGGTGCAGGCATGTAGTTTTAGTGACTTGGGATGCTAACGCAGGAGGATCACAAGTTCAAGGCCAGCCTTAGCAACTTAGTGAGATCTGACTCAAAGTAAAAGGTAAAAAATGGCTGAAGATATATCTCAGTGAAAAAGAGCTCTGGGTTTAGTCCCCCATTCTTCTTCTTCTTCTTCTTCTTTTTCTTTCTCTTCTTCTCCTTCTCCTTCTCCTTCTCCTTCTCCTTCTCCTTCTCCTTCTCCTTCTCCTTCTCCTTCTCCTTCTCCTTCTCCTTCTCCTTCTCCTTCTTCTTCTTCTTCTTCTTCTTCTTCTTCTTCTTCTTCTTCTTCTTCTTCATCATCATCATAAATAAGGAAAAGAACAAGAATGGAGTATTATTAATAACTTTAAGTCAGTAAACATGACAAATTCCTTGGAACACACAATGAATCAAAGATGACATAAGAAATTTAAAAAAATGTGATCAGCCTTATATTTGTTAAAGTAATTGATCAGTAATCAAAATATTACTGGGAAGAAAACTTCAGGCCCAAATGAGTGTACTTGTGAATTCTAACAAATATTAAAAGAAGAAATTATACTAATCATACAGAAACTTATTTAAAAAATAGAGGAGGGCAAATCCCTAAATTGATCTATCATGGCTAGAAACCCTGACATTGATATTATTATTTAAAAATATTAGCCAGTCACCAGGCAGATGCCTGTAATCCCAGCAGCTCTGGAATCTGACACAGGAGACTGAGAATTCAAAGCCAGCCTCAGTAAAAGTGAGGTGCCAAGCAACTCAGTGAGACCCTATCTCTAAGTGAAATACAAAATAGGGCAGGGGATGTGGCTCAGTGGTTGAGTGCCCCTGAGTTCAGTCCTAGGTACTAAAAAAAAAAAATTACAGACCAATGTTTCTCATCATCTTAGACATAAGACTTTTAACACCATACTAGTATATCAAATTCAGCATTATATAAAAAAGATAACATATCATAATAGAGTATCTCAAAGGCAAATCTTCCCTTTTTCAAAAGTAATTAGTATATTTTATAGAATAATGTAGAATGACATATAATTATCTCAGTAAATGCAGGAAACTCATTTTATAAACTACAACAATCATGTATGATTAAAAACTCTTAGTAAATTAGGTATAAAAGAATCTTTTTGTTCTGAAGAAGAGAATTTTGAAAAGCCTAGAGGTAATGTTATTCTTTATGGTAAAATAGTGAATGCTTTCCTAAATTCACCAAGTGAAAGATGTTTGCTTTTATCATTTCAATTTAATATTGTAGTGAAAACATTGAAAAATGTATCCAGTGCAATAGGCAAGGTAAATTAATAAAAGGCAAAAAATTGTTTTAAAAAATCTATATTTATTTTTAGGTAATTGTACATGTAAAAACCAAAAGCATTTACAGACTACTTCAACTACCAAGTGAATTTATGAAGGTCATGAGACATAGTTAATATACAAAAATCAATTCTATTTCTAAGTAGTGGAAGCAAACTTTGGAAAATGAAATTTTAATAGTTCTTTATAAAACCATGAAAATAAGACATAAAATACAAGTTGACTTTAAAATTTACTTAGAGAAACAAAGGGTCCATACTATGTACAATAATTGCAAAATAAAGTATGAAAACATACACTATCTGATTTCATATTGTCATTGATTTAATTGCTTCCCATTTTCCTCTATTTATTTTTTTAAAAAATATTTATATGGATAATAAGGGGGAAAAAAGTAAAAACTATTGTTCTGTGCCAGGCATTGTGCTAAGTACTTGCTTACATTATCTCATCCTATTTTTTATGCAATGCTATCAACATCATTAAACTTCATTAAGAGCAGACTCAAGTTACTGATGGCATTACAAGCAGCTGCAAAACAGTTTCAATTATCAAGAGACCTGTATGGTCATTAGAATGAGGAAATATTGACATAAACCCAAATAATGTGTGTGTGTGTGTGTGTGTGTGTGTGTGTAATACATATATGTATCAGCAAAAGTTTTGAATTATACACATTTACCAAGACTGAGGAAGGATTCTTGGATACATAAAATGTTTTCCTCAGTGCAACAGTAAATTTGAGGTTTTCATCTTGTATGTGCTCCCCTACTGCCACAATAAACTAAGCATATATAACTCTGGAAGGTAAGTTTTCCAGAAATTCTTCCAAAATTGTCTTGAACAAAATGTTTTTCCCCATTAGCCTTTATCACATTGTTTAAGCCTCCATTCTACTAGTTTTCTTCCAGGTGCAGCAAAAATTCAATTCATACAAAAATAGAGGTCATCTGCAATGAATTACTGGTGCCTTGCCATCTGTAAAACCTGTCAAATACACAGTGTCCTTTCTTGCCTCCTTGTTTGTAGCTTGGCCACATGACTTTCTTTGGCCATTGTGATGTTTAAAGATAGAATTTAAACAGAGGCTTAAAGTGTGCTTAGCTTACTTTTTTTATACTCCTAACTTTGGCATGAGGCATAACTGTCTTGATCAGCCACTCACCAAGGAGGCTGAGACAAAACAGACCCAGACCCAGTGTATATCTTGGAACCGATCCTAGCTATGTGCTGTTTTAGTTTAACCTAGCTTAACCAGAGATTCAAGAACCAAAAATAAATGATATTGTTGAATGTCATTAAAATCATTTAGATGTTAGTCAATGAGTTATCATTGTGGAAAGAGCACACTGATGTAGCTTCCTTCTGGCTTTGAAATTACTATGAACATGATTTTTCTTGATTCTACCTACATAAAATATACCAATATTCTGATAGTGGGTTAATACATGTCACATATATCCACCTAAATTATTTCATTGACTGGCAAATAAAATGATCTGTGTTCCTATTAAATATAACAGATATTTTGGATTCAAATTTAATCAGTTCAAAAAGGAACCAATCATATCTACCCCTCACATCCTTACATATCATCTTCCAACTTACCCTCACAGTGAACATTATTTCATCTATTGCACAAAACAGAATCCAGGTAGTCAGCCCTGATTCATTACTTTTTTCCATTGTTACTCCTTGCAAATATTATCTAAAAGCTTTAACTCTATTTCCTAAATTCCTCTTTAAACTTCATCCTTTCTCCCCTCTACCTCATTTTATACTCAACCATTAATATAAATCTTGCATCCTCTGATAATTGTTTTTTGAGATTATCAATATATTTGGACTAATTGAAGGAAGTCCAAACCAAAAAGACTGTAAGGATGTACAAGATATGATAAATCCCACAGTATAACATATTCTGAGTTGATTTAAAAAGAAAAGAGATCTAGACAGGATATTTTTCCTTTTACCTTAATGAGTAGGTATCGAAAAGTAAAATACACATTTTTTTTTTTTTCCACACGGGACGTATATGTGCTTAACAGATTAGAATTTGCTCAACCTGCTTTGGAATACTTTTTTATTTCTCCTATGAGCAACATAAATATTTCCTCTCATCAGTAATTTTTAAAAGATTGATATTTCTGTTTTTAACCAAAGCCATTTTGGTTCCTGTTTTGGAGGGTGCAGTATTACTCAATGAAAAATAACCATTGGTTGTGATTATATGTTTTAAGATGGGTAGAACAGTAACAAATGTCCCATTTCTAATCCTCTTGTTACTTGTCAAACATGAATAGAGTCATTATAATTCATCCGATTGAGCTAGATTTATCATTTGAATCTGTCATTTTCAAAAGCTATGCAAAGTTGTCTACCTTTTTCTCTTTTCTTAGAATTGTCAGTCCCTGGTCATGTCATTTTAACATGTAAAACTTTTGATAGCTTCAAGAATCTGCAAGCACCTGAGCCTGTAGCCTTTTTTGTTTAAAGCAATGTATCATTTATACTACACTACTTAAAACTATATAAAAAGCATTGGAAACTGTAGCTTCTCCGAAAGTAGACTTTTCTAAAAGTTTAATGATTTCCAAGTATCAACAGTTATAGTAGAATGTAGCATCTAGCATTTACGGATCTTGTGAATTATTCTGTCAAAGCTATGATTGTAAGAATAGAATCTAATCAATAAAATTTCATGAGAATCCTTTAATGCATCTTAAAAATAGGAATTTATAGTAGCTATGTGTCAACCTTTAAGAAATGTGGTTTCCTAAGCCATATATTCCATTTATTTTGTGGTTCTACATTATACATCAGTTGTGCTTTTGAACTTTTCTTACAATTTAAAAGCTGTCTCTCTCTGTCCTTTCTTCTGTTTTCACTGATGTTCCAGAGATTGAGTAAAATATTAAATATCTTCATCAAGAATGGTCTCCAAATTGATTACTTTGGTTATTTGGATATCTTTGTCCTGGTGCTTTTTTAATCAAAACAATTTTGCTTTAATTATTAACACTGAACTTATGTCTGTGTTTACTCTCCCGCTGTATGAAATGCTTAGTTGTATAATTAAAGTACTGTAATGCTTAATACATAATTGCACTATTTTGTAGACAACCACTTTTGTCATACCAATTTTCATAAAAGTTCTATAAGCCCATGCCTCTTTTAAATTGTGAAAGCTGTTATTATAAGTGCTTATATTAATTATGTGTGTTCCCTAGCACTTACATAGTACCTGTGCTCAAAATAAATCTTAATTATGTTAGTCATTATCCATTGCCCCAATTATCCAGAATGTATCCCAGAATCAGGAGTAATTTGTAAAATTTATATAGCTTCTATGATAATGGAAAGTTCATCCACTAAAAATGCATAAATTGATCAAGATTAATTAATTTTCTTCATACCACAATAAAATAAGCATATATAACTGTGGGAGGTAAGTGAGGAGTTATGGTTTGCAATGATAGAATATTAAAATCAAGAAATATATTAAAGATTATCCATCCCAAAGACCAGCAATTTGCTGGTAGGAAAATAGGGACCTACCTAAATGGGTGTTTGCAGGAAATCAGGCTTTCAGATGTGTATGTGGATTCAGGAGGATTATTGAGGAGTTCTTTAGGGAGATCTGTGAGAAAATAGAGGAAGTAGAATTAGACAGAAGAGGTGGAGCTAAGTGTGGTTATTGAAATAGAGCTAAATCAGCCATATGGGGAGCTCTGGAACTGAGAAGGTTCTGCAAATACTTGTTCTAATAGGACCAAGGAATAAAGCTTTGTGTCCATGGTCTGCTGATCAGTCAATGGACCTGGAGAAGAATGGATTCTTGAGCAAGAGAGTTTTCTTCAGCTTAGTTCTCTTCTGAGTGAGACATATGGGAACCAGGAGCAGTCAATTATTCTAGTATCTGGAGATTGAGTGTACTTCTGAAGAGAAATTTAGGTAGAGGATCCTTCATGTCATGTGACCACCCAGTCTGCTACTGCTGTGGCTTGAGTATTTTTTGTTGCTCTTGTTGTTGTTTGTTTGTTTGTTTTTGTTGTTTTGTTTTGTTTTGGTTTGATTTGTGTGTTTTATTTTTTAATTCCTACCAAATTTATGTTTTGAAAATTTAATTTCCACATCAACAGTGTCAGCAGGTGGGGCCCAATGGAAGGTGTTTCGGTAACTGAAAAGCATCCATTCTAATGAATGGATCAATACAACTATAAAAAGCTCCTACTCTTAAGGAAACAGTAAGGTTTCTCTTCTGCTCTTCTGCCATGTGAGGAAGAATGCTTTTCATCCTTCAGAGGATGCAATGTCCAAGGTGCCATAGTGAAAGCAAAGCCAGGTTCTCACCAGATACCCAGACTATTGGTACCTTGATGTTGGACTTCTCCATCTTCAGACTTGTGGGATAATAACATTTTGTTCTTTCTAAGTTAAATGGTCTCAGATGTCCTATTATAGAATTACAAAAAGGGCTAAGTCAGAAATTAGTATCAGAGAAGTTAGGTATTGCTATAACAAATACATGAACATAATGAAGTAGTTTTAGAAGAGGGTAATGAGTCAAGACTGAAATAGCTTTTAAGTAATTATGATAAAAAGTCTGTATGGCCATGAACAGAGTGGTAAGTGTAATTCTGTTAAAGGCTTCAAAGGTAACTGTAGGCAGATGTTCAAGTGCTTATTTATATGGTTAGAATCAGAATACTGGTACAAATATGAATGGGAAAGGCGATTCTGGTGAAGTCCTGGATGGAAATGAAGAACCAAGTGTTTGAAACTGGAGGAAGGGTCATCCTTCATGAGGTGGCAGAGAACTTAGCTGCATTGTGTCCATTCTGATCAGCATTATAAAAGATAGAATTTGGAGCAAAAATCTAGAATATCTGGCAGAGACATCTCTAAGCAGCAAGATAATCAGGGGAGTGCACAGCTTCTTTTAACTGTGTATAGCAAAATGTGAGAAGAGAGAAATGATTTAAACATAGAATTTATAATTAAAGTGGAAGCAGCACATTTAGCAATTTGGAAAATCCCTATCCTGGCCTTGTAAAGAATGAACATGTGAACATGTGTTTAGGAAAGAAATTCAAGAGTGGCTTTTCTTATTCCTGTTCTTTTCTTTTTCTTCTTCTTTTTTTTTTTTTTTTTTTTTTTTTTTTTTTTGGTACTGAGGATTTAACCTGGAGTGTTTTATCCCTGAGCCATATCCCAGGCCCATTTTTATTTTATTTTATTATTATTATTTTTTTTTATTTTGACACAGGGTCTTGCTAAGTTTTGCTTAGGGCCTTGTTAATTTGCTTAGGTTGGCCTTGAACTTGTGATCCACCTGCCTTAGCCTTCCAAATTATAGGCGTGTGTCATTGTGCCCAGCTCCAGTGTAGTTTTGATAAAGATGTTAGTTTGAAATGAAGGAAGCCAAATGCTGTTCATCAAGAGAGTGGCAAAATGACCCTAAAGGCATTTCACAGGTCTTTGAGGATACCCTTCCATCTATCATAGGCCCAGAAAGCACTCACCCTACCTTCTGTGGTGTTCGGATTTAAAACCTCTGCTTGATGCCTACTAGGCAAGCATTCTACCTTATGTGGGTCTCAAACACAGGTTCATCATAGGGACAGAGCATCTGAACTAGGGGTATGCAGTGGGTCCTAACCAGGGCAATGCCTAGTAAGATTAGGAGAGCAAGATATCCTTAAGACCCCAAAACTGTGGAGCCTTCAGTGTGCACCTCAATTTCGGAAGGCCATAGACAACTGTCTCCAACCTACTAGAGCCATAGGTGGACTGTGTCCAGCAAATCATGGGGCTGGGAAGACCGGGAACCTTGTGGGCTCAACCCCTGATCCAGTATGTCCACTTGACAGAACATGGAGTTAGAAATGATTCTGCATTGACACATAATGTTCTTTACCATGTTAGGTTTTATACTTAATTGGGGGCCTTTTACATTTTTCTTCTTGCCGACTTCTCCCTTTTAGAACAGGAATGTTCATATTATGGCCCTCCTGCCATGTGTTTTGGAAGGATGTAACTTGTTTAGACTTTATGGACTCACAGCTGTAAGAGAATTCATCTCAAGATGAATCATATTTTGAGTCTTGCTCATTGATCTTTAGACGAGACTTAGAACTTTGGAAACGATGCTGGTACAAGTTCAGGCTTTCATTTATTGGGATGAAGGGAATGCATTTTGTAGGTGAAGAGGAGATGAGCTTTGAGGATCAGGGGTGAAATGCTGTGGTTTGAATGTTTATGCCCTATAATTCATGTTAAAGTTTGTCTTTCAGTGTGGTTGTGTTAGGAGGAAGGACATTTTAGAAGTGATAAAGCTGTAAGGAGTCTTTCCTCATGGGTGAGATGAATGCCAATATAAAAGGACAGTTTCAGGCACCTTCTGCCTTTGTCTTTGCCCTTTTACATTTCCACTGTGTGATGGGGCAGCAGGAAGGCCTGCTGCAGAAACCAGTGCCTTGGTCTTGACTTTTTCCAGCCTCCACAACTGTGAGGAAATACATTTTTGGTCATTATAAATTGCCCAGTTTAGGGTATTGAATCATAACAGCACAAATAGACCAGGAGAGCTGTGTTCCACCATGCCATCTGTCCTGAGAGCACACAGAGGGTGTTAGGGACACTTAGTTTTCAGGGCATGCATTGTCCCTGCCTAACACTTAGAGAATGGAAGCAACAACAGAGAGAGCTATGTTTTTTAGGATAAAGGCTGCAGCCAAAAAATAATAAAAAAGAAAGAATCTTAGCCATAAATAATTCAGCAAGTCCCAAAAGAACACAAAACCTTGGCAGTTGGAAATATCTTCATCAAAGTGCCCATGTATCTCAGTTTCAAGATGTTTCCTCAGCTGTGCTGATGGCTGTTTGCTCCTGAAGAGACATTAATCACTGTGGATTCTCTTTTAGGGAAATTTCCAACTTTAACAGATGTTTTTGCATAGCTATGCTGGGTAAATTATAATATTTTTTTCCTATAGACCCTTCATTATAGAAGGACAAGAATATTAAAAAATCTTTTATTTTTTATATATATAATATATATAATTTATTATTATGTATTATAACATTACATATAATGTATAAACAGACATTATATATAATTTATTATCATTTATAATTTGTTATTATATATAGATAATTTATTTTATGTATATATGGGGGTACTGGAGATTGAACCCAGGGATACTTTACCACTGAGCTACATCACAAGTTCTTTTAATTTTTTATTTAGAGACAGGGTCTCAAAAACTTACTTAGGGTCTCTTTAAGTTTCAGAGACTGGCCTCCAGCTTGTGATCCTCCTCCTCAGTCTCCTGAGTCCCAGAGATTACATATAAATGCCTCCATGCCTAGATAAATTCTTCTTAATTTTGAATTAGTTTTTATTTCAGTCCACTGTCCAAAATGAATTTTCATGATCCAGTCTTCCTAGTGAGATGGAAACCTGAACATTGTAGCATTTAATAAATAGTTACTGATTATTATGATCACAGATCATGGTGGCACTTTATATAAATATAAGCATGCATCTGAAAACAGGATTCCCATTTTAAAAACATTTAACTCAGTGGGATTTAGAGTTAGCATAAAAGGACTAAGTCCTTGTTCATAGTTTATTATTTTTTGTTTTCTTCTTCTTTTTTGATGTCACCATGCTTGAGATATCATAGGAGGTAGCCTTAAAGTGAATATCTAAAAGGTTCCTATATGGAAAATTAAAATCTCCTACTGCATTTCAATATTCCACGATCCATCCAATTTTAGCCTCTTGTCAGCAGAGGAATGACATTCTCATATTAATTACTATGATTATTTTAACACACAAACTCTTATATCTAATTCCAAATTATTTATTCCAGAAAATCTTTTTTCTATCTTCTGCTTGTGATTTCTTGTTAATTGGTTAATTGGTGGCATTCTTAGACTAGTCAAATGTCTTGTCAATGTGGTCCCCAGTTAGGATCAACAAGAATGGATCAAATAGTAGCAAGTTTTGTATAGACTCAAAAAATAAACAAGGAGTATATGCCAAATATACTAAAGCAAAGGAAATAGGGGTCAACTTCAGAGGGTGTCATCAGACATAATAGAGGGTATGATGACAGATATTTATCATATTACCTAATCTAAGACATTTTTTGGAATTAAATGATTTGATAGAGAAGTTTGAACTATGAGTTCCATATATGTAAGTGGAACTAGAATTTATCATACAATTCTAAATTGGGTCACTTCTAATGTATAGAATTTCTGAGGATCCTAATAGTTTCCTCTGTAAGATATCAGATCATGATTATCTAATAGGTAGGCAGGTTGGTTTGTAGGAATGTTTTGTATGATTGTATATCTCCTTTCAGGCTGATTGAAAGTGTATGTTATCAAAAAGTACTATAAAAATATAGAGAGAGTGCATACGTGAAGATTTAATATTTAAGAACTCGTATGTCCATATAAATGTGTTTTGTAAGAAATTTTAGTGGAATTTCTAAAATTACAATCTAAATTTAGAGGGGAGTAGTTTTCACAATGGTGGAATAGAGCAGGTGACTTTCCTGGCTGTTCCATGGTATGAGACCAATAAAGCAGACAGGTAGCTTCTCGGCAAGATGGGTGATTAAAAAAAAGTTGGGAGAAACCTTCATGGCATTTAATATTGGACACTCAAAGCACATTGGTTACTCAGGTACACATTGGGTACTCTGGATAAAATAAAATGAGGAAGAAATCTCTATGACCACAACCCCTGCTGTGGTCGGAGGCACCAGTCAGAGGGGTCCCTCCACAAGCCAGTGGCGGGGTAAAGGAATTACTTAAAGGAACCTGTATTTTTAGGAGGACCAAGGCGTGTCTAAGTACAGAGTTTAGAGATCAAAGATACTGCCTGACTAAATTGAAAGGCACATGGCACAATAGACTTGTATGGGAAAGAAACCACATCTCTCCCAGCAGCATTCAGAGGATTAAGGAAAGAAGCATTTTGTGACTACAGCTTAGGGACCAGCAGCTGAGGGAGCCAAGTCCTGGTAAACCTGAGTCTAGCCTTTAATACAGGCCTGGCAAAACCACACTGCACAACATAGAGTGTGCCTAAGTGACCAGGAGTAAATCAAACATGAAGAGAGGTTTACACAAGGGACAGCTGGAAATCCATCTAGTTCTGCCCCTCCCCCTCTAATGTGGCTGCTTCCAGGACCAGCTGGGGGAGACAGGCCTGGCCAGGAATTTGAAAGGCAGGGTAGGGAGAGGCTGAATATGGAGACTGAAACTAAGACCAGGAAACTTGGTTTCCACAGGTGATGTAGTGGACTAAGAATTGGCTCTTCCACCACACAAGGGGAAACCAGGGGCGATCCTGGGTACAGTCTTCCAGTGTGGACCAGCAATTACTGGGCCCTGGAGGTGTACTGATTTAGAATTTCCAAATCAATTGGCATTCAGCAAAGAGCCTGCAACTACCTAAGCCCAAATCCCCCCTCTAGGAGTTTTGTCTATAGGATTACCTCTCTCTCCCCAGCAACCCCCCAACCCAGGGAGGAGTGAGCATCATGCTCCAGATAACCCCACATAACTCCTGAGAATGGAAGCTGAGAATCTTTTGAACTCCAACAGAAACAATTAACTTTTGTTCACGACTTCTCCTCCTCCTCCTCCTCCTCCTCCTCCTCCTCCTCCTCGTTCTTCTTCTTTCTGCTTTTCTCTGCTTATTTGTGACTTTAATGGTTCATGGACATTTATGCATATTCATATTTTTTTCTTTTTTCTCATTTCTAGCATTTTTGAAACCAGTTATTTTTCATGTATTAGTTTTTTGAGAACTAGGAGGTTTAATTAGTATATTTCAGTTTTGTTTTGTATTTTTTTTAATTTTTTAAAAATTTTACTTTAAAATATTTTTTCTCTGACCACAGCCATTGCTACAGCTGGAGACACCACTCAGACTTGTCCCTCCACAAGCACAGTGGAGGAGTAAGTGAATTAAAGGAGCCTGTATTTTAGGGAGAACAAGGAGTGTGTAAGTACAGAGTTTCCCTTGAATCTCTTTCTCTATTTCTTTGTGCTAACAGCCAATATCTATTGCTCTCTCTTCACTTTTCCTTTAACTTTTTTTTTACTTCTACCCTTTCTCCTCCTTCCTCATAATCACCACATCCTACATTACTTCTATTCCCACCATGTCCACCATTTGAAATTGTAAAACATTTTTTCAAATTTATTGGGTTTATTTGTTGACAATTATTGGTCATATCATTTCTGTCTATTGTGACAACTTTGTAAACATCATAACAAGAACTACTTGGTTTAATGCAGTATATAGTTTGAATTTTTTTCCTGCCACCTGCATCTCAGATAGAGCATTAATCTTCCATCAAAATGGCAATTATCAAGAATACAAGCAACAATAAATGTTGGCAAGGATATGGGGGAAAAGGCACACTCACACATTGCTGGTAGGACTGCAAAGTGGTACAACCACTCTGGAAAGCCCTATGGAGATTCCTCAGGAAACTTGGGATAGAACCACCATTTTACCCAGTTATCCCACTCTTCAGTGTATACCCAAAGGACTCAAAATTAGCATAACACAGTGATGTGGCCACATAGATAGATGTTTATAGCAGTGCAATTCACAATAACTCAATAATGGAACCAACTAATATGCCCTTTGACAGATGAATGGATAAAGAAAATATGGTACATAGACACAATGGAATATTACTTAGTCATAAAGAAAAATGAAATTATGGCATTTTCCAGTAACTGGGTGGAATTGGAGACTATCATACTAAGTGAAATAAGCCAATCCCCCAAACCAAAGGCCAACTATTTTCTCTGATAGATGGATGCTGACTCAAAATAAGTGGGGGTCAGAGGAGGGAGAAGAAGAATGTCACTAGATTGGATAGGGTGGAGTGGAAGGGATAGAAGAGATACAGGAATGGGATAGACAGAATAATAAATTGGACATAATTTTCCTATGTTCATAATATGAACACACAACCAGTATAACTCCACATCATATAAAACCACAAAAATGGGAACCATGTATTTGGTATATGGTATATCAAAATACATTCTATTGTCATGTATAACTAAAAAGAACAAATAAAAAGTGTTTAAAAAAACTTAGAGAAGCATTTTAGCAAAAGGCCATTTACAACTGCATCTTTTATCATTTTGTCACACTGATATGTGATTTTCAGTTCCCTAAGTTTTCTTTCTATATTATGAAATAATATGAAGAATTTTATCAAGTGAGATTTTGCTTCTCCTTCTTACCTTCTAAGGGCACTTGGAACCATGAATCACAATTATTTCTGAACCTAATGCAAATATTTGTCTTGTGGTAACACTAATTATGAATGAGTTTCTAACAAGTATGCATATAAAATGTCCATATTTTAATATTAATTTTGTATTGATGCTAACATCCTTTATAGACAACATTCATATAATCATTGAAAATCTTTTTTCTTAAGAGGAGTATATAGACAATAGGAAAATTTAATTTTATAAAAATCATGAATAAGTTATGTTCATATTTATTTGTAATAATAGATATCTCTTTAATTTATTGTGCTTTTATCTTATACTCAATGCCTTATTCATGTTTCACACAAAGTATACATTCAATAAATACATTTTAATCAATGAATAAAATACCCCATTATGTATTCAACATCCAATATATCTAGTAGAACTTTTCCAAAGTATATAAGGAAAATATTATTCCAGGGACTTTAATATTTACTATAATAAAGAGCTTTATAGTCAACAGATTATAGAACAAACATATTTATTAAAATACAATGAAATAAGTTTCATTGACTATGGTGGATTTATATTCCAGGAAGTAATATGCTAGTGAAGATTTCCAATATCTTAAAAATAGGCTACAATAGATGACATTTTTTTTCAAACTTTTTTTCAGGAAAGTCATTTTTGCAGTTATTTAGTGATGTAATTAGTGTCCTGTAGAATGTGCTTCAGGAAGCACTAGTTAATTATATAAATAGATCTATGCTATACCCTTGGGCTGTTCAAAATCTGTACACCATGAGAGACTTATATGGGGACTGGGAGGTAGTACACTCATAATCGAGACTGAAAGATGACAAATGAAATTGAGCTATTTGGTTCTTTACAGAAGCCATTTATGGATACAGGTGTGTGTGTGTAACTAAGAACATCTGTTTTTTAAGACTTCACCAACCAACAGGTTTTACTTGATCTTAGTCACACTGATCACTTGTGATTTTTGATTATGGGTGGTAAGTGAAGTGAAGTTTTACATTTTCCCAGGGAATTTAACTCTCAAATATGTCTTTCTAAACTCTCTGTTCTGTTGCATTTGATTATATTCTGCAACTCATTTTTTTATTACAGATTCTAAATATTGGATATTTGCCAAAGCTGTGGATTATTAAACCCAAATTCCTCTTTTATGTTCATAATTTAATTCTGATGACTTCTATTGATCATATATTAACACTGAGATAGAATAATATAAACAAACATAAGAAGTATTTCCCACCCATAATTACCCAATGTACATAGTATCATCTATTGCAATGTATATAAGGTAAAATTATTTTATTAGGAATTTCAAGACAGGGTAAATACCTATATTCAAAGATCACTTAACAAGTTAAATTTCTGAAGAGCCAGTAATATTTGTTACCTCAACAAATATAGAAGTTTCATATGTTGATCCCCACAGACCGGGCAAGTTTTCTACAACACAAATTTTCTAAATAATTAAAATGTATTTTTTCTCTTATTAAAATACTAAAACATTTTGTAGTAAAGTCAGAGAGCACAGGAAAGATACTTCTGAAATAGCACCATTAAGAGCCCCATAGATCCTTTTCTCAGAAAAACAACTATAATTTGTGAGAATTATTGCAAAAACCTCCAATCATTTTAAGTCTCTAAAAATGTCCTAAGGACATGCAATAAATAGAAACACCTTTTAATTCAATGAAATCTACTAAATCCAACACAACTATGTATATGCCAAGGCTGTGTACCTTCTGAAGAATAACATCAGAGGCTATACACAGAAGGAATCATAGAACCTTATCTGAAATAGTCCAGGCCAATGATTAAGAAAATAAATAAACATCAAGCTCTATAGGAGGGTGTAAGTTTGAAATTGCCATGACATACTGCTTAGAATAATTATGAACTATAAAAGAACACAAAATAGTGTGATCTGTACATAAGAAAAAAATAGGCAATAAAAATGACTTTGAAGCTGGACACAATGGTGCATGCCTGTTATCCCAGGGGCTTGGGAGGCTGAGACAGGAGAATTGTGAGTTCAAAGCCAGCCTCAGCAATGATGGGGCACTAAGCAACTCAGTGAGACCCTGTCTCTAAATACATTACAAAATAGGGCTGGGCATGTGGCTAAGTGATCTAGTGCCCCTGAGTTCAATCCCCGATACCAAAAAAAAAAAAAAAAAAACCTTTGAGAAGGACTAGATGTCAGACTTAGCAGACAGATCTTGCAAAGCAGATAGCATAAGTAGATGCAAGTTCTAAAGGAAACCATGCCTAAGAAATAAAGGAAGGTATAGTAATCCTGTATCTCCAAATAGAGAATATAAATAAAATGATAGGAAATGTGCAAAGTATCAAATCCAAATTCTGGAGTTAATTTTCCAATACAATAACCACAATGAGAAATTCACTACATTACATCTGTGCACTAGGCACTGTATTAAACTCGGGGAAGATAAAGACAAGACAATGTATCTGGCTTAGTTGAACAAATACATTGACAGGTAATTACAGTGCAGCTTAAAGGATTCTGAAATAGAGGCATATAGAAGGTTGATACAGAAGCAACTCATTGGAACAATTCCAGGACAATTGAGGAAGTTTTAAAAAAATGTTGAAGCTGTTTATGGTGTACATACCTGTAATCCAAGGGACTCCAGAAGTCTGAGGCAAGAGGATCGCAAGTTCAAATTTGTTACGGACATCTTAGCAAGACCCTGTCTCCAAATAAAAATGAAAAGGACTAAGGATATAGTTAAGTGTTAGAGAACTCACATACCATTCATAAGGCCCTAGATTTAATCCCCAATAATGAAAAATAATAGAAAGAAATGATGATATTTTTACTTTCAAGTCATAAAGAATCCTAAGCATGATATTAGGAAAAAGGTATTCAATGCAAAGGAAGTATGTCTGTGACAGAGAATGATGTGGAAACATATTTACTCTATTAGTCCAACTTCTCCAGAGAAACAGAACCAATAACATTAAGATATATAAAAGTAGCCCTACGTAGTGGCACAGGCCTGTAATCCTAGCGGTTTGAGAAGCTGAGGCAGGAGAATCGTGAGTTCAGAGCCAGCCTCAGCAACTTAGAGAGGTGCTAAGCATCTCAGTGAGACCTTGTCTCTAAATAAAATACAAAAAATAGGGATGGGAATGTTGCTCAGTGGTTGAGTGCCCCCAAGTTCAATCTCTAGTACCCACCCCCCAATATATATATAACAGGAAATTGATTGTGGGAATTAGCTCATGTGATTACAGAGTCTTAGAAGTCTCATGATATGCATCTGGAAACTGAAGGACAAGGAGAGTTTATGGTACAATTAGTTCAAGTCTGGACTTGAAAGATGGATGATCTAACCGTCAAAAGCTTGAAAACAAGGGGTAGGGAAGGCAATGCTACTGAAATTCTGAAATCTCAAAACCAGAGAATCAGGAGCTCTGCTCTCTGAGGGCAAAAGATGAATGTGCCATCTGAACTGAGGTAGTGAAAGATTTATTTATTTGGTATGCTACAAAATTTGAATTTCCAGTAAGCTTCCAGGAATCAGTGTAGAATTTTAGACAAGGACATGGTCTGATGAGACTTTTATTTTGGGGATACATATTAAAGAAGTATGAAGAATTGAAAAGGAGTTATGACAAAACAAACAGCAGGAATTTAATTCAGAGGTCATAGTAATTGCCTTGGTAGAAGACTTGCTCAGTTGCAGATGAGATAGAGAGTAGGAATATATTAAAACAATGTTTATGGGTAAAACCACTATGATTATTTGACACAAACAGGATGAGTAAAAAATGAAATACAGAGTAGACTATGATCTTTAAGTTCACAGCTTGAATTATTATGTGTCAGTAATGGCGAGAACACACAAGAGGCATTTTAGAGTAGAGAGAGGAAATAAATAATAAGTTTAGTTTCAAATATATTGAATTTGAGATCCAGGCACTGAGTTGGAGAAATTTGTGGGAAATTTGATAATTTGGTCATGATCTTAGAGAACCAGGTTGAAATGAAACCTAATGCTCATCTACATTAATATAATAAATCAACCAAGTATAATCAGGGACTTCTATGCACCAATTCATTTACTTTGTTACTTCAACTAACTGAAAAGTCTAGAATTGGAGGAGCAATCTGCTGCACAGAGCATTTAAATGCATTTGTAAGAAGATATTAAAAATTTCAACTGTATAAATTATGAAAACTAATAACTAACAAAATATCATTTCCTTCCTGGCTTAAAAAAACATGCCAAAGGAGAGAATCACTTAATCTAATGAATATTATAATTTCAATTGTGGTAACCTATTAATGAAAACTTATTTGGGATTGAGAGGGTGATTCTACTTATGCAAATAACTTTTGTATTGTTACAATTCTAAGTGTTCTTATTTTCTTAAACTTCATATAAATTAAATTTACATTGGAAAATTACTTCTCACAAATCCAAATTAATGTGTTGTATATATGAGTTTTATGAATAAGATTATTATTCACAGTCTTTCCTGCCAAAACCTATTGTTCAACATTAATTGAAATTGGAAAATGTCCATGATGGTAATACAGATTTCTCCATAAAAAAGAAAAATTAATTTATTGTATTACTATTTTTAAACATATAGCAGAAAAATTTCATTTATTAAAGATATTTATAAAATGCTTAAATCAAGCTGATCTCTAGTCTCCTAACTCTAATAGTAGGAAACAAAACTGTTCTCCTGTTTTCATAGAGCTTATGTTCTAGTGGAAGAGGTGGAATTTTCTATAGGAAACAATTAAAAATAAAATACATAAATTAAATACATAAATTAGTTAAAATATTAAGGTAAAAGTAGAAAAGAGATTTGGGAAGTATTCAGAAAAAGAGGACACACTATTTTTTTTTCAGAATATAGTACAAATTTATTGACTCCTGCCATTCTTAGTCAATATTTAAACAAAGTAAATAGACAATAGAATTGAAGAGGACCTTCTTTTGACTCTGGTAAGGATATTTAAAATAATAACCTCTAATACTAGTATTTCAAAATGATTTATCCGAATAAATGCAAAATTGAAGCATCAGGGTTCATTACTCAAGAAATATGATTAGCAAAGAAGAAATCAGGGAAAATAAACAATTTAATACACAAAAAAGTAAGTTCGATTTAAAGACACCTGTGAGAATAACAATCTGAATGTCATTTTTTTCTGAAGGTTAAAACGTAGTGTGCTATTAATTAAATAGACAAATAAATGGGAATTCACAATGACCATGAAAGTGGATTGTGAAAGAATAGATGATGAAAAAAAGATTAAGATTTCTTAGTAAAATTTTAAATTAATAAATATTTTAGTATTATTTTATTCATTTCAGAATACTAGAGAATGCCAGTTTTTAATTATAAAAGCAAAATCTTTTCCTTTTCTCAGATCTAAATGTTTGCCCTTCACTTTCCTTTTACAAACTACATAATATTGAGTTTAAAAAATCTTGTAAAAATTCAAAGAGTACAATTTTCCTTAGATTATAGTTTTGTATAGCCACATACATATTGCATACATTCATTCATAACTTCTGGAGGTTTGATGTTGGCTTTCAAAATTTTTAAAAACTAATTTATGTTTTAGCAAAGGAATAAAGATACAAAATTGTACATAACGAAGTACCATATGCTATTTTAATACATGCACACTTTGTGCAGTGTTTAAATCAGGCTTTTGATTTGTCAGATGAGCTTTTCCATTTAGCTATTTGTGTGTGGGGGGAGGTGCTGAGGATTGATAATGCTTTAGATAGAAAATTAGTCTGAGGCTTTTATTTTGCAAATGATAACAACTAGTTTCTTTCTTTGATTTCTCATTCTATTTTCTAAAAATTGAAATTCTCCAGTATTCATGCCTTAATTTACTTTCTCATGATTTCTATTATCTGTGTGGGCCTCTCTCTTACTTTTTTCCAATCTGTTATTCTCTCTTCAGTGTTATATATTCTGATGACTTTAATAATCTCATGGATAGTAAATATGTTTGCACATTTCAAAGATATAGTGAGTCATACAGAAAACCAAACATTAAATGAATTCAAATAGTATAGTAACATCAGAGTGATCATTCGGGAAAAGAAAATCAGAATGAGAAAGGGTAAGATCCCAAATTTCATGGTTATATTAGCACTTTGGAACATAAATGGGGAAAAAAGAGTGAAATAGTAAACAGTGTAAACTTTTTACCTCAGAGTAAAGCTATAAGTCAAAACTATACGTTTGGGATAAAAATTGAATGTTGCTATGTGTTGGAGTTCACCAGAAATCAGATACCAGGAGAAGAGAAAAACATTTCTTTTTTAGTGTCGAATAATATTTATTATTTGAATTATCAGCTTTTTTATTTGTCTACTAAAGGATACTGTGGTTACTTCCAAGTTTTTATGATTATTATGAATAAAACTGTTATAAATTACAAATAAAACGTTACATACTGTTACCTGTGTGAGGGTGTTTGTGCACTTATATGTAGTATACCCCTATCAGAATTCATATATTTGAAGTACAAATGCTGAAAAGGATCAGAATCTATTTGTACTTCAAATATATAAGTTTCAGTCAAGAACATTGGAAGGAAAGTGCTGACTTAAGCAACTTTCATAATGAGTAGTTTGTAAGACAGAAGTCAAATAAAACTATGCACAAGCACTGTATTCTAATGGAAAAAGTTGCTACTGAAAGCAATCCAGTTTATCAATTCTGATATGGTTATACTACATATAAGTACTCCTTTGGATAAATACCCTGGAGTAAAATTGGTGGATTGTATGGTAAGAGTATTTTTAGTTTTGTAAGAAACTGCTAATTTATCTTCCTAGGCTGTGCTACGTTATGAGCAATAAATGAAAATTTCTATTAGTCAACATCCTTGCCAGCATTTGTTGTTGTCAGTGTTTTAAATTTCAGCCATTGTAACAGTTATGTAGTAGTGTCTTTTTATTCTGTTAACTTGCACTTCCCTGACATATGCAGTGGAGAATCTTCTCATGATATTTTCTTTCCTCTGTGTATCTTATTTTGTGAGGTGTCTGCTAGTCTTTGGCTTATTTTTTTAATTAGACGTTTGTTTCTGAGTGCTGAGATTTAAAGTTCTCTCTACATTGTGGTTAACATTCCTGTATTAGACACATATTTACACAAATTTTTCTCCCAGTCTGTGGCTTGTCTTTTGATTCTGTTGATGATGTCTTTCACAGAACAGACATTTTTAATTTTAGTGTTCTCCATCGTATAAATTGTTTCTTTTAGGCATTATGCTTTTTGTGTTTATCTGGAGAGTAACTGACAAACACAAGGTCTTCCAGCCTTTTTTTTCCATGTTAGTTTTTGGGAATTTTAGAGTTTTAGAATTGTTATTTTAAATGTGATCAATTATAAGTTAATTTTTTTAGGGTGTAATTCTGCACAAAACTTTTTTTTAATGTTAATATTTCAACCATTTATGGAAAAGACCTTTTTTTTTTCTTTTGTATTGCCTTTGTCCTTTTTGCTAAAGATAAATTAACTTTATTTTTGTGGGTCTATTTTTGGACTCTCAATTCTAACAGAAAATTTTGGATCTGTTTTTTCTGTTCTTTGGCAATATCACAGTGACTTGACTACTATAAATTTATACTGTGTCTTGAAATCAGATGGTGTCAATCTTTTAATGTTATTCTTTTCATTACTATTGTGTGGTTATTATGCTGTTTTAACTCTCCATTTAAACTTTAGGATCAGTTTATCAATATCTACAAGATAACTTGCTAAAATTTTCATTGGGATTGCATTGAATTTATGAATCAAATTGGGAAGAACTGACATTTTGAAAATATTGAATTTCTATATTCATGAGCATGGAATATTTTCCTATTTAGTTCTTCTTTGATTGATTTCATTAAAGTTTTATGATTTTCCTCATATTTATTTGTGCATATTTCATTAGATTTAAACAAAAGAATTTTATAGGGTGTGCTAATATAAATAGTATTGTGTTTTTATTTCCAGATTCTTCTTACTTATTTATTGCTGACATATGAGAAAGTAGTTAACTCTTCTATATTACTCATGTGTCTTGCAGTCTTATTATAACTATTTATTAGTTTCTGGGATATGTTATTTTTGTTAATTCTTCTGCATTTTCTAAATGTAAAACCATGGCATCTCTGAATAAAGGTAGCTCTATTTCTTTCTCCCAATTTGTACATGTTATACCTAGGATATTAGCTAGAACTTCCAGTATGATGTTGACTGGCTGTGGACAGTCTTTTCTTTTTTCCTGATCTTAGGTGTTTTTTTAAATATATATATATATTTATATTATATTATATAATATTATATAATAATATATTTATATATATATATATAATCTTATGAGGAAGTTCCCCTTTTTTCCAAGTTTACTATGAGGTTTTATTATGAATGAGTGTTGAATTTTGTCAAAATTCTTTGCATCTATTGACATGATCATGTAAACTTTTATTTTTAGTTTGATAGAATACATTATTTTCTTTATGAATGTTGAATAAGTCTTGCATATCTGGGATAAATTCTATTTGGGTGGCATCTGTGAATTTCAATTTTTGGTAATTATCAATAAAGGTCTGATAAAAATTCATGTGAAGATTTTTGTGTGACTATGTTTCAAATAGTAAATATTTGGGAGCTCAATTGATGGACTGTGTGTGTATGTATGTATATATATATATATATATATATATATATATATATATATATATATATATATATATATATTTTTTTTTTTTTTTTTTTCCCATCTGACTGCCAAACTCTCCTCCAAAGTGACTACCACCTTAACACCAGTGATGAGTGAGAGTTCCTGTTGCTAGGCATCCTCTCTAGCTTTTGTTATTATAAGCATGAGGCTTTTAGTCACTCTAATAGGTGTGTAGTGACATCTCAGTGTTGCTTTCTTCTTGCAATGTCCTAATAAATTATGTTATGTAAAATAATGCTGTGCATCTTTTCCTATGCACATGTGCTCTCTAAAATTTCATTGATGATGTGTCTGTCAGGAGTGTTTCCATTTTTAATTGGATTGCTTGTTTCTTTTTAAAGAATTTTAAAAATTAAAAAAAAAAAGCCAGTCACAGTTGCACATGCCTCTAATCCCAGGGACTCAGTAGGTTGAGGTAGGAGGATCACAAGTTCAAGGCCAATCTCAGAAATTTAGCAAGGCCCAAAGCAACTTAGGAAGATTCTGTTTCAAAATACAAATAAAAAGGGCTGGGAATGAGCTCAGTAGTAAAGTGTCCCTAGGTTAAATCCCCAGTACAAAAATAAAAGAAAGTAAAATAAATGAATAAATAAAAGGACTGAGGGTGTAGTTCAGTGGTAAAGTACCCCTTAGTTCAATCCCTAGTATAAAATAATGCCTCCCCCCAAAAAAAGAAAGAAAAAAATCGAGTCCCTGAATGTTTTACAATCTTTTTACCTTTATTTTTCTATCAGATTTTAATCTAATTGTATGTCTGGAATATATATTTATTACCTATTCAACCTGAGAGGAATAATAGAATGGGTTTGGCTAGATTTAACCTTCTTTTTCTAGTTATTACCTCTGAGATCTTAGGCATATTACCTGTTGCATCTCAACCTCCTTATTTGTAATGTATTGATGAAAACAGCATCTACCTCACAGAGAAGTTTTCAGTCATGAATAACAGTACATATACCTACAACACCCCTAGAATATAGGCAGTGCTTGATATACATGAGCTATTATATTCATTTTAATAATTTCATTATATTAATTAGTAGTAGCACTCTCAGTATTAATACTTGTATTCTGTTTTTGTTTTTATTTTTTTCCCGCTTTGGGCTTAATTAAACTGAGTTAGGTTTCTGGTTATGGTCCACATCTCTAACCAGATTTCAATTGTCCTGCCATGTCCTCTTTTACTTTCTTATTGTTTAGTGAGTCAGTGCTTAAGAGTGAGAGTGGTATCTTTCTTTAGTTTTGATGCATCTGCATTTTCAAGCATCAATTTCACAGTTTCTTTTATTTTGATTACATTTTTCCATTGTTTCCAGTTCTGGGATTTTCCCTAAGTTTTGACAGATTTAATTTACCTCTGATTATTTTTTTGATCAGCAGAATGATAATAATAATAGAAGTTCACATATACTTTTATACCATAATGATAATTACTACTCCTGACTCTCACCAGTAGTTTTTACTGTATCTATATATCTATATATATTTTAATATTTTATTGCACTTACCAATTTATTGTCCCATTTATGTCTTTAACCTTTTATCTTTTGTGGTGTTGCAGAACCCAGGGCCTTGCACATGCGAGGCAAGCACTCTACCAACTGAGTGATATCCCCAGCCCACCATTAATATCTTTGTTTCATATTTATCTTAATGTTTGTAGAATTCAGAGGCAATATGTATAGAAGTGACAAATTGCCACTTATTTAAGACATTTTATTGAACATCTCTAAATCTAGGCATGTTGCTACACACACTGATCTACCTAATGATTTGCTCTTTTGCTCCAAAGAGCTAGTTTTCTAGTGGGAAAAGTGTGGATTATTAAATAGATAAGTGTATGCTTGTACGTGAGTTTGATAAAGAAAAAATAGGCGCTAGCAATAGAAAACTGTTATGAATTGAGTATGAACATCTGTATACATGTGGTGCTCAGGGAAGGGTCTATTCATTAGGGGCCTAATCAGTGACTTCTCAATGCTAAAAGGAAAGTTTAAAGCAGTGATGCTTTTCTCAGGGTCCTGCTATATATAATTGGTTGAGTATAAAATAAAAAGAATATATTATTGAATTGATGACTGAACATCTAAGTATCCACTATGGAAAATGCCTGTGGGGGCTGGGACCTGAAATGTTCTAACCTGGTAAATTTGGAGTGCTTAGTACTGTAGAGCAAAGATGATTTGTGTGTGTGTGTGTGTGTGTGTGTGGTGTGTGTGTGTGTGTGTGTGTGTGTGTGCGCGCGCATGCGGTCTTGGGAACATAAGCCAGGCCCTCATACATGCCAGGAAAAATGTAGCTCTACCACTGAGCTAACATCCACAACCCTCAAAGACATTTTTTTTTTAAATCAGGAATTTTTAAATAAAATATTGACTTTAAAAGCAGTTTATAATTAGGATTACCAGTATAGTAAGAACAAGCAGTAGTCATTTCTGCAGAGGTGGACCTGATGCCAAGATCTGCATTTTTGACCTTGTGCCTACAAAGGCAGAAGGGGATGAGTTTCTATTCTAAGGTCACACAGTATCTGATGAATATGAACAGCTATTCTCTGAAGCCTCTGAGGCTGCCCACAAGTACGTGGTAATAAGTTGTGGCAATGATGGCTTTCATAATTGAAGTATGGCTCTACTCTTTTTATGTTATCTGCATCTACAATGAACTGTGCTGTGCTGGGGCTGACAAGCTCCAGACTGGTGTATGGTTGGTTTGCGAAACTCAGAGCATGGTGGCCAGGGTTCACGCTGGCCAAGCAACATGTCCATCCTCACCAAGCTGCAGAACAGGACATATGATTGACCCTATGCAGGGCCAAGTTCAAGTTCCCGGGCTGCCATAAGATCCACATCTCAAAGAAGTGGGCTTTATCAAGTTTAATGCTGATGAATTTAAAGGCATGGTAGCTGAGAAATGGCTCATTCCTAATGGCTGTAGGGGTCAAACGCATCCCCAATTGTAGTCCCCTGGTCAAGTGCTGGACCCTGCATTCATGAAGGCTTCCACTGTGTTGTCCAGAAGTTCACAGTCTTTGAAAATTCTCTAATATTTGTGTTCTGGTATAAAATCTGATAGGTTTTTATGGGCATGGAAAGATCTGTTTATTCATAAGGCTCCTGTCTGACAGGTATATTTGACTCTGATATTATGCAGTATTTTAGATTAAGATTAGATTTGGCTCAGGGCTAAATTACATATAACCATGTAGAAAAATCTCCTTCAAGTCACCGTTTTCTCTTTAGTTCACTCATTTCATGGTTCAATTTATGTTTAAACAATAATTACTAAAATATAAACATGTTTAATTTCCTGAAATATTATAAAGTATCAGATTAAAATTCTGGCTGGGCATGTGTGGTGCATGCCTATAATCCCAGTGGCTGGGGAAGTTGAGGCAGGAGGATTGTAAGTTTATGGCCAGCCTCAGCAATTTAGTGAAACACAGTTTCAAAATAAAAAGAATGAAAAATGAAAAGGTTGGGGAAGTGGCTCAGTGGATAATTACCTTGGGTTCAATCCGAGTACCAGAAAAAAAAAATTTTAGATATGCTGATTAAAATTCAGGTATGCAGAATAGATCAAAACTTCCTTTTTATTTTTATGAAGTTTTAATACAAAATATTCATACAGATATATAACTTCAGAAGTAAATGTGAATGGTGAAGAGAGTAATGTAGTGAGAGATGGACTCTTATTGTATATTTTTTTCTTTTTTTTCCAGTAGGGTTTAAACCTAAGGGTGCTCTGCCATTGAGCTATTTACTAAGCTCTTTTTTGTTTTGAGCTAGGGTCTCCCTAAATTGCTGGGGCTGGTCTGAAATTTGTGATTCTTCTGCCACAGCCTCCTAAATTGCTGAGATTACAGACGTTTGCCACTGTGCCTAGCTGTACTCTATTTATTTATATAAACCACCTGACAGAGTAAATGACACTGGAAAAGAAATTTATATTGTTGGATGAATATGTATTATTTGTACTTGAAAGGATGGCATGTAAAAGACTTTAAATAACTTGGTATCAAAGGTTATCTTGACTCATTCCTTTATATTCTTTTATGCTTATGCAGATTGCTCTGCTTATATAATTCTGCTTTAGATATTTCAGCTTTTGCATATATAGTATTTGTTGATTGTTCTTTTTTTATTTGTTCTTTTTACATATATATGACAGTAGAGTGTATTTTGACATATTACACATAAGTGGAGTATATTTTATGTTAATTAGATCCCATTCTTATGGTTGTGCATGATGTGAAGTTACACTGGTCATGTATTCACATATGAACATAAGAAAGTTATGGCCAATTTATTCTCCTGAAAATTTATAGTTTGTTCTTTCTGGTATTATTATTGCTACAATCTTTTATGAAAGCCATTTTTTTTGCAAAGATATTTTCGATTAAATAGCACAGATTTATAACCAAAATATGAGGAGACAATTTATGTGAATTATTTGTGAATCAAATACTTTGTAATATACAAATACACATAAATGTATAGATACATTTTTAATAATATATATACATGTACACATACATAATTTAATGTATGTATACAAATGAATTTATAATTCATTGCAATGTGAGGATCAGCAGCCAATCATGTACTGAATATCTTACACAAAATACATAAACAACAAACAGTAGATTTTAATATTTACTACAGTGAAAATTTAATATTTAATTTAATATTTACTGTAATTAAAATAGTTTCAGACTTGACAGGTTTGATATTGTTTCATTTCTATTAAAAACCTCAATTTTATCATCTGAAATTTAGCTTAATTATATGTTTCAGAAATTTATAATGAAGATTAAGTGATAAAATTAACATAAATAATAATAAACTGAAGTTAAAAGTAGTAATTATTAGTATTAATAGTAAAAATGCCAATATGGTTATGAATAGTATTGTGTTGGTTAATTATTTTTAAATTTTGCCTATTTCACATGTAGAGCATGAATTGATTTAGGCAAAACTGTCTTTAGTAGAGGTAATTTTATGTGATGGCATTGGAGTAGTAATATCAATGTATTTGTACAAGTGTTCCAGGATCACAAATCTCCTGAATCATTTATTCCATCTGAATGGTAAAAATCTATCTACCTGGAATGAGGTTGGCAGAGTGTGTTATTAATTTGTAGAGACTATGGCCATGAAGTCTAATAAAACTTTAATAAACCAGACTTATTAAACTAACTTATAGGGAACTTTATTAATAAACTTAAACACTAACTTATAGAACTTTAATAAACTGGGCTAGAGTATGATAACAAATCCTTCATCAGAAGAAGAGTGCTATAACAAGCTGAAAACTAACTCCAGATACGTATTGGAGATAGATTGGGACTAGAGCAGAAGATCCTTCTACGCAGCCAGAAGGAGAAGTTTACAAAGGGTTTTCCTAATGAATAAACACCAGAATAAATTACTCTGTATAGAATCTACATTTAATCAGTTGCTCACAACAATAATTACATATTAGATTCCTCTGGGGACATGGATATATATATATATATATATATATATATATATATATATATATATATATTTTATATCATATAAAAATATGAATACCCTAGCTTTACCACAAAACAAGTCAGTCTGTGTCTCTATAGAAATCTGTATTATGGTTTGGATAAGAAGCATCCTCCAAAAGATCCTGTGTTTATGCAGGACTCTTCAGAAATGACCCAAGTAGATTAAGAGATCTATAAACTAACCAGTGGATTAATTCATTTGCTAGGCTAATAATTTGAATGTACTATGTGTTAACTCTAGACATGTGGGGCATGACTGGAGGAAGTAGGTCACTTGGGTGTGTCTTTTTGGTTTAAATTATGTCCCTGTTGTCTTGCTCTCTCTTTCTGCTCTCTGGTTGCCATGAGCTGAGTAGTGTACCTTCCCCACCCTTTGGCAAAGAAGTTCTGCCTCACCTCAGGCCCAGGGCAATGGAGTTGGCTGACCATGAATTGAGATTTCTGAGCTACAAGTCCAAAATAATATTTTCCTCCTCTAAGTTCTTCTGGTCAGGTGTTTTTCTCACAGTATAAAAAGATGACTAACACAGGAATTGGTAATGGAACTGGGGCCTCTAACTTCATCTGACTAACTTGACCAAGTGATTTAGAAACCTTTAGAACTTGTTTGTAGGAGTGCTTAGAAAAGTATAGAGAACTCTTAGAATGTTGAAAGCAGAGTTTAATGGAAGGTTCTGGGGGGAGTTTAGAACAATGAAGAAAAATGAAGAGGGTAAAGACTGTGCTCTTGAGGTTTCAGACTCTGCTGGGAATTGCTTGAGAAGCTGTTTATGTTACATTCAGGCAAATAACTTGTCTACATTTTGCCCATGCCTTGAGATTTCATATGTGACCAAATTTAAAGGTGATGAACTAATTAATCTGGAGAAGAAAATTTCAAGGCAGGATAAAATTCAGGAAGTGGCATTAGTATTTGTAGTAGACTTTTTTCAGGTTTATTGTGAGACTCAGGAACAAAAAACAGAGAGAAAAATATTTAAAAAACTTGTAGTTTGTCATATGTAATATGGAGGTAATGGAGTTGTGATTGTTGAAGATGTTACCGTCACTTAAGTGAAGCTGAGTACTTTGCACATAAATGATAGGTAAGATGCCTTCATGGCTTTTCAGGAATCAGTACGATCACATCTATAGCTGGCTCAAAGGTGTAGAGGTGAAAACTCATTTAAGATGCTCTGGGACCATCCAACCGGCACAGGGGTGTCCAGATAACTTTTTTTCCCCAGGACTCATTCCATCATACTCAGTCACCTAGACACTCAGCGGCTCCTAAAGCCATGGTCCAAGGGAGCCCAACTATTGCTCTGGCTGGTGGCATACACTGGCATCATCCATGTGGTGCTGGTTCTTCAGGATGCTGGAATTAGGGGGTAATGGAGCTTCCACAGAGAATTCAAAGGAGGGTGTGGCAGGCCAGGGTAAATGTAGCAGGATCAAAAACCCTGCGAGCAGTCTCTGAGAGGGTGATGCGTAAAGATGTGAAATTGAAGCCAAAGTTAGAAGGAAGATTCCAGAAATTAAACATGATGGTAACATGGACAACTAACAAAGAAAGCTGCTGGCTGTGGACAAAGTCAGTGTAAGGGAGAGGCCATATGGGCTATCTCAGAGAAGGCTATAGGGATATGACTGCTGAAGCCTTTTGGAGATCACATCTTGCTGCTATGTGTCCTAGATGCCAGAGGGGTAAACACAGTACTTATTTGCCCAGCAGGATTGTAGTCTTGCTTTAATCCTAGCCCTTTGTTCTCTGTCCCTATTTTTCCCTTTAGAATAGAAAAATTTACTCTGCCGTTATATATTGGATGTTTGAAACTTTCTTTTGATATGGACCAGGGCTCACAGCAAAGAGTCTGCCTTAAATCTCAGAGGACACTTTGGATTTGGACTTTTGGGCAATGCTAGAATCGTTAAGATCATGGGGACTCTTGAACATGGATTCAATGGTGTTTTACACAGTGAGATGATCATGAGCTTTTGGGGGCCAGAGGTAGAATGTTAAGCTCGGAGATGAGCTGTCTCAGAAAAACTCCTATGACAATGCAGAGTCTTCAGAAATGAAGTGATTAGTTATAAAAGATATAATCAGATCAATGGATTGTTCTATTTTCTGGATTAATAATTTGAATAGACCAACTGGGTATTAACTCTAGGTAGGTGGGGCAGGGCTAGGGGAAGTAGGTCATTGAGGGTGTGTCTTTGGGCCTCATGTTTTGTCCCTGTAGCCTTGCTTTCTCTCTGCTCCCTGACTGCCATCAACTGAGCAGCTTTCCTCTGCCACAGGCTTCCACCATGATGCTCTGCCTCTCTTCAGGCCCAGAGCAATGGCTGAACACGGATCGAGATCTCTGAAATCATGAGCCCCAAATAAACTTTTCCTCCTCAAAGTTGTTCTGGACAGGCATTTTGGTTATGGTGACAAAAAGACTAACACTGACTCTCTCTAGTATTTAAAAAACTTCTTCCTATGACTTGAGTGTGAAGCCAGCATAACTCTTCAGGTGAATCACAGCTTGACTCTTAAAATAAAAATCTCCTTGTTCCATATAGTTTATATATATATATATATATATATATATATATATATATATATATATATATAGTCCCTGACTGCCTCATCATAGAATCTCAGTCATATTTTATTTTCTTGAATTGAGGTACATGTTACAGTTGCGGGGAGAAAATCTTTGGTCTCTGATTAAGTTTTAGAGATATTAATAAATGTTCATGAAATGGATGATTTTTTTTTAAAAAAAGAGAGATTAAGTCTTAATATTCAGACAATAGAAAGGAAGGTATGGAAAAGAAGGCCATTATTTGAATCAGAGTCACAATACCAGGGAATTATGTCAAAATTATGCCATGAGAGATCATTTGCTTTCTGTATTAACTTTTATTCTGTTGAGCCACTTATGCAACTATGAAAACAAAGAATAAAAGAATGTATACATAGGAAAAGTTTAGAAGACAGCTCAATAAATGAAAAAACAAGTAGAATTGATTGTAGTATGATTATTAAAATTGACAATTCTGACTTACAAATGTCTGTCTTCTTTGTCTCTCATTGTAGATTTGTTCTGAATATTATGATATAATGAATATTATGGTATAAATGTCTCCTTTTGATTTTATATTCCATAAATCATGTGTCTATTTCTTTAACTTTTTTTTTTCTCTTTGTTTCTTCCTTTCTTTCACTCTTCCACAGAGCGGGCATTAGTGGTGCTATTTCATTGCGTTTCAAAAGTGATGTTCCTAGATCCTCCAGAAAGATTTTCGTCTTTTGGAAATCTGTCAAGAAGGTAGGAGAGGATTTACATGTTAAAGGAACACATGCGTAAAGAATCTGCATGCATAAGTTTTCTAAAGTAAATGTTCTAAGGAAAGTCAGGTGCCTAGTGTCAGTAAGAAGCCTGTCTAAAGTTTAGTTAATCTGAGAGGAATATTAAGGCCATTTGGTCAGTTTTTTTATAATTTTTCCATTTGCCAAGTATATGTCCTTCCATCTTCTGCCTCTATAACTCCCACTTGTTTTCAGGATTTAGCTAATATGTCTCTCAGGTTTCCCTCCCTGACCTCACAAATTAAGCTACTTCTCTCCTTATGCTATGGAATATTACCAATTTTTATTTTTGTAGTTTTCATCATACATATAATTGTTCAATTGCTTTTACCATTAGATTACAAGGTCCATGAAGGCAAAATTTATGTCTTCCTTAATCTCTGTGTAGCCTGAGGGCCTATCAAATTACCTCATATATTGTAGTCATTCAGAGAAGCAATAAACCAATGCATTAAAGAATGCATTCCCCGGATTCCAGCATCAGGAACATAGTAGCCAGAGTGATTATTAGCCCAATTTGCCTGGTTTATGTTTGATTTCCCAGGCATACTGAAAGTTTAACATCTGTCCTACTTCTTCTCATTCTCAAAAGAGTGCCATTGTGTGCACTATGTTAAATAGTACACCCCCCTCCTTGGTTTGTATATTAGGTATCTCCTGAAAAGATCAAATTAGGCAACATAAAAATGTCCAATGTTCAGAGGTGACACGATTAGATTATAAGAGCTATAATTTAATCCATTTGGTAGATTAATAAATTGGAAGGACTTCTGCCTGTATTGGGTAGTAACTGTAGGCAGGTAGGACTGAATAGAGGGAGTAGGTCACTGACAGTTGCTTTTGAAGATAATATTTTATACCTGGCTTCTTCCTTTCTTTCTCCACTTCCTGGCTACCATGAGCTGAGAAACCTTTCTCTACCACACAATTCTGCCATGATGTCTTGCTTCATCTTAGGAGCAGAGCAGTGGCATCCACAGACCATTCAGTGAGACCTCTGAAATCATGAGACAAAAGTAAAATGTTCTTCCTCTAAGTTGTTCTTGTCAGGTATTTGGGTCACAGTGACAACAACAAAAAAAAAAAAAAAAAAAAACTAGCTAATGCCTACTCCTAATTTATTATTTTGTCCATTCCAAGATTTTTGTGTGTGACAAGAGATGAACTCTAATCTTCATCTGAATATCAGTAGTATATTACCATTGTTACTCTGGGGGCATGCCGAGATATGTAGAAGAGAGGGTAGAAGAAACTATGGGTGTTGGAGACATAACAGAGGCTTTTAGTGAAAGCTATTCAAATGAACATAGCAAGTTCAGGTGCATTTTGGCTATTCAAAGAATCCCTAAAGTCAACCAATATAGTAGGTAATAGCTATGAAAAATGATATTCTAAAAGTAGGTAAAAGTTGGGCAAAAAGCAACATCATGGTTTCAAACAATCAATTCATTTGTTAGAAGGATGTCTGAGACCAGAAAGAAGTACAGAAAGCAAGTTTTAAACCATAAGCATAGAGAATTATAAAGTACTTACGGGCTGGGAATCAGTTTTGCTGCTAAGGGAGTATTGGGTAGCTGGGTTTAATTGTGGAGTTGCATTCTATAGGATCTAAATTGCAAGATAGGAAAGAGAAGTACAATAAATTCCTTGTCCCATCAGTCACTAAATCTAGAGTTGCTCAATTACTTCATTTTTGGAATGGATGTAAATACTATACAGTTAAAACTACATCTGGACAATAAGTACAACTTTAGATGGATGGAAGTACAGGAGGCAGTGTCTTATTTTTTCCTAAGATCGTAGGGAGATTTGTAGTCTTTGCAGAAAATCTACCTCCATCTTATGCCTCATAGAGTTAGATTCATTTTTGGTTATATTATGTCTTGACAAAGTTTATGTCTAAATTATCTGATGTGCAATGATTAAATCAGATGTTCTTTTAATTGCTACTATCTTGAGATTCCAACATAGTCTCTAAGAACATAGTAACTCAGGCTAAAAAAAGGAGAGCTGTTGACTCTCATTTGCCCCCAAATGCTTTTTCTGCTTCCTTAAGGGAAAAAAAAAATATGTTCCTAAAGTAGCACCACCAACTAACCAAGTTACAAACAAGAACTGTTAATATGTCCTTCTGGGCCATTTTCTGTGTGTATTTTATTGATCAGAGAAACAAGTTAGCATGGTAGGATTGCAGAAATGTATGCATTTATGACCTATTTTCTTATTCGGATTAAAATGTGACTTTTTATTACCTAGAAGTTTATGTAACAGCATTGAAACCCAGTGCTTCTCCTCTTTCTGTATGTTATTCAAAGGTCTTGGACTTTCATTTGATAAAAGGGGCATGATGTCATTGAACATTAATAATGTCCTAATTTCTAGATAAAAAGAAGGATACATACATTAGGAAAATAATGGAGTCTATATTAAATATCACTCTAGACCTCAGAGCTATTATTCACCACATTCCACTTGTTCGACCATGACCTCCATGACTGTTTTATTGTACTGAATCCTGATCACCCATTATGCAAAGCATAATTGCAACTCAGGGAAGTAAAATAATATTAATCAGGGATAACATTGCAATGGACTTTGACCCATAGGTATAAATCTAATAAATGTGTAGGGTTTTTTTCCTTCCATAACATAATGAGTTCTTCCTTATATCATTACTCATGGGACCAATGTGAAATCATAATAGGGATATTTAAGGCAATTAATGAGACAGATAAGAAATGATTGTATGCTTTTAATTTCCTAATCATTTTAATGCCCCAAATTAAAGGTATACATCAAGATACATCCATTAAAGCCTGTCAGTCATATTCCTCTAGAATAATGTAATGAAAGAGTAAAAGTAGAGGAAATCAGATAAAATTAAGTGAAAAAAATGTTATACTGACTATTAGAGAAGCAATATCCAAATGATTAAATCAGATGGATTGTGAAACAGTCTATTAAGTGAAGTGGTTAGAAGTACCATCTCGTTAGCCATAAAAATAGACTGTACTAGGCATTTTACCAAAGGGAACCATTCTTCAGTGGCTTGACTGGGTAAACATAGGTCATCTAACTCTCTGATGCTAATCAACCATATTATTTGTTTGTTCCTTTTTTCTGGCATTGTTCATCATTTATTCAGTGATCCAATCCATATTCAGATCTTTGTTAATTCACATTGTTTCTGCTCAGAAGCAGTCAATTTTAGAACTATAAATACTAAAGTAATAATTTAAGTAAACCCTCAAACATACAAAGAGTTTCTTTTGGGAAAATTATGCATTCATTTCACTTACATGATAAGCAGAACCTAAAATAAGCAGTAAACGAGTGAAGCAGTAGATTAATGAAGCCATGTCATTTAGAAAATCTCTTTCAACTATGTTTGTCCTCATATTTTTATCATTATTTCTGAGAGATCAATATATGATTTATTTTTTTTTTCAAATTTAAGAGACTTATTAAAGCCTGATATGAAATTACTTCCTAAATATATTGTTAAAGAGAACAAAAAATATAAATATCTCAGAACCTGGTATCTATAGTTTCCCCTGGGTATTAGGATGGAGAATTGTGAGGATAGAATTAATTGAAGCTTACTTTTCAGTGCATATTTTTAATGTAATATGAAGGGTTTTTTTCATATGGATATCATATCTTACAAATCTGTCAGAAATGATAGCCAATCATGAATAAAAAATGTAAACAAATTCTTAAAAAGACAAAACAAATATTTTTAGATACAACCTCAAACTAACAGGATATTCAATTAGAAATTCAATTTCCAGATATAATGTAGAAGCAAAATTGACTTTCATTGACAATTCCAAGGAATTTTGATATTTCTAATAAAAATGCTTTTAAGCAACACCTGATATCAATATTCCCACTATTAATCATTAACATGAACATGAACATCAAAAGCTAATTCTAATACTTTAAAGAATAAAGCTTGAATTTGCATTATAAAAATTGATGGTTTTGTGTAACTCATGCCCTCAAAAGCATTTGTTTCTTTTTTTATGCGTCTCTGGAGGATTTCTGTCAAAGTGGTTAACATTTTTAGATTCAACCCTTTTCATCATTATCATGTCTCTTGTCCAAGCAATTTGGCAAGCTAGTATCTGGGGTCATATTCATAAAAATTCTATATGCCGTAAGAATAATAAATGGCTATTTATCTTGGCTTATGGCTACTACTTTTCAGGTTCATTTCCCTTTTATTTGCTTGGATATGATATTGGCATATTTGGTTTTGCTCCTTCCAAAAAATTGTTTTCATTATATTGTGTTTGGAGTGAGGGAACCCTTTAGAGATATCTAGGATATAAAAGCAAATGGCTAGAGGCATTGAGGGATATTTAGGAAGTATACTGAAAATTCTCAGAGAAAGGAAGATTTAAGGATTGCTCATGAGATATTTTGTTCGTGATTTCACCTGAAGTACTTAGCACGATATCTGATATTCACTGGTTGCTTAATCCATATTTTTTAATGAATGGATAAAACTAAATGATATACTTATATAATATGTACTTACATAATATCAGATATACAGCAAAACCTTTGAGAGTGAAAGAAAAATATTCCGTTGTTGTTTGGTGGTGGTAGTGGTGATGGTGGTGTTTCATGGGACAGACTCACGAAGGTTGGACAGAGAAGGAGAGGCAAGATGATATGCAAAACTGAGACCATTCTGAAGATTTCTCCTTTTACACATCTAAAAGAATGTCACCTGTATGGATACTTTGCTCCTCTATTAGTTATGATAGGTATGGTTGCCATATAATCAACCTTTCCTTTCTCTGCCCATGAATTTGCAGATATTGAATGAAACATCATCAACTCTTGAAGATCTGGTACTACCGGCCATTCATGACTACTTAAGCCATAAAATAACTGCTTAATTTAATTATTCTAATTAATCAATTCTATGTCACGTTAGAAGTTTGGGATTGCTTTCTGTTCTTTTTATTTCTGTCTTGAAATTACTGCCTTTTTTCCCTAAAAACTTAATTTCTAGCAAACCATTCAAAAGAAAAAAAGAAATCAATAGGATTTTTAAGACTGCAGAGATTATTTTGAATCTGGAAGATCACTTGAAAAATAATAAGTGTCTACAATTTTTTTTCCAAACAGTAAATGCATTCGGATAATTTTCTACCATCAGATTTTACATTCTTATCTGGGCAACTATAGGCATAGGTGGCATACCCTGTATATAGTTTATATACTCAGAAACAACATGAGCCTTCTGCTTCCCATTATTATTACTATTTTTTTTGACAAAAAAGTAACAAATAGAATATCTTGTGCCTCCCATGTTGATACAGGGCTTCCACACATGTATGCTCAAAAGGATACTGGCTTGAGGATATCACTTCTTTTGCAGACATATGTTCAGGCAAAGGCACTGGCTTAAAGATGTCACTATTTTTAGTTTGTCTACACCTCTTACAAAACAATGGCTTCCTCCAGTGTTCCACACTTTGCACATTGTTGGCAGGATTTTGGAGTTCCTGGACCTGTAATTCTAACTGTCACAAATGGATCTTTTGACTTCATCCCTGCTCCTGATGGCATCAATAAAAATTTAAAAAAATACAAGACCAGCAGAGGGGAAAAATTCCTTAAATATTCTATACTTCTGGTGCCAATAAATGCAAAAGATGCTGAGTTTTTGTCTGGGGTGGAGTTTAGGATTTTGGCTATATCTTCTTTAAAACTTGGTAGGTAGCACAGAAGGATAACTTGTTCCCTTCTCATAGGCAAGAGATATAATATAGGGAGAACAGTATTATACAGTTAGATGTCTAGTTTTCCACCTTCCAATTTGGTAGTAGTTGGCCAGTGTCAGTTAAGTGCTTCCTTCATTATAAAGTGGGAATCAGTAGCTAGTTACATAATAATACTTAGCTCCTCTCCACAATCTCACTTTTACCAAACTGCTGTACAAAATTATTCCAATAGTGCAAAGTGCCAACAAAAGCTATGGTTTGGAAAGTATTTAGAGGATATGGGATGAACTTTTCAGTAAAGCATCAACATCACTATATTCTCTCACCAGTCACCAGCATTTCTTTGTAATAAATCTCCTAAAATAAAGGCATGAAAGTGCATATGGCTGCCTTATCAGAATTGTGAATCTGTAGTGAAAAACACATTTAGGCTACAAACCAATTAATCTAACTGGCTATGGGCAGATGCAGTACATGTGTGCTTCTAGGGAGCTTGACTTGTACTAAAAGATAACATGTTCTGTTTTCCAGCAAGATCCTTAACCATCAGACCGACTCAGCAATATAAGTCAAACATCCTGACTTATTCAGTCCACAACCAGGAATGTCATATTTCCCATTACCAGGTCCTGATACTATCAACAAGGTTATTTAAGACATTAAACAAACTCTGCCAGGGGTTTGGTTGTCTCTTATTTTTAGGTTTCTGCTTCTATAATAACTAAAGTTCTCTTGAAAAACTTTTTGAGGAGAAATTAAAAGATTGATACATTCTATTTGACCAAAGACATTTAGAATTCTATCATACTATATGTTGAAATTATCCAACATGTTTTTGTGATTCTTTTTATCAAACATGTCAGAAACTCAACTAACTACCTCTAAACAAATGAATAAAAACAAACACACAAGAGAAATACACTGGTTCACATCATGGTTAAGTCCGGGAGTTTAATGGATATTTCTTTGCATCTTTTGACTCTATTTCTTTTCTTCTCAGAAGACTAACTAGATGTAGTCTTCCAGGAAGACTTTAGAATCACCTTTAGAATTTATAACATCAGAAGAAAAGCTAGTTGATCCCTTCTAATATTTATATCAAACCCTGAAAGACAATTCTGATGTGTCTCCTTTTACTCATGGTTTGAGTCATGAACATTGTGTTATCTAAGAAGGGAAGGCTACCATATTGGAAGCCTAGAGTATAGGTGTAATTCTATAAAAGCACAGGTAGATTGACTGTTCCAGAGGGACAAGTTGGCAGGTTGTCTTCCCAAATCCAAACACCATAACTGGTAGTGAAATCATTGCCACTATTACTATAGCTTTGTTCATCATCTTAAAAATTCACATGGTTCAAAGGATGGAGTTACTAATTTACATTCTTCTTTTAGGTACATATGAAGCTTTAAGTCTCAATTTTGTGTATATCACCCAGGTCTCCACAATGTCATTCATGATCAGAAACATCCAGATATCAAAATACTTCTGTTTTGCTACTATTGACCACCCACTTCTCAGATTTTTTCCCTGTATTTTCTAAATCTTTCCACTAGAATATTTCCTTCTCTAGAGATTTTTCAAATGAAAGTAGTTGTCCATCTTTCATTCAGAGAAAAGGAAAATCAAATAATAGCAACCTTTTAGGTGCTGAAGAGAATGTCTAATCATGTAGAATAAAGGAATTGTTAATTCCATGGTCAACTTCCATGCATCCTCTTCCAATATTTCACTGCTCTCTGCTTTCCCCGGCTTATTGTGATCTGTCTAGAACTACATGCTGTAATATATGAAGTTCTGAAGCAGTATATTGATCCCCATAGTTGATCTATTGCTAAGGGCATAGGGGTTTTAAAAGCAGAGGTCACAAATTCAAATGTTGTCATGGAGCTGTTTAGTAAGGAGAATGATAAATGCAGACCTAATATAATAGAAAGGGGTAAGAACTGTAACAAACTTGAGACCATAGTCTCATGTCTGAAAGTCTATGCCTGAAAGATCAGTTGTAGTTTTCTTCAGCTAATTGGTCACATGAAGAAATGTAGAGTAAATACTGCTAGAGATCTTGCTTCCCACAGAAATTAAAAATCTGCAATTTTATGTGAAATAGCCTCTAAATAAAAATATTCTGAGTCAAAAAAAAATGTCTGAAAATTTGATCCAATCTGAAGTTACTAATTTGAGGTTCCACCACCCTTCAGATACCATTTAGAGTCTATTAGAACTTTCTGTTAGTATTAACTACAAAAATTCTATTCTTGCCCTAACTAGAGTTTGGATATATGGAATATTTTTCCTGGTGGTACCTTTGGAGGTTCATGCTCTATTATTTCTCATTTTTCATATCCAAAGAGGTTACTGGAAGTCTCTTTCAAGGCTTTCCTAAGCTGTCCTGAATCTTGGCATTTATGTTCTCCTACATCAGGTGAGTTCAAATTCTAATTCAGAATTGGCAACTTCTTTCTGCACCGCATTTTCTTTTAAGATACTTCCTTTGCTAATTGCTCTTCTATTGCCCTTTTTTTTTTTTTTTTTTTTTTTTTTGCAGTCTGCATTCAGCAACTGCAGACTTGGCACTCTCAAAAAAAGCAGGCAAATGCTTTAGGATGATGTTCCTCCATCCAGACCATTATGGTAGGAAGGGGGAGGGGCGGAAACACTGTCATTAATAAATAGTTTCCTCAGCTGATTTAGAACCTAACGGTTAAAAAAAGTAAGAAACATAGACTCATGTTTAAAAGCCAAGTTCAGAAGCAGTATTTTTAAAACAAATTTGATAGTTCAATAGAATTCTGATATTTTATTTTTAATTATTGAGACACTAGAAAACCCAAAGTAGCTTTGGGTCCTTTAAATAGTAATATGAAATAGGGATAATGTAAAATTAGTTGATATAACACTACATATTTCCAGGATTCAGCTTGGTTGCCATGACACTTACCATATTGACTCTATTTCCTACAATTCTCCTCTGTTTTGGAAAGCCAACCTGATATCTCTGGAACTGGATAGCTCCAGGGGATCTCCTTGTTTCAGTGACTTGCTTTTCCTTTCTATCTTCTCCATTTATTTTTGTGAACCTACAACAGAAAGAATGAAGTGTTCATCAATAGCTTCAGATCCATGTAATGCTTGACTGAACCATCTCATCCATCTTTGGCATCATGAAAGGAGATTAAGTCCTTGAATTTCACTCTGAATTTTGTGAAACAACATTTAATGAAACAAACAAGCTATACCTTTAACACATATGTGTCCTAAATTTCATATGAGCACTACAATGCGAGTATTATTATCTCTGTTTCAAAGTGAAGATACAACAAGTCATAGAGGTTAAGGGTCTGTAGAATAGATCATTGAGCCCTTTGGTAAATTTACTTCTTCATCCTGGGCATCCAGGTAACTGCATTTCTTTTGTCTCCTTCCTTTAGGGTGGTCATAAAATTTCTGTATAACCAAGAATATGATTAAAAGTAATGTCATTACAGTCAGCAGTTCATCAGCATCTCATATCTTTTAAGTCCCGTTTTTAATACATACCTATTACTATTTTTTCTATACCCTTATGTGCCCTATTTTTAATTTTGAGTTTTCATCAAAACTCAGGAGATTGTGTACAAATTTGCAGAAATATAGTTCAAATATTTGACATTCCACAATAAACATAAAATTATAAAACCACTTTAGACTTAGAGTGATGGGTTAAATTTTTCATGTTACGTTCAAATATGAAATTATTTTCCTTTTGTCCTTAAAAGATTATTTTAGCATAAACTTCACTGAGGACATATCATTAGCAAGTGTAGTTCATCAGGCCAATTAATGTCTTTCATGTATTCCTTAGCAGGTGTGTGTAATATGCCAGTCATATTTTTCTGTAATAAATGACTTCCAGTGTGCCATGCATTCATGATATTTTTTAATCTGGAGTGAAGATGAAAATAATAATGCTATTGTAGTGACTTTAAGTATTCTTCATAGATTTTAAATTCAGTTGATAAGATTAATTACAAGGTCATGCTCAATGAATTTTTGGCTTATCTGCCTTTGTGTAGAATGTTGCAACTGACAACAGATTTCCTAGAAATTTATTTCTGTATGTAAATAAGCCATGTGAGTATAAGTGATATCTCATGCCAAGCAAAGTAATGAAATTGATACATAAAAATATATAAAAGGCTAAAATTAAGTTTACAAAACAAGATATTGTTATTTTTCCCAATGGATATCTACTATGCTTTTGGAGCTTTTTCACCACACTATTTTTGTTTCTTCTAAATAGTGTGAATGTTACAGCAGATTATTCACCCTTCTCCTCTCAGATTTTTTTTTATATTGGAATGAATCTGTAAACTGAATTGTTAAAATAACTTCAAGGGCTTCAGATTATTAATTAAAATTCCAAGGGGTTTATTGGGAAGACTGATACTGAAATGGAAGTTTGGGCTATGTGATTATAAGACTCCTGAGGCTTGTGCAGTCTTCTAACCTATGGAAATTTTGAACTGGTGTTTGAATTCTGATTATAAGGTGAAAAATTTAAGAAAATTTCATTTAAAATCTTCAAAATTTATCCACCAGTGGTTACCTAAAATGACCTACACATGTCTATTCCCTATGATAACATAAAGCTTTGAAACAGACTAGAAAATTCAAAGATCACTTGGTGACTATATAGATACTATACTATAATTTATCATAACCCTCTATAGCTATGCTCATATTTAATTTATTGTTATGAAAGGTTATTGAGCATGACCACTACAGGACAATAGTTTTGTAACTGATTTTTCTCTGGAGTAATTTTTCCCAGCTGTATTTTGGCATTTTTTTTTTAAATGAAATGAGAACTACTATAGAAATCTCTATTCTATAATAACACTAGAGCATTTCTGCACTATAATTCCAGTTTGGTTCTCAGCATTTATAACTCTTTTATGTTTAAGCAATATAGGAAAAAATTATTGGTGCCTAAATTGTGAAATTGCTACAGAAAATTTCTTATATAGTTAATTATACCAGTGGGTCATCCAAGATCTAGAGGCCAAAGGTCTGACAACCTCCAACTTTTAAGTAGGAGTATTTGAGTTGATTATTTTGTAAGGATGTTTTGAAACGAAAAACAAATGATATTGTCCATGTAAGTTTTTATACTGATGTCCAGAGGTTGAATTATGGAGTTTTTTTGTTTGTTTTTCATTTTGTTTTGAGATCTCTATCTCCTCTCAGTACTAATTGTGCAATAGGTCCTATAGGATAAAAATTATATTTTGTTACAAAGGAAATGTATAGTGATTATTTTAAAAAGAATTCAGCATTGGGTAGGTTAGGTAGGTTGGTTGATGAGCATCCCTTTTGGACAAAATCTGGGACTGAGAACTATAGTTCCTGAAGTTGTAGTCAGAGGAAAAGAAATTGAATTATATAAATGAAGAGAATAGGACTAAAGAGTTTTGGGAAGAGGGAAGTCTAGAAGTCGATTGTTGAAGCAAAGACATGGTGTCTGAGTATTGCAGATGAGTGAGGGTTCATAAGTATGGCTAATGAGAATGATCACCACCACTAAATGATGGGCAACCTTGGATGAACAGCACATCAGAGATATAATCTAGTTATGATCTGACTACTGACTCTCTCCCAAAGGTTTGTGCTGAAATTTTATCTCCAGTGATGGTTTTATGAGGTGGGGCCTCTAGGGGTGATTATGTCATGAAGGTGGAGCCCACATGAATGTGATAAGTGCCCTTATAGAGAGACCTCAGAAAGCAGTCTTACTCTTCCATCATGTGATGATGCAGTGAAAGAAGTCTTTTATAAAGCAGCAAAAGCGGCTTTTATCAAATACCGAATCTGCTGGTGACTTCTCAGTCACCAGATTTGTGAAAAAAAAATTCTGTTTTTTATGAGCTATCTAGTTTTTCAGCTACCTAGCTTTTGAGCTATCTAGTTTTATTATAGCAGCCCAAGGAATAAGACAAAAAGGTTGACTAAAGAAATATGAAAATTTTGAGTCAATTTCTTTCATGCTAAAGCATTTGAGAACATTATGTAAATACTATCAGTCTCAGTTATTGCAAGATGGCAAATAATGCCAACTTCACCCACTGTAGAAGCAGAAATATGTAAAAACCTGATTTTTAGAATAAGAATGGTTTACATTGTCAGCTTCTTACTATTAGTTATAATTAAGTAAAACAACAATCCCATTTCTATTTCTCTTTATCAAAGCATTTCAAAACATTAGGATAAAAGAATTTTTTTAGGTAATCATGTTAAAAAGAAAATAACATGTTACTTAAATAAAATATTTTGATATTATTGTTTGCTTGAGGCTTTAGAGGTAAGAAAATTATTTGAATTATAGATTTTATTTATTTTATTTTATGGAACTTTCTGAAGTATTTAAAATATGAAAATTTGATGGTATCGCAAATTGTTCCAAAATGATTTGATTCTAAAATTACTACGCAATGGCTATATATCTTTCTTCAAATTGCATTGGCTTTTTCTCAAACAAAATTCATTTTTAATTTTTTTAATTAATGAGTTATCAATCAAGAATACTCATCAAATAATCAGGTTAATATTACCATATTCAGTATCAATATTTCTTCAGATTATGATTAATTTTGAACTTAGTTAATATGAAACAATTACTCTGAGCTGATAATTAACTAGTTCCAGAATTACTAGTTTTCATTAATTTTAATTTTAGAATGGGAATTTCGGAATTGTACATACTAAGTTTTCATGATTGAAAAGAATAGAATTTCACAATATAAAGGGGTATGTTTCTTTTTTGAGGGGGTAAGTAACTGGAGATTGAACTCAGGGGGACTGAACCATTGAGCCCCATCCCCTACCCTATTTTGTATTTTATTTAGAGACAGCAAAAGCATCTTGCTTTTGCTGAGGCTGGTTTTGAAGTCATGGTCCTCCTGCCTCAGCCTCCAAAGCTGCTGGGATTACAGGCATGAGCCTGGCTGAGGAGCATATATCTTAAACTCACATTATAATGATATTATAGACAATTTTCTTTGCACCATATCCATATTTTCAAAGTCTAAATCTCAGGCACTCACTTAACTTCAAGAAATGACAAACTGCTGTCCTTTAGAGAAATTGTAGTAATAGCTCTACAAATCAAAATCTTACCATATAAGTCAAAAATCAACACACTGTGAAGAGAGTACTGCAGGAGATCTCATGAAGCATATATCACAAATCCACAGAATGGTAACTATGTCTGTTATCATTAGAAGATACTATGTTCAGAACCCATTTGAAAGTTGGCCTTACTTTTATGGTTGGCTGCAAAGTCCTTTATACTTGACCATGATTTGTTCTGGATAATGATCTACAAATCAATAAATATCAAAGATGGTAATTAATTTTGTATTTAAGGTTGGAAGATGGCGGCGAATAGAGTGAATCACCCCCACGTACCGCGTCACTGCGCAGGTGAATAACGAGTTAGAACGGCCAAAAGCTATCTTGTTAGGAATTTCCAGCAAAATTGGGGTGCACCGAAACATAGAGGAAGGATTTCCATCACCCGAGGGTCGGTTACTGGGGCTCAATCGCAAGTGAACTGTGCACCCGGAGATTCAGGCTGATTTATCTGCTGCTCGCCCCGCTGCTAGAGACTGCAGCGCACCGAGAAAAGCTGTGCCAGCAACACAGAGGAATGGTGCTGCAGATTCTGTGGGGTCCTGCCGGCTGTGCTCTCACTGTGCTCCGGGCTGAGTTCTGGGTTTGAGACGGGGGAAGGAAGCGGTCCAGTTCTGTCCTCCACACAGGACAGCCCACCGAGGAAGCCAGCGGCCACCATCTTGGAGAGCTGACGTCACCATCGCCAGTTTCCCACAGATTGCAGCAAGTTCAGCGATAGAACAGATGTGTGTCATTTAGACCATCTCCCATACAGCGGGGAAATCGCATAAAATCTCTCCCCGGCTCTCCGGGGGTGTGATTAACAGAGTGAGCGTGAACAGAGGCGTGGGGAAAGGTAAAGGCAACTGACCTCCAACTCCCCCCTCCCACCAGCAGCGAAAACGAAACCTGTCTCGCCAGCTCTCAGAGGAGTGGCTGCCGGAGGGAATCAAAACAATAAGGTGCTGGTTCCCAATAGCTGCCCTCCACATCCAGGAAACTGCAGGCCCAGAGTGTAGCTTGAACTGCCGAGAGGTATCACACTGGGAAAGGCCTGGCTGGCAGGAGAAGCGAGGGGACTAGAGACCAGGAATAAACCTAAGCTAACAGGTTTAGAGAGACACCAGTGGGGGGAGGAGGGAGCGGCCTCACACGGATTGTTTCCTACAGCCGGAGGGCAAAATCTTGGCCCAGAAGGCACAGCACCACCTACTGGAAGCGAAGAAAATAGAAGCCTAATAGTGCCTTTTTTTCTTTTTTTTATTTTTTAATCTTAATCTTTTTTTAATTGTAATTTTTATTTTACTGCATTTTATTTTTTTATCATTTCTTTTTCTTTTCTATTCTTTTCTCTTTCTTTCTTCTCTCCCTCTCTCTTTCTTGGTTTGCTTCCTTACCTTTTCCCCATCTTTCCTCTTAAGCATGACCACCCAGAGTACATATAACTTACTAAATGCAAATAGACGAATACTATGAATACTATAGTCTGCCTAAGCCCTTAACTACCCCCAAGTACTCCTGTCTATTCTCTTGTTAATATCTGCCTGCATTTGAGCAACCCCACAAAGAAGCTAACATATACTAACCTCCATACCATCAAATCACCCGACCTTAACATAAAATCCTAAGTTCAAACCTCAATTCTCTATATGCCATCAAACTCTATAGGCCTTTAATGAAACTAATGAATTTGCCTTAAATCACAATTAAATCCAACATCTCTAAACATTGTCTCCAAACACAAAGGAGAGATATTGGAACTATAAAAAGCAAAACAAATTTAAAGGAGAAAACAGAAACACAGCAGTCAAACAGAGTTGGAAAGTAACGTGAGCACCATGAAAAAACAAGGGAAAAAAGGATTACAAACAATGCAGGACAACTTAAATTCACAGGAGAACCTATAGGCATCAGAAAAATGGACAGAGAAAGAACTCAAGGCATACCTAACTCAGATGGAACGGAATCTTAGAGAAGACATTAGACAGCAAGTTCAAACAATGAAAGCATTCTTTGAAAACAAATTACATAAGCAAATTCAAATGGCAAAGAATGAGCATTACCAGGAGATAGAGATTTAAAAAAAAAAAATCAAACAGTAATCCTAGAAATGCAGGAAAACATAAACTGAATTAAAAACTCAAACGAGAATATTACAAACAGACTAGATCAAATAGAAGTCAGAACATCAGATAATGAAGACAAAGTGTATCAACTTGAAAAGAATATAGTCAACGCAGAAAGGATCCTAAGAAATCACGAGCAATCCATCCAAGAGATATGGGATGTCATAGAAAAAAACAAACTTGAGAGTCATTGGGATAGAAGAAGGTATAGAGGTTCAAACCAAAGGAATGAACAATCTATTGAATGAAATAATCTTAGAAAACTTCCCAGATATGAAAGATGGAATGGATTGCCAAATCCTGGAAGCCTACAGGACCCCAAACATACAAAACCGTAATAGACCAACTCCAAGACACATAATTATGAAGATATCCAACATACAGAACAAAGAGAGAATATAAAAAGCTACGAGAGAAAGGAGGTAGATTACATTCAGGGGTAAACCAATTAGGTTAACCGCTGATTTTTCATCATAGACGTTGAAATCGAGAAGATCCTGGAACAACGTATTTCAAACACTGAAAAATAATGGATTCCAACCAAGAATACTGTATCCAGGAAAATTAAGCTTCAGATTTGGCAATGAAATAAAATATTTCACGATAAACAAAAGTTAAAAGAATTTTAAGCCAGAAAACCAGCACTGCAAGGTATTTTGAGCAAAACACTACAAGAAGAGGAATTGAAAAACAGCACCCAAAACTAACAGTGGGAGGTAACTCAGTAAAGGGAAGAAAAAATAACCAAAAAGGAAAAACTAGCCATATTAAAATAAATAAATAAATAAGCATGACTGGAAGTACAAACCATATATCAATAGTAACCTTAAACGTTAATGGCTTAAATTCACCAATCAACAGACATAGGCTAGTAACCTGGATTAAAAAAACAAATCCAACAATATGCTGCCTTAAGGAGACTCATATGATAGGAAAAGACATACACAGGCTGAAGGTGAAAGGTTGGGAAAAATCATACCACTCACATGGTCCTTGGAAGCAAGCAGGAGTGGCCACACTCATATCGAATAAAATCAACTTCAAACCTAAGTTAATCAAAAGGGATAAAGAAGGACACTATATACTGTTAAAAGGAACAATCCACCAACAAGACATAACAATTATCAATATGTATGCACCAAACAATGGTGCTGCAATGTTCATAAAACAAACTCTCCTCAAGTTCAAGAGTCAAATAGACCACAACACAATAATTATGGGTGACTTCAACACACCGCTTTCTCCATTGGACAGATCCTCCAGACAAAAGCTGAATAAAGAAACTATAGAACTCAATAACACAATCAATAACCTAGACTTAACCAATATATATAGAATATATCATCCATCATCAAGTGGATACACGTTCTTCTCAGCAGCACATGGATCCTTCTCAAAAATAGACCATATATTATGCCACAGGGCAACGCTTAGTAAATATAAAGTTGTGGGGATAATACCATGCATCTTATCTGATCATAATGGAATGAAACTGGAAATCAATGATAAAAGAAGGAAGGAAAACTCCTGCATCACCTGGAAAATGAACAATATGTTACTGAAAGATCAATGGGTTACAGAAGACATAAAGGAGGAAATAAAAAACTTCTTAGAGACAAATGAAAATACAGACACAACATATCAGAATCTATGGGACACAATGAAAGCAGTTTTAAGAGGGAAATTCATTGCCTGGAGCTCATTCCTCAAAAAAAAGAAAAAACCAACAAATAAATGAACTCACACTTTATCTCAAAACCCTAGAAAAGGAAGAGCAAAACAACAGCAAATGTAGTAGAAGGCAAGAAATAATTAAAATCAGAGCAGAAATCAACAAAATTGAAACAAAAAAAAAAAACATTGAAAAATTTGATAAAACTAAAAGTTGGTTCTTCGAAAAAATAAGTAAGATTGACAGAACCTTAGCCATGCTAACGAAGAGAAGAAGAGAGAGAACTCAAATTACTAACATATGGGATGAAAAAGGCAATATCACAATGGACACTATAGAAATACAGAAGATAATTAGAAATCATTTTGAAACCCTATATTCCAATAAAATAAAAGATAGTGAAGATATCGATAAATTTCTTAAGTCATATGATTTGCCCAGATTGAGTCAGGAAGATACACACAACTTAAACAGATCAATAACAAAGGAGGAAATAGAAGAAGCCATCAAAAGACTACCAACCAAGAAAAGCCCTGGACCAGATGGATACACAGCAGAGTTTTACAAAACCTTCAAAGAAGAATTAATACCAATACTTTTCAAGTTATTTCAAGGAATAGAAAAAGAAGGAGCTCTTCCAAATTCATTCTATGAGGCCAACATCACCCTGATCCCTAAACCAGACAAAGACACTTCAAAGAAAGAAAACTACAGACCAATATCTCTAATGAACTTAGATGCAAAAATCCTCAATAAAATCCTGGCGAATCGAATACAAAAGCATATCAAAAAAATTGTGCACCATGATCAAGTAGGATTCATCCCTGGGATGCAAGGATGGTTCAATATATGGAAATCAATAAATGTTATTCACCACATCAATATACTTAACAATAAGAACCACATGATCATCGTGATATATGCAGAAAAAGTATTCGACAAAGTACAGCATCCCTTTATGCTCAAAACACTAGAAAAACTAGGGATAACAGGAATTTACCTCAACATTGTAAAAGCTATATATGCTAAGACTCAGGCTAGCATCATTCTGAATGGAGAAAAACTAAAGGCATTCCCTCTAAAATCTGGAACAAGACAGGGATGCCCTCTCTCACCACTTCTATTCAACTTAGTTCTCGAAATACTAGCCAGAGCAATTAGACAGACAAAAGAAATTAAAGGCATAAAAATAGGAAAAGAAGAACTTAAATTATAACTATTTGTGGTTGATATGATACTATATCTAACAGACCCAAAAGGGTCTACAAAGAAACTATTAGAGCTAATAAATGAATTCAGCAAAGTGGCAGGATATAAAATCCACACGCATAAATCAAAGTCATTCCTGTATATCAGCGACAAATCTTCTGAAATGGAAATGAGGACAACCACCCCATTCACAATATCCTCAAAAAAATAAAATACTTGGGAATCAACCTAACAAAGAGGTGAAAGATTTATACAATGAAAACTACAGAACCCTAAAGAGAGAAATAGAAGAAGACCTAAGAAGATGGAAAAATATACCCTGTTCATGGATAGGAAGAACTAACATCATCAAAATGGCAATATTATCCAAAGTTCTCTATAGGTTTAATGCAATGCCAGTCAAAATCCCAAGGGCATTTCTTGTAGAAATAGATAAAGCAATCAAGAAATTCATATGGAAAAACAAAAGACCCAGAATAGCAAAAGCAATTCTAAGCAGGAAGCATGAATAGGCGGTATAGCGATACCAGATTTCAAACTATACTACAGAGCAATAGTAACAAAAACAGCATGGTACTGGTACCAAAACAGGCAGGTGGACCAATGGTACAGAATAGAGGACACAGAGACCAATCCACAAAATTACAATTTTCTTATATTTGATAAAGGGGCTAAAAGCATGCAATGGAGGAAGGATAGCATCTTCAACAAATGGTGCTGGGAAAACTGGCAATCCATATGCAACAAAATGAAACTGAATCCCTTTCTCTCGCCATGCACAAAAGTTAACTCAAAATGGATCAAAGAGCTTGATATCAAATCAGAGACTCTGCCACTGACAGAAGAAAAAGTTGGCTCCGATCTACATATTGTGGGGTCGGCTCCAAATTCCTTAATAGGACGCCCATAGCACAAGAGTTAATAACTAGAATCAACAAAAGGAACTTTCTCAAACTAAAAAGTTTTTTTCTCAACAAGAGAAACAATAAGAGAGGTAAATAGGGAGCCTACATCATGGGAACAAATTTTTACTCCTCACACTTCAGATAGAGCCCAAATATCCAGAGTATACAAAGAACTCAAAAAATCAAACAATAAGAAAACAAATAACCCAATCAACAAATGGGCCAAGGACCTTAACAGACACTTCTCAGAGAAGGATATACAATCAATCAACAAGTACATGAAAAAATGCTCACCATCTCTAGCAGTCAGAGAAATGCAAATCAAAACCACCCTAAGATACCATCTCACTCCAGCAAGATTGGCAGCCATTATGAAGTCAAACAACAACAAGTGCTGGCAAGGATGTGGGGAAAAAGGTACTCTTGTACATTGCTGGTGGGACTGCAAATTGGTGCGGCCAATTTGGAAAGCAGTATGGAGATTCCTGGGAAAGCTGGGAATGGAACTACCATTTGACCCAGCTATTGCCCTTCTCGGACTATTCCCTGAAGACCTTAAAAGAGCATACTACAGGGATACTGCCACATCGATGTTCACAGGAGCACAATTCATAATAGCTAGACTGTGGAACCAACCCAGATGCCCTTCAATAGATGAATGGATAAAAAAATGTGGCATTTATACACAATGGAGTATTACACAGCACTAAAAAAAGACAAAATCATGGAATTTGCAGGGAAATGGATGGCATTAGAGCAGATTATGCCAAGTGAAGCTAGCCAATCCCTAAAAAACAAATGCCAAATGTCTTCTTTGATATAATGAGAGCAACTAAGAACAGAGCAGGGAGGAAGAGCAGGAGGAAAAGATTAACATTAAAGAGAGACATGAGGTGGGAGGGAAAGGAAGGGAAATTGCCTGGAAATGGAAGGAGAGCCTCATTGTTATACAAAATTATATATAAGACGTTGTGAGGGGAAAGGGGAAAAAAACAAGGGAGAGAATTAAATTACAGCAGATGGGGTAGAGAGAGAAGATGGGAGGGGAGGGGAGGGGGGATAGTAGAGGATAGGAAAGGTAGCAGAATACAACAGTTACTAATATGGCATTATGTAAAAATGTGGATGTGTAACCTATGTGATTCTACAATCTGTATTTGGAGTAAAAAATGGGAGTTCATCACCCACTTGAATCTAATGTATGAAATATGATATGTCAAGAGCTTTGTAATGTTTTGAACAACCAATAAAAATAAATAAATAAAATTAAATTAAAAACAAACAAAAAAAGAAAAAAATTTGTATTTAAGAGTATAGCAATTGGTTCAGAAGAATGATTCTTTTTTACTTCCTAGAAAGTACTAATAGTGATGTTAATCCATGAAAGTATGAAACGCTTATTGCAATTATTCAAATAGAGATGATCAAGGTTTCTTAAATAATGGAAGATATTTTCATAAGAAAATTTATTTAAGTTTATTTATATTGATATATAAATTTAGGTATTTTAAAGCAATATATAGATAACTTAACATATCATATTATGCTATATCCAAAATGACAGCTGGAAAACATGTTTAAAAAGAAAAAGAAATTCAAGCCATTCACTTGCCATCATTACTGGTTGAGCTTACAAAAAAAAAAAGCATAAATTGATCAGCCAATTTGCTTAAAAATTGTCAGAAAATGGCATATATTCAAAGACAAACCACTACCTCTTGCTGTCAGAAGTAGTTTAAATCAATCACATAGTTTTGTTATTTATGAGGGTATTAAGGCTAATTATAGGTTTGACTATTGACCAGAAATATTGACATATTATAACTTAGTTTAAGTACCTGTCTTAGTCTAAGTAATTTTATCAGTCTTGATTTCTTTCTCAGGTCCTAAAATGAAAGCAGCAGAAAACTCCTTTTCAAGAAACTGTACAAATATACAGCAAAATCTAACACATTGCTACAATCCCTATAAAGTCAGGGTTAAAATAGAATCTAGTACTCTTCATCATTTATCTTGACTAATGGCAGAATATAGCACTTTAGGAACCACTTTAAGCTCTAAAACCACAAATGTGCTCAAAGGGAAGCACACTGGGAGAGAGTCTTCTTAATTATAAAAATGACCATATATTCCCTTCTTTGCTCTTATCACATAAAATGAATGGAATTAATACAGAAGACATAGTTTATGCATCCAAACTCTAGGAACTCCTCTTCAGGTCTATTTAATTTATTTTAAAAAATTTGTTCTGATTAGTTATACATGACAACAGAATGAATTTCAACTCATTGTACACAAATGGAACACAGTTTCTCAATTCTCTGGCTATAAATGATAGAGAGTCACGCCATTTGTGTAATCATACAAATACATATGGTAATAATGTCCATCTCATTCCACCATTCTTTCTACCACTGCCCCCCCACTCCCTCTTCTCACTCCCCTCTGCCCAATCTAAAGTGCCTCCATTCTCAGTTTTTTTTAAAAACAGGTATCTACCTTCTTTCAACTATTGCACAATAGACCCACAAAACCCATGTTGAAGTAATTCTATTTCATGATAAGAATAAACTTTAAAAAAAAATTTCTATTGGTGTGTAATAATTACACATAAGAGTGGTTTTTATTATGACATATTTGTGCATGAGCATGAGATAATTTGACCAATTTCATTCCTCAACACCCTCTTTTTCGCTCCCCTTTCCCTCCTACTGATCCCCTTCTTCTATTCTATTGATCTTTCTATTTTTCAGAAGATCGGTTTTTTTTCTCTTTTTTCCCCTTGGGCTTCCACATATGAAGGAAAATGTAAGACCCTTGATTTTCTGATTTTGGTTTATTTTGCTTAACATGATTCTTTATAGTTCTATCCATTTTGCTGCAAATGACATAAATTTGCTCCTCTTAGTGTCTAAGTAAAACTCCATTGCGTGTGTGTGTGTGTGTGTGTGTGTGTGTAGTTTGATCCATTCATCTGTCTGTGGACACCCAGATTGGTTCTATGACCTGGTACTTGTGAATTGCGCTGCTATATATATGGGTCTATGTGTACAACTATAGTATGCTGATTTTAATTCTTTTGCATAAATACTGAAGAATGGTATGACTGGATCATATGGTGATTCTAGTCTTCTGAGGAACTGTCAAATTAATTTCTATACTGGTTGTACTAATTTACAATTCCACCAACAGTGTATAAAGGTTCCTTTCTTCTGTGTCCTCAAGAGAATTTGTTATTATTATTTGTAACCTTGACAATTATCATTCTTACTGGAGTAAGACAAAATCTCAGTGTAGCTTTTAGTTGGATTTCCTGATTGCTAAGGATTGGTATATTTGTTGGTGGTACACTATAATGATTCAAGCACACCTATTATAGCAACACAATGCACAATAGCCATGTTCTGGAACCAGCCATGGCATCTGTCAATAGACGATAAATAAAGAAAGTGTGAAAAATATATACAATGGCATTTTACTCAGTCAATAGAAAAATCTTTAAAGAGATGTTATTGTGAGCAACATCATAGAAAATTTAAAAACAAAAATTTAGGAATTCTAGCAAAAGCTTTACTAAAATCTTATTGGACATATGTTGCAGTAGATTGGGTGGGTGGGGCAAAAAACGAAGAAAAAAAAAGGAGAAATATTTGGTCTATGCTTTCCATGAGGATGTATTATTTCATGGCAGAGCAATTGACCAGGGAATAGACTGATGCTATTTGTTCCTCACTTGTGTATGCTTGGAGGAGTTAACAGTTAATTCTTTTTGTTGGAAGATATATATCATCTGGACTTAATACAGTTTTTAAAAAAATAAATTATGTCTGAAAACAATCAAGAATTTCTAGACTTTTAGTTTGAAGCATGCATTCACCTTGTGACTGCTTGTATCTTTCTTCTCCTGAAATGCTGGAATAAGGACTGAGACATCTAATCATAAATGCACAAATAAGAGATATAATCAAAAACAAAAATTTTACTTATAATTTCCATAATACAAGTAACTATAAGTCATGATAGAAGCAGGGAGACCCCCTGGATCACCAAAACTGCTCTCCAGCTACTTTTTTGTCTCATCAGGATGTGATCAAACCTAGATTAATTATTAAAGTCTCCATTTATGTTTGCATTTATAAAACATATGCCAAAAGGAATTATTTTTTTCATAAAGCACCTTCATTTTACACTTACTTAACATATGTAGCATTGTGATAGATCAATTGAACATACATATGGAAAAAGGTTTCTTGTCCTTTTATCTCACATACAGAACTAAATAGCTGATGAATTGTGGATACAAATGGAAATAATAAAATAAAATCTTTTGGAGAAAAAAGAAAATAAAAATTAAAATTAAAATGAGACCACACTATATATCCTCTCTAATGATGCTCTTGAAAAGACTGACGTTATTATTCGTGCAAAATGTGAACAAATCAAAAACCTCATGTGATAAAAGAAACTGCAAATTGGTAAATACATTTTAGAAAAGCTCTCTGCAGGAACTTCTAATACATATTATGTACATAATCTATGATATAGTAATTCTAGTATTAAGTTTATATTCAAAAGAAATATATATAAGTATGCATTTTTTTCCTCTAATTCGGTTTTTAGGTCCCTCTCTCTGAGAGTTACTTTCAACTCTAGCCTTTCCCTGATGGATTTGCTTCTGATATTTACAAAGTGCTTTTGACAGCATACTTCTGTGTATCCTCTGAGAGGGCCTTATGTTTAAGCTGTCAACCTGTGACTGGGTGTACCTTTTAGAACAAATTTGTTCAAGATGGCAGAATCCTTTGTGGCTTCTGTTATACCTGTGTTCAATTTATTCATACCAAAAAAACCTCTCTCCAGGAAGCTCTTCCTGGTGAAGATAGCTTCACTGTGTCAGACAGATAAGATACAGAAGAGGCAGTTCTGCCCAACACAGGAAATAAGAGAAGCCAGTGTATTATGTAAAGATCTCAGAGAGAAAAGAGCAGCCTGCCTCACAGGGCCAATGGGAAAGGGGAAGTTGGTTGATACATAGCATACAGGATCAGTCAGTTAATAGGAAGCAAGGGAGGGTTGGAGAGGGAAGGAAGAGAAGAGAAGAGAGAGAAAGAAAAGAGAGTAGAGGACAGAAGAGGAGAAGAGAAGGAAAAAGAAAAGAAGGGGAAAGAGTGAGAGCACCTTTAGACTAAAGATTATGATCTAAGGCCTTATCCAAACGGATTTCTTGAGGGGAGTTTTAAATTGGTGGTTTAGAGGAAGCTGGCATGAATTCCATTGAGGCAAACTGACTGAGGGGGCTCACTTTGACATATCTGTGCAGTTGTACAGGGAGTGGGTATAAGTGGGGTGAGCCAAGTAGGTTGCATCTAACTGACCCACAGGGAAGTAATCACAAAGAGGCAGTTATATAAACAAGTATTTGGGTCAAATGTATTGAGAACTTGAAGGAGACAGAGAGCTGGAGACTGTGTGGAGTCCAACAAAACCCTATTTCTGATATCGGAAAATCCAATTTATAATATAAATGGATGGTGAGGCAAGAAAAAATCATGTGTTCACTACAGTATGTTTATAAACCACAAAAATGTGTACTGAAATGTTAATAGCAGCATTGCCAATAATAGAATAACAGTTGAATCTACTAAAATGACTGCTAATAGTAGAGTAGGTAAGTAACAGTTTCATAATAGAATACGAAACAGAAGTGAGAATGATCTACAGCTATACCTGGCAAAAGAGACAAATTTCATGTAGGTAATGCTGAATGAAAATGCCAACTACAATAAACATTGCACTTTATAGTTATTTCATATAAATAAAAACCTAAATTATGTAAGGAGAAAGACAATTCCCTGAGGAAGACACTGACTGACAATATAAGTATATTACTGGACTTCTGTTAATATTTTCCTTGATCTGAATGCTTGGTATAAGTCCATGTTCAGTTTACAAATATTAATTTGTAAGTTTATGATATGATTTTTTTAATCTTTATGCTTCTGAATCAAAATTCAAATTTAGGAAATCTAATTATTAGACTACCATATAAAACAAAAATATAACTAGAGTGTATCACTGAGAAACAAAAAGGTGGCTATTGCATATGTGAGAGTATAGGAAGGGAGATGATACAGTATTTGCTTTTTTAAAAAATTATTTTTGTTTTAATTAGTTACACATGAACAGTACAATGAACTTGGCATATCATACATTTGAATCAGATGGGATATAATTTCTCATTTTTCTGAGTGTACAGGTTGCAGAATCACAATGTTAGTCTTCCAAGAAGAGAGCAAAACGTGAAGAAAAGGCAATATATGAATGGTTCATGGCAGAATGGCAGAGAATTTTCAGACACTAATCTAAACTTCAAGAAGCCCAGAATACTCCATGCATTCATGAATGCCTATGAAATTAATCACATATGTAAGAGTGAAACTTAAATATTTAACACAAAAAAAGATACATGAAACTAAGGGTATAAAATTTCTGACTATGGTGGGATAAAATGGAATAAGAATTGATCAATCAAAATTAAGTCAAGAAAGAATAGAAGAAAAAATAAAAATCAGGAAGCAGAACTAGAAAGCTTAGTTACAGTAGGTTACTATTTTCAATTATGTCAGATATTGTGCTTAATATGTATGGATTTGACATTCCTGGTCAAAGTCAAATATTATTAGGTGAACAAAATACTATATTTTCTTTAAAGGAAGCAAATTCAAAATGTAAGTAGAATAGTTTGCATGCAAAATGTCACAACATCATACCATAGATATGATAAACAAAGAAAAATCGACAGACTAGACTTAACTAAATGAATTGATTCCAAGATGGCGCCCCAGAATGCGGTAGCATTCTGCGTCGCTCTGTGAGCTGGGGTTCAAGTTGTGAGAATACAGCTTCTCTGCCAACAATATTCCTGCCCCCCATGCAGGAAGCAACCTGTGCATCCAGGGCTCTGGGCCTCAGTGTCAGAATAGGTCTCCCAACTGCTCGCCCACTCAGGAGTACTGGGTACCTAGTGGGACCATTGGCGGCAGCCAGAGCACCTGCAAAGAACTTTTGGCCACCCACTTGAGCAGAAATTACTGACTTACTCCCATGTAGGACACCTGGCAGCTTCCCTTGAGTAAGAACGTCAGCTGCCACCCCTGTGTGGACCCGCATCTACCAATGTGGGAAATCACCTAGTCACAACCATCTTGGGATTCTGCAGCAGCAGACATATCCCAGATATCCTGTCTGGACCCAGGAACTTCACACAGGCTCTGAAGTCAGTAGACACTGCAAGTCACAGAGCTACCACTGAAATCATCATCCAACACCATCACCAGACTTCCCCCATAGACCGAATACCCCACCACTGAAAGCAGGAGCCTCCATCTTGGGTCATTTTCATCATCATCTTTCAGGTACCCAGTTTCTAACTCCCCACTCTCCTCAGCAGCCATTAACCTGGCACAGTGACACCCTGGTTACCTTCACCATCCTGAGGGCAGAGAAATCTGCTAAAAACAGATGAGCCAACCTATTGGATGAGAAGGGAAGCAGGAAAGATACCAAAAGAAGCCCTGTGTCTTCCTTCATGATTTTTTATTTCTCTCTCTCTCTTTCTCTTTCTCTCTCTCCTCTTCCCTCTCCCTCTCCTCTCTCCTGACCTCACATCCTCAAAGTATGTGAAACCAAGGACTTTTCATGAATTAGGATTTTGAGGTCTGGGACGACTGAATAGTATATTACATTGTGTTGTACATACTTTTTAATTTATTTTTATTTTTTAATTATTTTTTCTTTTTCTTTTTTCCCCACCAAATTCTGCTATTCAAACATTTTTAACTTTTCTTAGTATATATGTGTGTTTGTTTTATGTACTCGACTGTCTTCTCACTTACTTGTCTACACAAAGATACTTCCTCACCTTTCTTCTGCTAATCATCTTTCTCTTTCACACTTCCTAAGGTATAACAATTCTATATCCTCACCTCCTACCTTCTCAGCATATCATGTTACTCCTCACACTTGCTTCTTTGTCTATGATCAGAATCTGTAAAGCCTTTTACAAACCTACTGAGTATGTTGTAGATAATAATTGAATTCACCATTTCTGTACATTGTGAACAAATGGTAAACATTAGCAAATATTTGGGTTTTTTTTGTTTGTTTCTTTATAAGGATGTATATTATTTATACAATATAAACATAACATTGATGTCAATATAAACTGATAACATTGTTCTTCACCTAAAAGGAAAGGTATTGGATTTCTACAGGGGCACAATAAGCCTATAGGGTAAAATTGATAAACCTAGGATCCACAGTGCTAGAAGGGAAGAAACACAAATAATATAAAAAAGCAAATCAAGATTCCACATCATTAGAATCCATGGCCAGCACAGAAGAAGATACAACAGAGAAGGAGTTCAGGATGTACAAAATTAAAATGTTCTGTGAATTAAAAGATGATGTGAGAGAGTAAATTCAGGCAGCAAAGATCATTTTGACAAATACAGGAAGCAAAATATTACTTTAATAGGGAGATAGAGGTTTTTTTTAAAAAAAAAAAAAAAAAAAACAGAAATCCTTGAAATGAAATAAACAATAAACCAAATTAAAAGTTTAATTGAATGCATCAACAACAGATTAGAACTCTTGGAAGATAGGACCTCAGACAATGAAGACAAAATATATAATCTTGAAAAGAATGTAGACTACAAAATGAAAATGGTAAGAAACCATGAGCAGAACATACAAGAAATATGGGCTAGTATAAAAAGACCAAATTTAAAAGTTATTGGTTAGAGGAAGGAATAGAGTTCCAAACCAAAGGTATGAACACTGAATTCAATGAATAATATCAGAAAATTTTCCAAACATGAAGAATGAATTCGAAAACCAAATTCAAGAGGCTTACATGATGCCAAATGTACAAAATTACAACAGATCTACACCAAGGCACGTTATAATGAAAATTCCTAATATACAGAATAAGGAGAGACTATTAAAAGCCACAAGAGAATGGAGTCAGATAACATATAGGGGATAACCAATTAGAATATGTGCAGATTTTTTTAACCCAGACCCTGAAAGCTAGAAGGTCCTGGAACAACATATATCAAGCTCTGAAAGAAAATGAATTCCAGCCAAGAATCTTATATTCAGCAAAACTAAACTTTAAATTTGATGATGAAATTAAAACCTTCCATAATAAACATAAGTTAAAATATTTTACAACTTGAAAATCTGCACTACAGAACATCCTCGGCAAAATATTCCATGAAGAGGAATTAAAAAGCAACAATGAAAATCAGCAAAAAGAGATATTACACTAAAGGAAAAATTAATCAAAGGGCAAACCAAGTCAAGTTAAATACCAAAAATAAACAAAATGAATAGAAATACAAATCATGTCTCAATAATAATCCTGAATGTTATTGGCCTAAACACACCAATCAAAAGACATAGACTGGCAGACTGGATTTAAAAAAAAAAAAGAGAGAGAGACAACTATATGTGGTCACAAAGAGACTCATAGGAAAAGACATCCTCAGAGTGAAGATGAAAAGTTAGGAAAAAATCATACCACTCACATGGACTGAAGAAGCAAGCAGGGATTTCCAACCTCATATCAAATAAAGTAGACTTCAAGCCAAAGATAATCAAGAGGGATAAATAAGGATATTTCATACTACTTAAGGAAACAATTCATCAACAAGACACATTAATAATAAATTTATGTGCTCCAAATAATGGAGAATCTACATTCATCAAACATACTCTTCTCAGGCTCAAGAGTCGAATAGACCACAACACAATAGTTCTGGGTGACTTTAACACACCTCTTTCACCACTGCATAGATCTTCCAAACAAAAGTTGAACAAAGAAACTATGGATCTCAATAATACAATCAATAACTTAGACTTAACTGACATACATAGGATATTTCATCCTTCAGTTAAAGAATGCTTTATTTCTCAGCAGCACATGGATCCTTCTCTAATATAGACCATATATTATGCCACAAAGCTACACTTAGCAAATACAAAAAAGTAGAAATATTGCCATGCATTCTATCAGATCATAATGTAATGAAATTAGAAATCAATGATAAAAGAAAATATAATAGCTACTCCAACACCTGGAGACTAAATAATGTGCTACTGAATGAACAATGAGTTGCAAACGACATGAAAGAAGAGATTAAAGATTCTTAGAGGTGAATGAGAACACAGATAAATGTATTAAAATTTCTGGGACACTATGAAGGCAGTACTAAGTGGAAACTTCATTTCATGGGTTTCATTCCTTAGAAGAAGAAAAAGTCAACAAATAAATGACTTAACATTACATCTCAAAGCCTAGAAAAAGAAGAACAAATCAGCACCAAAAGCAGTATAAGATAGGAAATAATTAAAATTAGAGCTGAAATCAATGAAATTTAAACAAAAGAAACAATTGAAAAAATTGACAAAACAGAAAGGAGGTTCTTGGAAGAAATTAATAAAATTGACAGACCCTTAGTCATGCTAATGAAGAGAAGGAGAGAGAAAACTCAAATTACTAACATCCATGATGATAAAGGAGACACTACAGAAATACAGAAGATAGTTAGAAATTATTTTGAAAACTTGTAATCCAATAAAACAGAAAATATTGAAATCACTGACAAACTTCTAGAGGCATATGATTTGCCCAAATTGAACCAGAATGATGTACACAAGTTAGGTCAATTTCAAGTGATAAATAGAAGATGGCATCAGATACCTACCAACCAAGAAAAGCCCAGGACTGAATGGATATACAGCCAAATTCTACAAGACCTTTAAAGCAGAATTAATACCAATAGTCTTCAATTTATTTCAGGGTAAAGAAAAGGGAACATTTCCAAACTCACTCTATGAGGCCAATATCACACTGATTCCAAAACCAGGCAAAGACACATCAAAGAAAGAAAACTTCATACCAATATCTCTAATGAACATAGATGCAAAAATGATCAAAAAATTCTGGAAAATCAAATACAAAAACATATCAAAAAGATCATGTACCACTATGAAGTGGGATTCATCCCAGGGATGCAAGGTTGGTTCAATATACAGAAATGAAATGTAATTCATCACATCAATAGACTTAAAGATAAGAACCATATTATCATCTCAATAGATGCAGAAAAGCATTCAATAGAATACAACCCTACTTCATGTTCAAAACACTAGAAAAACTAAGGATAACAAGAACATATCTCAACATTGTAAAAGCTATCTATGCTAAACCCCAGGCCAACATTATCCTAAATAAAGAAAAAATTGAAAGCAGTCCCTGTGAAAACTGGAGCAAGACAGGGATGCCCTCTTTTACCACTTCTATTTAACATAGGTCTTGGAACACTGGCCAGAGCAATTAGACAGACAAAAGAAATTAAAGGGATTCAAATAGGGAAAAAAAGAACTTAAATTAGCACTATTTTTTAACAATATGATTCTATACCTAGAAGACACAAAAGGTTACACCAGGAAACTTCTAGAACTAGTAAATGAATTCAGCAAAGTAGCAGGATACAAAATCAACACCCATAAATCAAAGGCATTTCTGTATATCAGTGACAAATCCTATGAAAGGGAAAAAAGGAACACCATTTATAATAGCCTTAAAAATAAAATAAAATAAAATACTTGGGAATCAACCTAACAAAATAGGGGAAAGAACTCTACAACAAAAACTACAGAACACTAAAGAAAGAAATTAAAGAGACCTTAGAAGATGAAAAGATCTCCCTTGTTCTTGGAGAGACAGAATTAATATTGTCCAAATGACCATATTTCCAAAAGTGTTATACAGATTTAATGCACTTCCAATCAAATTCCCAATGACATTCCTGATAAAAATAGAAAAAGCAATCATGCAATTCATCTAGAAAAATAAGAGACCCAGAATAGCCAAAGCAATCCTTAGCAAGAGGAGTAAATCAGGGGGCATCACTATACCAGACTTAAACAATACTAGAGAGCAATAGAAACAAAAACAGCATGATATTGTCACAAAAAATAGACTTGTAGACCAATGGTACAGAATAGAGGACACAGACACTAACCCACATAATTATAGTTATCTCATATTAGACAAAGGCACCAAAAACATACATTGGAGAAAAGATAGCCTTTTTAACAAATGATGCTGAGAGAACTGGAAATCCATATGCAACAAAATGAAATTAAACCCCTATCTCTCACCATGCACAAAACTCAATCAAAGTGAATCAAGGACCTACGAATTAAACCAGAGACCCTGCAACTAGTAGAAGAAGAAGTAGGCCCAAATCTCCATCACATTGGACTAGCCCCCTAATTCTTTAATAAAAATCCTATAGCCCAAGAATTAAAATCAAGAATTAATAAATAGGTTGGATTCAAACTAAAAAGCTTCTTCTCACAAAAGAAACAATCAGTGAGGTGAATAGAGAGCCTGCAGCTTGGGAGCAATTTTTTTCCATTTGCACATCAGATAGAGCACTAATCTCTAGGGTATATAAAGAACTCAAAAAGCTAAACACCAAAATTACAAATAACCCAACAAATAAATAGAAGAAGGAACTGAATAGACACTTCTCAGAAGGTGATATATGATCAACAAATATATGAAAAAAATGTTCACCATTTCTATTAGAGAAATGCAAATCAAAACTACTCTATAATTTCATATCATTCCAGTCAGAATGGCAGTTATTAAAAATACAAACAACAATAACTGTTGGCAAGGATGTGGAGAAAAAGTCGCACTCATACACTGCTGGTGGAACTGCAATTGGTGCAGCCAATGTGGAATGCACTATGAAAATTCCTTGGAAAACTTTGAATGGAACTATTATTTGACCCAGCTATTCCACTCTTTGGTCTATAGCCAAAACGCAGCACAATTCACAGTAGCTAAACTGTGAAACCAACCTAGATGCCCGTCAGTAAACAAATGGATAAAAATAATGTGGTATATATACAAAATGGAATATTACTCAGAAATAAAAGAGAATAAAATCATGGCATTTGCAGGTAAATGGATGGAGTTGGAGAATATAATGCTAAGTAAAGTTAGCCAATCCTGAAAAACCAAATGCTGAATGTTTTCTCTGATATAAGAAGGCTTATTCATAGTGGGAATGGGAGGGGAAGCTTGTGAAGATTAGAGGAACTCTAGATAGGGCAAAGAGGAGGGAGTGGAAGAGATGGGGCAAGGGGTATAAAAAAAGATGGTGGAATGAGATGGACATCATTTCCCTAAGTACATGTATGAAGACTCAAATGGTGTGAATATACTTTATATACAACCAAACATATGGAAAAATTTGCTCTATATATGTAATATGATTTTTATTGAATTCTGCTATCATATATAACAAATTAAAAATTTTAAAAAGACAGTGTTAATTAATCATTAACAGCATCTCTAGGAATATGTGACTCCTCTTGTTAGCTAGTTATGCTCTGAGAAGTGAATGAGAGATGTTGGAAAGAAAAAAAAAAACTAAATGAATCACCAAAGATAGTGTAGTTTCATAATGCTGAAGTATTTAATTGACCAGAAATATATAATATTTTAAAATTCAAAAACATCTAAGAACAAAACAAAAACTTGACATAGCTACATTAAGAAATAGGATAAGAAAGGGATATTTACCAAACTATATTGTTATATTGTACATATGTGTTGATATGTAACAATAAATTCCACCATCATGTACAACTATAATGAATTAATAAAAATTAGGTGAAAACATGAAATAGAAAAATTCATATGCAAGTAGATTTGATATCTCTTACCTAACAAATGATATAAGAGGGTACATAATGTATTTTTTCACATAATTAGGATATATAAGATTTTAATGATGTAGTTTAAAAAACTAGGCATAATAGGCTACAGAGAGTACATTATTGCCTACAGCACATAATGTTTAAAAATTATAATAAAATTCTCATTAAATAAATTCCAATTAATTTCAAAGAATTAAAATTATTTTGAGCATGTGCTTTGAGTAAAGTGCTAACAAGCTAGAAATCAGTGTAAACCAGGTTAATAGAAATCAATATAAACCTGGAATTAGGAGACATTTCAAAATATCTCTTTGTTTAATTAATTAAAATAAATCACAAATTGGACTGGGTATGCAACTCTGGGATTGAACTTGCCCAGTATGTGCCACGTATTTAGAATACAATCTGCTATAATAAATTTGTATATGAAACATGAATCAAGTCAGAATTTTCCTAAAAATATAAGGTAGAAAGGCAGATTTTAAAACAAAACAAAAGAAAAACAGAAAACTTGAATATCTTACCAAGATCATAATTAAAATTTAATGTATTAAAATGGTCAAATGTTCTCTCAAAGAAAAACTGTAATCCTGTAATTACTTCACTAGAAAATTCTAGCCAACACTCAAGGAAAAATAAATTTACAAAGTTAAACAAATTATTCTAAAGATAAGAAACATGCTTCAGATCACTTTGTAAGATTATCAAAATCTTCCTTTCAAAACTCAAAAATAACACTAAAAGAGATGAATAATTACTCACCAATCATTATTAGCAAAGGTAACATATATGTGTATAGTTACATGTGATATAATTAATATGAATAACTATAATAACTGTGTATAAAATATTTACATTATATACATATATATATATATCAATTGCTGAAAGCATGCAATGCATCTTTATAAAAAGATGGATATTTTAAGTTTAATATATGTATATATGTATATCTATGTATATATGTATATGTGTATTATATATAGTTATATATAGCATATATATTTTATATATACTATATATGAGGTTATCAAATGATTATAAAGGAATTTACTTAAGTTAATAAAGATTATTTACATAATATTATTCAGAAAACATCATTCCTTCTGGGGAAACATTTGGAAAAAACTTCTCCGAGACCAGGAAACACAGAAGGATGCCAGTTGACTCCACACTTTCAATGATCCCTAAGAACACCAGACAAATTCTATTCTTAATGGTCTCATGAGTTATTTAGAACAGTCTTCATGCCTGGAAATTCCACTGTATCTGGAGGGTATAAGTGCCAAGTTCATCAAGAGACTCTTTTTTTTCCCCCTTTGGTACCACAGATTGAACACAAGGGCACTTTACCATTGAGCCACATCTCCAGCCCTTTATATATATATATATATATATTATATATACAAGGTCTCACCAAGTTGCTTAGAACCTTGCTAAATTGTTATGGCTGACTTTGAACTAGTGACCCCCCTCCTTCAGCCTCCCTAACAGGTGAGATTACATGTGTGTGCCACTGTGCCTGGTTTCAAGTGATTTTCTCAAGTCTCTCTTACTTGTTCCTTGACCAAGGAGGTTACAGCACTCCTTATTCTTCCTCTAAAGAGGATGGAAAAGACATGGAGCACTCTTCCAAGTCTCTCCAAAGGAGTCACAAGTTTGGCCTCCTAATGGATTCCTAGGTTGGATGTGGATGGTGGGATGGTGGAAGAATTTATTACAGCTCTCTTCCTTGCTAGTCATACACAGATTGCTCTTATCTGTTTTTATGATGTAGATTTTACTTGATTTTCACTGTTCTCCCTTAAGGATCTAGTGTGAGAGGACAAAATATAAGGGTTACATTTTAATATTTAATTGTAAAGTTACTATAGCTACTCTAAAGTTTTAAGAGGATATATTTTAAAGACTTATGGAATCTGGGTTGCTCCATATCATCCCTATCTGCTCTCTGTGATCTTTCCTCTGCACTTATGTTAAAAGTTTTCAGAACCTAGTAACCTTTTGTTCTAGCAATGTCTAAAACCTGTCCCATTTTTGTAGTGTCTCATTTAAAATCAGGTTTGGTCTATTATTTTTTTCTCTTGCATAGAAGTCAAACTTTGATATTTCAACTTTGTCTTAAGAAAATCTAGTTGTTCTTCTAACTTAATCAGGCTATCTTTGAAGAATCAGATTCCTTTTAAAAATGTCTCACATTGTTTTTCTGCAATAGTAAAGACAAATGCATGTTTTTTGAACACTGTTTCTTCCTTGATATCTTCCAGTGGAATATTTTAGTGTTTGAGTTGAAATGGTTTTTATAGCTCAAACTAAAAACATAGGCTATTCTGTTCATTTCAAGGACCTGCTGTTCTTTCTTATCTATTCAGTAATAAAAGCTATTGCCTCCTTCTGCTTTTTTTCCTACACACAAATTCCAATAATACATTAATCTCAGCACTGGATTCATGTTATTTCTCTATAATCAAAGCCTTGTGTTAGCCATGCCTAAAAGTTTTGTTTCACAGGACAGATCAAGTTCTGCAAAGGAAACCAAGATATCCCTACTATTAAGAATTAAGACATGCATTTAGTTAAAACTAGGAGAAAGTCCCTGTGCAAGTATATAGAGCTATCACGACTTTGTGGATATAATCTTGATGGTATGTTATAATTCAGTAGTTTCAAACTTCATATAAGCTATTCTTCAAAGTCATGAAATATTAAAGGAAATCATGGGAAGTTGATGAAAGCAGTCACAGAATAATTTTTGGATCTTCTTGAATTTTTATTCAAAGACAATTAAAGATATCATTAGATAGGAAAACCAAAAAATAGCTGAAGATTTGTGTCCACTAACATCAATGTTGACCCCAAGGCATGAACACGCATGAGACCCATGCATTATTGGCATCTTGTGTGGGAGATGGAAGGGAAAGCAGTGTACCTCTGACAGATCTGGCAAGAGGAAAACCCAAAAGAGCCTAAAATCTTTCATAGAATAGTTCACCAGTCCAGTTGAGAATAACTACTGGAATTGGGAGAGGCATTTGTCTAACTAAAAGTTGGTGGATGAAAGGTACCCATCAATCCATATGTTTATGTTTATGTTCATTATATAATAGGATAATAAGAAACTAACTATCTGGAAAGTTGTATAAATAAAAGGAAAGAGTCAAATGCTTTTTACACCCTTCCTATTCAAACTTTACTTCCATGTAGCCAAATTATAGGAGCAAAGAGTTTCTCTTTATGAAATAATTCACCGTGACTAAGCAGGATTTATCCCAAGTATGCAAGACTGTATTTTCATTTAAAAACCAATTAATGTAATCCATCATATCAACAGGCTGGGGCAGAAAAATCACATGATCACACCAATAGTTGCATAAAACATCGGACAGTGTTCTAGATTCATTCATGATAAGAATTCTCAATAAACTAGGAATCAAAGGGATCTTCCTTGTCTTGATAAGAACATCTGCAACAAAATAACACAAAAGTGAAGCAGAACTACAGTTATCATCATATATAATGGTAAGAAAGGCAGCTTTTTACTAAGATGATGAAGAAGGAAACAATGTCCTCTTTTGACATTTCTTTGGACTTGAAATCATAATTGAATAAGACACGTAAAGGAAATAGAAGGACTACAGATTTGAGATTTGAAAGGAAGAAATAAAAGGTTTTTTTTTATATAAAAGACATGACAGTCTATGTATAACACTGAAAATTTAAAAAAAGTAAAAACAAGTCTGAATAGTTACAGAACTATTCAGCAACCATTTCAAGTCGGAAGGATACAAGTTCAATATCTAAAAGGCAATCACTTTTCCATATACCATCAGTGAAATTAAATGAAATGAAAACTATAACATCATTTGCATTATCAACCCCCAAAATAAAATACTCAGGTATAAATCTCACAAAATATATACAACATCAATATGAGGAAAGTAATATTCTAATGATGGAAATTTAGAAACAACTCTATGTAAGTAAAAAGATATTCTTGTTCATAGATAGGAAGATTTGATATTATTAAAATGTCAGTTCTCCCATCTGGATGTATAGATTTGATGCAATTCCAATAAAAATGTGGATATTGGCTGATTCTAAAGTTTATATGGAGAAGTTAAAAAATAAAACAAAACAGTATTACTTGCAAAGTATTCCAGAAGAACATTACAGGGCTGATTCTGCCTGGTTTCAAAACTTAGTGTAAAGATACAGGAATCAAGAAAAAGTGGCATAAATAGGTACCAAAAAAGTCAATAGAACAAAATGGAGAGCCCAGAAGTAGGCCTGTAAAATATAGTCAACTTCTCTTTAACAAAGGCTAACAAAAGGGCAAAGACAAAAAATAAAGAAGAAGTGTTAATAAATGTTACTGTAATAGTTGGGCATCGACAAACCAAAAATGAATCCAGACATAGATTTACACCTTCCACAAAAATTACATTAAAATGAATCACAAAGCAACTTAAAAGTGCAAAATTCTAAAATTTTGAGAGGTTTGGTGATGGCCTTTTGATAGGATATAAAATTGTAGTCCATGGCAAAAAGCACTGATAGGCTGGTCTTCATTTTTTAGAGAAATTTCCTACATGTGTCATGAATGGGACTGTCAAGAAAATATAAGGACAAACCACAGATTTAGAAAAAATATTTTTCAAAAAGTATATCTGATAATGAGCTTTTACCTCAAATATACATAGAATTCTTTAACATTAAATAAAAACCTGCACAATTAAAAAATGGGTTAAAAACCATAATATGCCTCCCCAAAGAAGGTATATAGATGCTAAATAACCATGCAAAACAAATGTTGCACATAATGCACAATTATGGAAATGTTAATTAAAATGAAAGCAAGACACTGCTACAAGAATGACCAAAATCCAGAAAACTCAGAGAACCAAATGATTGTGAGAATGTAGAGCAATAGGGAAATCTCATTGATTACTGATTCTAATTAAAAACGATAAAGCCACTTTGGAAGGCATTTTGACCATTTCTTATGAAAGGAGACATCCTCTTACCATACAGTTCTGCAATTATACTTTTTTTTATTTTCCCCAAGGAGTTAAAAACTTATATGCACATAAAAACCTGCACACAGACAGTATAGTAGCTTTATTCATGATTGCCAAATATTGGAAACAATTATGATACCCTTCATTGGGTCTTAGATGAGCAAACTTTGGCATATCCAGACAATGGAATCCTATTCCATGCTAAAATAAAATGAGTTATCAACCAGGAAGGAAAAACAGAGAAAAATTAAATGTACATCACTACTTAGTAAGCAATCCAAAAAGACACATACCATATGACTCCGATAAAATGACATTCTGAAAAACGGAGAAACTATGGAGACAGTAAAGGTCAATGATTTTCAGGAGTTAGAGCAACAGCAGGGATAAATACAAAGAGCACAGAAAAAATTTAATGCACTGAAACCAATGTTTATGATATAGCATAATGGCATATAGGTGTCAATATATATTTATCCAAATTTGAATGTACACCAACAAAGGTGAAACCTGACATGGACTATGGACTTTAGATGATAAACATGTGTCGGTATGGGTCCATCATTTGACACAAATATTGCACTCTGTTGGAGCATATTGATAATGCAGGAGGGTGTGCTTGTGTGGCGAGTGGAAGTATACGAAATATCTTTGTATTTTTCACTCAGTTTTTCTTGGTATGTGACTCTGCACTAGGAAAACAGAGACAGATTTTTAATTCAATAACAAGTTAAAGGACTCATGAAGCAAAACCATGAACAAGAATATACTAATAATATCCAATGATGCATCCTGAGGGCAAGGTTAACATAAAGAATTACACAGAAATAAATACTATAAAAGATAATATTTTAGAGTAAAAATTTATAAATAGAATATTTTAAATAATATTCTAATTAAATATTTAATTAGAAGGCTTCAGGGGTAGTTATTTTTTTTTAACTTTGCTAGGGCAGGACCTGGATGATGCTTGACAAGGTATTTTCTTATCCATATGCACTGTATCATATTTACTTTCTAAGCTAATATCAAACCAAGATACAAAAGCGAAAACTTTGAATAAAAAAAGACATTTATCTTTTTGTGTACTTGTTCTTTTTTTAATTCTAAATTTATTTCTTTATTTTAATTTGTATGCATGACAACAGAATGCATTCCTTTGTTTTTTTGATGGTAGAATTCAACAGTTACTAATAGGGCATTATGTAAAAATGTGGATGTGTAACCGATGTGATTCTGCAATCTGTATTTGGGGTAAAATTGGGAGTTCATAACCAACTTGAATCTAATGTATGAAATATGATATGTCAAGAGCTTTATAATGTTTTGAACAACCAATAAAAAAATTTAAAAAAAAACGAATAAAGCAAACATACATGCAGTTGATGATAAGGGAAGGTATAGTATTTTATATTTTTTTGGAAAAAGGTTAATATTGTAGTAAAATCACTCAGGTTAAAAATATTAAATTAATGGGAATGACATAACCATTGGAATAGAGTGAAATTTATGAACATAAACTAAAATTACGGAGAAAAGCAATTATTCAAACTGAGCAACACAAATAAGAGTATGTAGTATGATTCACATGCCATTATAATTATTGGCTGATGATTATTATTTGATTTTGTTGATCATATAATCTTGTGTTAGCTAGAGTTTTCATGTTAGTTTTGTAAAATATAGACTTTTAGTTTGTGCTTTTATTCAGTATTGAACTTTTTAAATTTTCTGTAATATTTCATCTTCCCCTGGTATAGTTTTTTTTGGAAATGCTGTGTTGAGTATAAATAGACATTGAAAATTATTTTGTCCTTTATATGACTATTTGCTTTAAATTACTTAATTTGTAGAATATTGATTTCAGATTTTTCCTAAGTGAGGGCTAATTAGTCTTAACAAATTTTGAATATTTATAATGAAATAGAGTGTATCATATGCTTGAAATCTGGTTGCAAGATTATACATGTAGCATTGATTTCTTTTCTTCTTTTTTTTTCCTTTTTTATTGGTTGTTCAAAACATTACAAAGCTCTTGACATATCATATTTCATACATTAGATTCAAGTGGGTTATGAACTCCCATTTTTACCCCAAATACAGATTGCAGAATCACATCGGTTACACATCCACATTTTTACATAATGCCCTATTAGTAACTGTTGTATTCTGCTACCTTTCCTATCCTCTACTATCCCCCCTCCCCTCCCTCCCATCTTCTCTCTCTCTACCCCATCTACTGTAATTCATTTCTCTCCTTGTTTTTTTTCCCATTCCCCTCACAACCTCTTATATGTAATTTTGTATAACAATGAGGGTCTCCTTCCATTTCCATGCAATTTCCCTTTTCTATCCCTTTCCCTCCCACCTCATGTCTCTGTTTAATGTTAATCTTTTCCTCCTGCTCTTCCTCCCTGCTCTGTTCTTAGTTGCTCTCATTATATCAAAGAAGATATTTGGCATTTGTTTTTTAGGGATTGGCTAGCTTCACTTGGCATAATCTGCTCTAATGCCATCCATTTCCCTGCAAATTCCATGATTTTGTCATTTTTTAGTGCTGCGTAATACTCCATTGTGTATAAATGCCACATTTTTTTTTTTTATCCATTCATCTATTGAAGAGCATCTGGGTTGGTTCCACAGTCTAGCTATTGTGAATTGTGTTGCTATGAACATTGATGTGGCAGTATCCCTGTAGTACGCTCTTTTAAGGTCTTCAGGGAATAGTCCGAGAAGGGCAATAGCTGGGTCAAATGGTGGTTCCATTCCCAGCTTTCCAAGAAATCTCCATACTGCTTTCCAAATTGGCCGCACCAATTTGCAGTCCCACCAGCAATGTACAAGAGTACCCTTTTCCCCACATCCTTGCCAGCACTTGTTGTTGTTTGACTTCATAATGGCTGCCAATCTTACTGGAGTGAGATGGTATCTTAGGGTGGTTTTGATTTGCATTTCTCTGACTGCTAGAGATGGTGAGCATTTTTTCATGTACTTGTTGATTGATTGTATGTCCTCCTCTGAGAAGTGTCTGTTCAGGACCTTGGCCCATTTGTTGATTGGGTTATTTGTTTTCTTTTTGCTTAATTCTTTGAGTTCTTTGTATACTCTGGATATTAGGGCTTTATCTGAAGTGTGAGGAGTAAAAATTTGTTCCCATGATGTAGGCTCCCTGTTTATCTCTCTTATTGTTTCTCTTGCTGAGAAAAAACTTTTTAGTTTAAGTAAGTCCCATTTGTTGATTTCAATTCACAGCACACATATAGAGCACAATTTTTCATGTCTCTATACATAAAGTAGAGTCATACCATTCATGTCTTCATACGTGTACTTAGGGTAATGATGTCCATCTTATTCTACCATTTTTCCTATCCCCACTACCCCTTCCTTGCCCTCCCTCTCATTTGCCTTATCTAAAGTTCCTCCATTCCTCTCATGTACTCACCCCATCCCCACTATGGATCAGCATCCTCATTTCAGAGAAAACATTTAGCATTTGATTTTTTGGGATTGGTTTACTTCACTAAGCATAATATTCTTCAAATCCATCCATTTACCTGTAAATACCATGATTTTATTCTCTTTTAATGCTGAATAATATTCCATTGTGTATGTATACCACATTTTCTTTATACATTCACCTCCTGAAGGACTAGGTTATCATCTCCTAGGTTGGTTACACAATTTAGCTATTGTGAATTGGGCTGCTACAAACATTGTTGTGGTTGCATCACTATAATAGGATGTTTTTAAGTCCTTTTGGTACAAACCACAGAGTGGGATAGCTGGGTCAAATGGTGATTTCATTAACAGTTTTCCAAGGAATCTCCATACTGCTTTCTATTTTGCAGTCTCACCAGCAATGTTTAAATGTGTCTTTTCCCCCACATCTTTACTAGCATTTATTGTTGTTTGTATTCTTAAAACCTGCCATTCTGATTGGAGTGAAATAAAATCTTAGAGTAGTTTTTATTTGCATTTTTCTAATTGCTAGAGATGGTGAACATTTTTTCATACATTTATGGACTGATTGTATATCATCTTCAGAGAAGTGTCTGTTCAGTTCCTTGTCCCATTGATTGATTGGGTTATTTATTTTTTTGGTGTTAAGTTTTTGAGTTCTTTTTATATCCAAGAGATTAGTTCTCTAATATGTGTTTGTAAAAATTTGCTCCCATTCTGTAGGCTCTCTCTTCACCTCACTGATTTTTTTTTTTTTTTTGGCTAAGAAGAAGCTTTTTTTGATTCTTGATATTATTTCTTGAACTATATGAGTCTTGTTCAGGAAATCAGGGCTTAATCTTACATGATTAAGATTTGGGGCTACTTCTTCTTCTATTAGGAGCAGGGTCTCTGATTTAATTACTAGGTCCTTCATCCACTTTGAGTTGAGTTTTCTGCATGGCGAGAGGTAGAGGTTTAATTTTATTTTGTTGCATGTGGATATCTAGTTTTCCCAGCACTATTTGTTAAGAGGCTATCTTTTCTCCAATATATGTTCTTTGGGCCTTTATCTAGTATTAGATAATTGTACTTATGTGGGTTTATCTCTGTGTCCTCTATTCTGCGCCATTGGTCTATATATAATATATTTTGATATGTTGTATCTGTGTTCTCATTCCCCTCTAAGAATCTTTTAATCTCCTCTTTGATGTCTTTTGCAGCCCTTTATTCATTCAATAGCATATTATTTAGTCTCCAGGTGTTGGAGTATCTTGTATTTTTTTCTTTTATCATTGATTTCTAATTTTATTCCATATGATCTGATAGAATGCAGGGTAGTATCTCTACTATTTTGTATTTGCTAAGAGTTGCTTTGTGGCCCATTATATAGTCTATTTTAGAGAAGGATTCATGTGCTGCTGAGAAAAAAAAGTGTATTATTTCATTGAAGGATGAAATATTCTATATATGTCTGTTAAGTCTAAGTTATTGATTGTAATATTGAGTTCTATAGTTCTTTCTTTACCTTTTGTTTTGAAGATCTATCCAGTGGTGAAAGATGTGTGTTAAAGCCACCCAGAATTATTGTGTTATGATCTATTTGACTCTTGAATTTGAGAAGAGTATGTTTGATGAAAGTAAATGCTCCATGCTTTGGGGCATATATATTTATAATTGTAATGTCTTGTTGGTGTTTGTTTCCCATAAGCAGTATGAAATATCCTTCTTTATCCCTCTTGATTAACTTTGGGTTGAAGTCTACTTTATTTGATATAGAACGGAAAACGCTGCTTGTTTCTGAAGTCCATGTGAATGGTATTTTTTTCTCAACCTTTCACCTTCAGTCTGTGGATGTCTTTTCATATTATATGAGTCTCTTAAAGGCAGCATATTGTTGGGTCTTTTTCTAAAATCTAGTCTGCCTGTCTATATCTTTTGTTTGATGAGTTTAGGCCATTAACACTCAGGGTTATTGTTGAGACATGATTTGTTTTCTTGATCATTTTTGTTCATTTTTTGGTATTTAACTTGACTTGGTTTCTCCTTTAATTGGCTTTTCCTTTACTGTAATCCTCCCTTTGCTGATTTTAATTTTTGTTTTTTATTTCCTCCTCATGGAATATTTTGGCAATGAAGTTCTGTAGTGCAGGCTTTCTAGTTGTAAATTATTTTAACTTTTGTTTATCATGGATGCTTTTTATTTCATCATCAAATCTAAAGCTTAATTTTGCTTTATATACAATTCTTTGTGGGTATCCATTTTCTTTCAGAGCTTGGTATATGTTGTTCCAGGATTTTCTAGCTTTTAGGCTCTGGGTTGGAAAAATCTGCAGATATCCTAATTGGTTTCCTCCTATATGTTATCTGATTCCTTTCTCTTGTTGCTTTTAAATTTTTCTCCTTATTCTGTACGTTAGGTGTTTTCATTATAATGTGCCTCAGTGTAGATCTGTTGTGATTTTATTGAGTCTCTTGTATTTGATTTTCCAATTCATTCTTCATGTTTGAAAAATTTTCCAATGTTATTTCATTGAATAGATTGCTTATTCCTTTCATTTTTAACTGTAGGTATTTCTCTATCCATATAACTCTTAAATTCGATCTTTTTTTTTTTTACCATATCCCATAATTCTTCAATGTTTTGCTCATGGTTTCTTATCATCTTCACTATGTGATTACCATTTTTTTTTCAGGACTATATATTTTGTCTTAATTGTCTGAAGTTCTGTCTTTCAAGTGATCTAATCTCTTGGTGGTGCTTTATTTTTCTTCCTTTTTTTGATTGACTTTATTTTTTTAAATACACAGCAGTGGAATGCATTACAATTCTTATTACACATATAGAGCACAATTTTTTATATCTTTGTATATAAAGTATGTTCACACCAATTCATGTCTTTATACACGCACATTTTTTTGCATTACAATTCTTATTACACATATATACCACAATTTTTCATATCTCTGTTTGAACATATAAAATATGTTGACACCCAATTTATGTCTTAATTCCCTGCCACCTCCCTTTTCCTCCCACCCTCCCCTGCCCCGTCACTTCCCCTCCCACCCCTCTTTCTGTTAGTGGTGTTTTTTATTGAGTTTTTAATTTGGTATATTGTTTCTTTTCAAGGATTTCTTTGTTTTGTTTTCAGAACCTCTGTCTCCTTATTGAAGTAATCTTTGGCAGCCTGTATTTGCTCTCTATATCATTCTTTAATTCAATGAACATTTTAATTATGTACATCCTGAACTCCTCTGTAATTTCTTTGGTTTTGCTGTCCATGGATTCTAATTATGTAGTGTCTTGGTTTGTTGGGGGCACTTTCTTCCTTTGTTTTTTTTCATGATGTTTGTCTTTCTTCCCTTCTAGCCCTGTGCATCCAAGGTGTTACTATAGGCTTATAGTGTCCATGCAGGGTTCCAGTACCTCTCCTTTAAGGGGAAGAACAATGTTAACAGAACCCAATACACAGAATATACAGCCTTAAACCAAATATCTGCTATTAAGTTGTTTACAGTTTTGTCACGATATACAGAGATGATGAGTTCAATTATTTTCTACAGTGTAAACAGTAGCTTTGCAACAGGGTCTACAGTTTCTGATGGTGAACAAAGAGAGAACCAAGTGATGAGGTATAGGATGAGAAATTAAGGAGGTAGAAGGTGAGGCTATAGAGTTATTAGAACTTAAAAAGTGTGAAAGAGGAATCTAAAGAATGTGGTTAGTAGCAGAAGAAAAGAAAGTAGTTTGGGGGAGACAAGTAAGTGGGAAGACAATAGAGAGAGTACAACAAACGAACATAATATTTTTAAAAAATTGTGAATATAGAGCGCTGCAGTTTCTGCCAGCCGTGCAAGCACCGTACTCAGGGCTGAATTCTGGGTTCGAGACGGGGGAAGGAAGCGGTCCATCTCGGTTCTCCACACCGGTCAGACCACAGAGGGGGCCAGCAGCCACCATGTTGGAGAGCTGACGTCACCATCCCTGTTTTCGACTGACCGCAGCTCATTCAGCCATAGAACAGGTAATTTCAGGCTGCCATTCGCCTGCGGCTGGCAGACAGATTGCTAGGGTTCAGTGCCTGGGTGCTTCTTAGAACCTGATCTTATCGGAGCGAACACCAAGCGCGGGGCGGCCGAGTTCCGGCTCCCAGAACCACCCTAGCCCATGGCTGGGGAGCCTGCGGAGGCTGCTTCTTGGACCCTGCTCCTATCAGAGCATACACCAAGCACTAAGCGGCCGAATTCCGGCTCCCGGAACTGAGCCCGCGGGGACTGCTTCTTGGAGCCTACCCTTATAGGAGCTTACACCGAGCACGGAGCGGCCGAGTTCCGGCTCCCAGAACTGCCCTGGCCCAGGGCTAGGAGCCCACGGAAACTGCTTCTCGGTCCGGGTCCTGCTGAGGGCCGGTCAGGACTCACCCGTTGCTTTGGTTGCCCGGCAAGGGGAACGAAAGGCTGCCATTCGCATAGGATACCAACATGGCAGAGATCTGATGTCATCAGAAAGCGGCGGAGGAGAGAACTTCATCAATACCAGCGGCGACAGAAACAGTTGGTCTCCTGGTAGGGGGGGTGAGGCACAGACACCCGAGTCTCCTCAATTTGTCGTCGAGCCAGAGGGGAGGAGCCGGGCCGCCGCCAGCACCCGGAGCAGGCCCAGCGGCTCGCCAGCGTGGTGACAGCGTGACCCCAATTGGAGAGGGGGCGGAGCGGAGCCGCCACCCTCACCCGCAAGGTGGGCAGACCCGCGACCCAGTGGTACTTGGGCGTGGTAGGAGGGGCAGGGCAGAGCCGCCGCCTGCGCTTGCAAGGTAAACAGACCTGTGACAGCCTGGCGGGTCAGGCCCAGTGGCCTGCCAGTGTGGTACACACGTCACCCCAACTGGAGTAGGGGCAGAGCAGATCCTTCTCCCACGCCCGGATCAGGCCCTGCCGGTGTGGTGGCCACGTGACCCCAATTGGAGTGGGGGCGGAGCGGAACCACCACCTGTGCCCGCAGGGTGAGCAGACCTGTGACCAACCTGCAGATCAGGCCCAGGGGTCCGCAGGCGTGGTAGGAGGGGCAGGGCAGATCCGCCGCCCGCGCCTCCAAGGTAGGCAGACCTGAGACAGACTGGCGGATCAGGCCCAGGAGCCTGCCGGCGTGGTACACACACCGCCCTAATTGGAGTAGGGGCAGAGCAGAGTCGCCGCCCGTGCCAGGAACAGGCCCAGCGACCTGCAGGCGGGGTAGTCACTACACCCCAATTGGAGTAGGGGCAGAGCAGAGCCACCACCCGTGCCCGAAAGGTAGGCAGATCTGCAACCGACCAGCGGGACAGGCCCAGTGGCCTGCCAGTACGACAGACACGTCACCCCATTTGGAGTAGGGGCAGAGTAGAGCCGCCGCCCGCGCCTGCAGGGTAGGCAAACCTGCAACCGACCAGCGGATCAGGCCCGGTGGCCTGCCGGCGTGGTACATTCGTCACCCCAATTGGAGTAGGGGCAGAACAGAGCCGCCACCAGCGCCCAGAACAGGCCCAGTGACCTGCCGGCGTGGTAGCCACGACACCCCAATTGGAATAAGGAGAGAGCAGAGCCGCCGCCCGCGCCTGCAGGAAAGATACGCAAACAGTATGAAAAGACAAGGAAAGAAAGGACCACAAGCAATGCAGGTCAATGCAACTTTAGAAGAGGTAACAGCTGCAGCAGATGGAATGTCAGATAAAGAATTCAGGATATACATGCTTCAGATGATCTAGAGTATCAAGGAAGACATTAAAGAGCAAAATCAGACAATGAAAGATCACCTCGACAATGAATTACACAAACAAATCCAGGAAGCAAAGGATCAACTATACAGGGAGATAGAGGTTATAAAAAGCAAACAAACAGAAATCCTAGAAATGCAGGAAGCAATAAACCAACTTAAAATCTCAATGGAGAATACTACCAGCAGAGTAGAACACTTAGAAGATAGAACATCAGACAATGAAGACAAAGTATTTCAACTGGAAAAGAACATAGACAGCTCAGCAAGACTGTTAAGAAACCATGAGCAGAACATCCAAGAAATATGGGATAACATCAAGAGACCAAACTTAAGAGTCATTGGGATACAGGAAGGTACAGAGCTCCAAACCAAAGGAATGAGTAGTCTATTCAATGAAATAATACGAGAAAACTTCCCAGACTTGAAGAATGAGACAGAATCCCAAATCCTAGAAGCCTACAGGACGCCGAATGTGCAAAATCATAAGAGATCCACACCTAGACACATTATAATGAAGATGCCCAACATACAGAATAAGGAGAGAATTTTAAAAGCTACAAGAGAAAGGAAACAGATTACATTTAGGGGTAAGCCAATCAGGATAACAGCTGATCTTTCAACACAGACTCTGAAAGCTAGACGATCCTGGAATAACATATTTCAAACACTGAAAGAAAATGGGTTCCAACCAAGAATTGTGTATCCAGCGAAATTAAGCTTCAGGATGGAAGATGAAATTAAAACCTTCCACGATAAACAAAAGTTTAAAGAATTCGCAGCTAGAAAACCATCTCTTCAAAACATCCTCAGCAAAACATTACAGGAAGAGGAAATGGAAAATAACATTGAAAACCAACAGTGGGAGGTAGGACAGTAAAGGGGGGGAAATAATCAAAGAGGAAAACAAACTATGTTTAGTAACAGAAATAAAGAAATATGGCTGGAAGAACAACCCATATCTCAATAATAACCCTAAATGTTAATGGCTTAAACTCACCAGTTAAGACACACAGGCTAGTAGAATGGATCACAAAACAAGACCCAACAATATGCTGCCTACAGGAGACGCATTTGATAGGAAAAGACATACATAGGCTGAAGGTGAAAGGTTGGGAAAAATCATATCACTCATATGGACTTCGGAAACAAGCAGGAGTGTCCATACTCATATCAAATAAAATAGATTTCAAGCCAAAGTTAATCAAAAGGGATAAAGAGGGACACTACATACTGCTTAAGGGAACCATACACCAACAAGACATAACAATCATAAATATTTATGCCCCAAACAATGGTGCAGCTATGTTCGTCAAACAAACTCTTCTCAAGTTCAAGAGTCTAATAGACCACCATACCATAATCATGGGAGACTTCAACACACCTCTCTCGCCACTGGACAGATCTTCCAAACAAAAGTTGAATAAGGAAACTATAGAACTCAATAACACAATTAATAACCTAGACCTAATTGACATATATAGAGTATACCACCCAACATCAAGCAGTTACACTTTTTTCTCAGCAGCACATGGATCCTTCTCAAAAATAGATCATATATTATGTCACAGGGCAACTCTTAGACAATATAAAGGAGTAGAGATAATACCATGCATCTTATCTGATCATAATGGAATGAAACTGAAAATCAACGATAAAAGAAGGAAGGAAAAAGCATACATCACATGGAGAATGAACAATAGGTTACTGAATGATCAATGGGTTATAGAAGACATCAAGGAGGAAATTAAAAAATTCTTAGAGATTAATGAAAACACAGACACAACAGATCGGAATCTATGGGACACATTGAAAGCAGTTCTAAGAGGAAAATTCATTGCTTGGAGTTCATTCCTTAAAAAAAGAAAAAAACAACAAATAAATGATCTCATACTTCATCTCAAAATCCTTGAAAAAGAAGAGCAAAACAATAGCAAAAGAAGTAGAAGGCAAGAAATAATTAAAATCAGAGCTGAAATTAATGAAATCGAAACAAAAGAAACAATTGAAAAAATTGACAAAACTAAAAGTTGGTTCTTTGAAAAACTAAACAAAATCGACAGACCCTTAGCGATGCTAGCGAAGAGAAGAAGAGAGAGAACTCAAATTACTAGCATACGGGATGAAAAAGGAAATATCACAACAGACACTTCAGAAATACAGAAGATAATCAAAAACTATTTTGAATCCTTATACTCCAATAAATTAGAAGATAGTGAAGGCATAGATAAATTTCTTAAGTCATATGATCTGCCCAGATTGAGTCAGGAGGATATAGAAAACCTAAACAGACCAATATCAATTGAGGAAATAGAAGAAACCATAAAAAGACTACCAACTAAGAAAAGCCCAGGACCAGATGGGTATACAGCAGAATTTTACAAAACCTTTAAAGAAAAACTAATACCAATACTTTTCAAGCTACTTCAGGAAATAGAAAAAGAGGGAGAACTTCCAAATTCATTCTGTGAGGCCAACATCACCCTGATACCTAAACCAGACAAAGACACTTCAAAGAAAGAAAACTACAGACCAATATCTCTAATAAACCTAGATGCAAAAATCCTCAACAAAATTCTGGCGAATCGGATACAAAAACATATCAAAAAGATTGTACACCATGATCAAGTAGGATTCATCCCTGGGATGCAAGGCTGGTTCAATATACGGAAATCAATAAATGTTATTCACCACATCAATAGACTTAAAAATAAGAACCATATGATCATCTCGATAGATGCGGAAAAAGCATTCGACAAAGTACAGCATCCCTTTATGTTCAAAACTCTAGAAAAACTAGGGATAACAGGAACATACCTCAATATTGTAAAAGCAATCTATGCTAAGCCTCAGGCTAGCATCATTCTGAATGGAGAAAAACTGAAGGCATTCCCTCTAAAATCTGGAACAAGACAGGGATGCCCTCTCTCTCCACTTCTGTTCAACATAGTTCTCGAAACACTGGCCAGAGCAATTAGACAGACGAAAGAAATTAAAGGCATAAAAATAGGAAAAGAAGAACTTAAATTATCACTATTTGGAGATGATATGATTCTATACCTAGCAGACCCAAAAGACTCTACAAAGAAACTATTAGAGCTAATAAATGAATTCAGCAAAGTGGCAGGATATAAAATCAACACGCATAAATCAAAGGCATTCCTGTATATCAGCGACAAATCCTCTGAAATGGAAATGAGGACAACCACTCCATTCAAAATATCTTCAAAAAAATAAAATACTTGGGAATCAACCTAACAAAAGAGGTGAAAGACTTATACAATGAAAACTACAGAACCCTAAAGAGAGAAATAGAAGAAGATCTTAGAAGATGGAAAAATATACCGTGTTCATGGATAGGCAGAACTAACATCATCAAAATGGTGATATTACCAAAAGTTCTCTATAGGTTTAATGCAATGCCAATCAAAATCCCAACGGCATTTCTTGTAGAAATAGAGAAAGCAATCATGAAATTCATATGGAAAAATAAAAGACCCAGAATAGCAAAAACAATGCTAAGCAGGAAATGTGAATCAGGCGGTATAGCGATACCAGACCTCAAACTATACTACAGAGCAATAGTAACAAAAACAGCATGGTACTGGTACCAAAACAGGCGGGTGGACCAATGGTACAGAATAGAGGACACAGAGACCAATCCACAAAACTACAACTATCTTATATTTGATAAAGGGGCTAAAAGCATGCAATGGAGGAAGGATAGCATCTTCAACAAATGGTGCTGGGAAAACTGGAAATCCATATGCAACAAAATGAAACTGAATCCCTTTCTCTCGCCATGCACAAAAGTGAATTCAAAATGGTTCAAGGTGCTTGATATCAAATCAGAGACATGCCGTCTGATAGAAGAAAAAGTTGGCTCCGATCTACATATTGTGGGGTCGGGCTCCAAATTCCTCACTAGGACACCCATAGCACAAAAGTTAATAACTAGAATCAACAAATGGGACTTACTCAAACTAAAAAGTTTTTTCTCATCAAAAGAAACAATAAGAGAGGTAAATAGGGAGCCTACATCATGGGAACAAATCTTTACTCCTCACACTTCAGATAGAGCCCTAATATCCAGAGTATACAAAGAACTCAAAAAATTAGACAATAAGAGAACAAACAACCCAATCAACAAATGGGCCAAGGACCTGAACAGACACTTCTCAGAGGAGGACATACAGTCAATCAACAAGTACATGAAAAAATGCTCACCATCTCTAGCAGTCAGAGAAATGCAAATCAAAACCACCCTAAGATACCATCTCACTCCAGTAAGATTGGCAGCCATTATGAAGTCAAACAACAACAAGTGCTGGTGAGGATGTGGGGAAAAGGGTACACTTGTACATTGCTGGTGGGACTGCAAATTGGTGCAGCCAGTCTGGAAAGCAGTATGGAGATTTCTTGGAAAGCTGGGAATGGAGCCACCATTTGACCCAGCTATTCCCCTTCTTGGTCTATTCCCTAAAGACCTAAAAAGAGCATGCTACAGGGACACTGCTACATCGATGTTCATAGCAGCACAGTTCACAATAGCAAGACTGTGGAACCAACCTAGATGCCCTTCAATAGACGAATGGATAAAAAAAAATGTGGCATTTATACACAATGGAGTATTACTCTGCATTAAAAAATGACAAAATCATAGAATTTGCTGGGAAATGGATGTCATTAGAGCAGATTATGCTAAGTGAAGCTAGCCAATCCCTAAAAAACAAATGCCAAATGTCTTCTTTGATATAAGGAGAGTAACTAAGATCAGAGTAGGGACGAAGAGCAGGAGAAGAAGATTAACATGTAACAGGGATGAGAGGTGGGAGGGAAAGGGAGAGAGAAGGGAAATTGCATGGTAATGGAAGGAGACCCTCAGGGTTATACAGTGGAGGGGGTAGAGAGAGAGGAGGGGAGGGGAGGGGAGAGGTGGGGAGGGGGGAGGGTGGAGGATGAGAAAGGCAGCGAAGCCCAACAGACACTAGTATGGCAATATGTAAATCAATGGATGTGTAACTGATGTGATTCTGCAATCTGTGTATGGGGTGAAGGTGGGAGTTCATAACCCACTTGAATCAAAGTGTGGAATATGATATGTCAAGAAATTTGTAATATTTTGAACAACCCACAATAAAAAATTAAAAAAAAAGTTAAAAAAAAAAAAGAATTCACCAAAAAAAAAATTGTGAATATAGAAGATAAATAATAGACAACACAACCATAGTATACTATTCAGACATCCCAGTCTACAGTAGCCTCATTCATGATAAATACTTGGTTTCACAAATGTTAAAGATGTGAGGGCAGGAGAAGAGATAGAAAAAAGAAAAAAAAATCTCAAGGAAGATATAAGAATTGTTTTTGTTGGAGATCAGTATCTTTTCTGCTTCCCTTCTCATCCAATAGGTGGGGATGTCTGTTTTCTGGTATCTCCACCCTCAGGAGGGTGAAGATTATTAGGATGAGAAGGTTGGTCTTGGGAACGGAGCTCCTGGAGGTGGGGTACAGCACTTGTGGGGCCCCAATGGGAGACTGAACTCCACATATCTCCTTTGGGGCCTGTATGATGTGGGTGTCTGGTCTTATCTCCTTATATTGCCTTTAGACCTTGAAATTTCTGGTCTCTAAATTAGTCTCTAAGCTGTATCTCACTCACCCCCTCCCTTTTTACTTCCCAATCAGGAACCTCTCTCTCTCTCTGGAGGTCTTTTGGGCTGCATACCTGTCTCAGAGAACTGTTTTGTATAAGGCAGTTCAGGACCAGGTTTTGTGAACTAAGAACTGGCCATGTAACAGCAAGCACTGTACTGGGTTAGTGGCTTCAGAAGATAGGGGGGAATTGAGGACTGTTGCTTCTAATACCCAGCTGATGTACCAAGCTGGGAGTTGCCACAACTAAAGATGGTGAAAAAGTTGTTCCAAGATGGAGACAGATGCTTTCAGTGATGGGGAGTTGTTGGGTTGGGTCAGGTGGTCATGTTGGGTCGTGTGTTCTGAGACACAGCTCTGTGGCATGCTATGTTGTGACTGGTGGCTCTCTCCAGCCCCTGTCCAGTGTCCCCTAGTACAGGCTACCATATATTGGGGACTATGGTAGTGGTTGTAGTGTCCTAAGTTTGAGGTGACTGGGGGAGCCCCATGTTGGTAGATGGGGGTCCACGTAGGAGTGGCAGCCGGAGGTCCTGTGCATGGGCAGTGGCCGAGTGTCCAGCCTTGGTGGGTGGCCAGGGGTCCTGCATGGGTGCTGATGGTGTTCCTTCTCAGGCACAGCACCTGGAGGTCCTGTGTGGGTGAGTGGCTTGGGGTCCTATGCTGAGGCCTGGAGAATTACTTGGCACAGTGGGCATAATTCCTGAATGGGAGCACCTGTTGGGGGTCCTCTAATAATTTGTAGAGAAACAGTATTCTCACTACTTGAATCCCTGGTCATGGAGCCACACAGAATGCAGCCTCACTCTAGCCCACCATCTTGGATCCCCTTCAGAAATTTATCTTGATGATATATTTTGGTTTCCAAAGTATAGCTTTTTGCTACTTCTCAAGATAGCAAGACCAGCAAAGACTTAGGATTTCAGTTGAGTCAATAAAAACAAAAATGGACAGAAACAACCTGGATTTTTTAAAAGAACCAATTGAATGATGAACATATGGGAAAGGCACAGAGAGAGTAATCAAAATATTATCTCTATTACTGATATCATGGTAAAATGAGGCTAGATTCATGTTTAAGTGAATTTGTTAATAATTGATCCTGAATTAACAGTGGTACACATTCCTGGATCCTGCTCCTATGAATTCATGACATTGAAGGTACAATGTGTATTTACATTCATGAGATAGGCTTGCTCTGTAAATAAAGATAGGGAGAATTTGTTGATCTGAACATGACCTTTTTGAAACGAACCAGGTAAGAAGGAGTGTATAAGAGATGGGGAAGGGGACTTAAGTGGATATTCTCCATTGTGAAAAATGGGTCTGGGAGAGAAATATCTGTGCAAGAACATGGTATCCTTTGTATATATGAAATGTAGTTCAACCATCCTACTGTCTCCTTTCTGGGACATTTAAGTTTTTTTCATTTTTTCACCAGAATAAATAACATTTTAAACATGTCTATGTGCATACATATCTTTGTGTCTATCTCTGATAAATTTGCTGCTCTGTAGAGAGAAAAAAATCATTATTTTTAGAAACTATTGTTAATAAAACTGAACACAGCACTGTTTTAAATTTAAGATCTCACGCTGAGAAGCATTCCATTTCAGATCAGTCTTGTCTAGCAGAGTCATGTGTAAAATAATTTCAAACAGCACATTATAGAAAATAAAGCAACCTGAGTTGTTGATAGAGATTCTATTTTTCTTACACAGCATATGCTTGGGAGTAGATTAAACAGTCAGTGCACACAGGAAAATGCAGAAATGGGATTCTTCTCAGCTGTTGCAGTACACCAAGTTCATCCCACAGCCTCACAGATCAGCTAACCAGTTGACCAAAGTGCTTTAGCTGATTAGCTTCCCACCACAGCATCTCATCCACTAATCAATTTTTATTCTTTCACATTCCTGCAGCACAGAGTGCAACCAGACATGACCATAGAACACTTTCTTTTTCCTTTGTGAGTAAAAATCTCTTTTAATGAATGAAAAGTAAATGAGTGTCAAAAAAGATGTTTTACTTTTATATCTATTTATCTAGTTTTCTAATCCCCCCACCACCAGTACTACTCAACTACTGAGCTATATACCTCCAGCCCTTGTTGAATATTTCTGAGAAAAAAGAAAAAGGTCAGCCATAGGAGATTTAAAAAACAAAAATTACAAAGTGGTGACCATTGCCAGGAAGTAAGTTTCTTCACTGATAGGTCTGTGATGATGTCTGTAGGTAGTAGGGTGAATTTTGAGTGACTATTTTATTTTTGTTCATGTTGATTAATATTCATAATCTACTTCTTTTCAGCTAAAAGAATTTTTGTAAATTAGATTTTTTTTCTAGATTGGAGAAATTCTAGAGGACAAAGAAATTTTGAAGTTGTGCAATATTAGAAGTACTCTATGGTGTGAAATAAACTCCAGGGGCAGGGCTGAGATTGAAATAGTGCAGTGTTCCTTTGAAGGAGGGAAACTTCAAGTCCCAAGAGGGTTATTAGGCCACCTAGAGGGAGGACAGGGTAAAACAACTTTGCCATGGATGCCAAGCAAAGTTCAAGTTGAACGTCTGCTCCTAATTACAAGGGATTTCTTTTTTCAAATATGAATTTCAGTCCTCTATCTTGAGGTAATATCCCTCATATAGATTACAGTCTTTCATGAATACTAATGTGAAGTCTATTATAGATTTACTGATCAGGCGATAACTTGAGATTAAATGACTAGCGAGCGGACTTCTGCAACTCACTTCTAAACTCTTGGGACAGTTGCGCTCTGGACCCAGAAAATGTTGCCCTCAGATTTCTTACATCTCACTTATTTGGCTACCCAAAGAAAGATCTATGGCAAGTGATATATTCATTTCCACAAGCTGTGTTTTTCAGACTCTTGTATCAACTTATTTCTAGCTAAAATCTGCCAATGGAAGCCAGTAATGGGAGACTAAAAGTTTATAGAACAAGAAAAGCGAGGTCTGGCCTGTCTCTAGTTGTCTTCTTAAAGCTATTTCCAGGAGCAACAGATAAGCATGGTGAAATATGAGCTTCTGCCATCTATTTGGATTCTGGTAACTTCATGTGTGTAGAAAATGGGCTTTATTTGCAACTCGAGGAAGCCACAAGGTGTGTCCTTGTTCTTGAAGATTATCTTTGCAAAGATAATGGTAACATAATTGAGAAGGGAACTAAGCATCTATGTCCAGCCCATTTTTTCTCTATACTCAGTCATTCATTCGCCCGTTTAATAAATATTCTCACAGCTTTGTTTGTGAGAAGTCCCTGTATTTAAATGGGCTTTTGACCACTTGGAAAAATTATTTAACTTCACTGAGAATCATTTTCCTCAGGTATGTGATTTATTAGAGTTTAACCACTCTGAACTTTAATTGTTTATAAAGAAGACGGTAATGTCCACTGGATGTATTTTTATATGTATTGTGTTCATAATCTTTATCTAATTACCTTCAATAAATGTCGGTTATATTCCAACTAAATCCAACATTAACAATGAAATTATCATGAAGCAAGATTTCTCTCAATGTAACTTCAAATTATGGCCTTGTTGATTACTTGCCAAAGCACTTATAAGTAACTCTAGCCTTATACACAGAAACTTGGTCTGTTGGAGAGCATCTGTGTTTTCTCTAAAGCACAAAAACTGGTAATCAGGACCTCGAAGCTGATCATGGGGGCATAGCACTGTCACCTCTTTGTTAAGTGAACTTAGTGATCAATCTATACCATATTAGCAATAAACTTTTGGACATAGTTATTACATGTTAGTCTCTTAAAGAAATATATTGAAGAAGTTCTATGTGAAGAAGCATTTTTCACATTATAGTGGTGTTATTTTATCCAGTATAGGATAGAGAATTCTAGCATCTTCTTTTCCCTGAAAATCACTCTTCCCATTAGAGAATTAGACACAGCATAGGAAAAAAAAAAAGCATTATTCCCTGAAATAGAGTCCTGATATTTGTAAAAATATATTTTGGTTTATGCTAAGATTTTATGGGATAGTAATATTGTTTGAATTAAGAGAAACTTTTAAATGAAGAATATGAGAAGTGAGACCAGGGATTAAAAGCAATTTAAAAGTTGGGGAGAAATAAGAGAATAGAACCACAAAATTATCCATACAGCATAAATTCTCAATAGTTTGATACAAAATGTAAGAAAGCTTTGCTTTATTATGAGATAAATCAGATTGCAGTCAGTGTTCTTTGCAAGTACAACTGACAGAAAAATGGAAGCCATTATCTCAATGAAAAAATATGAGCTACTATTATGTGGAAACAATTACAAAATTAAAATAGAAAATATTTATAAAGGTAATAAATAATAATCTTTAGCTTTTTGTGTATTCACAGGCGTGTTTACTCATTCATTAAACCAATAAACAGTTCTTGCCTTGCTGAGGCAAACAGGGAGGTCTGGTATTGCTGGGGAATTGGGAAGGTAACCAAAAATTAGAACAGTGTGCGTGAATTAAAACATTTCACAAGGGTGGAAATATTTTTTAGTTAGAGAAAATTGAAATAAAGTAAAACCATGAACTTTTTGCTTAAGAAGCATATAATTTGTTGCAAAGCCATAATGTAGGTATATGAAGCCACATGAAGAAAAGAAACCTGTATATAATGAATGATATGATTCTTAAGTGATATGGAAATTTAGGAAAGGAAGACACCAATGACTGCAGAGTATCTGAGAATAATTCCATAGGTATATCTTGAAGTTCTTTCAATACTCTATGTAAGGGGAAAATGCAGATGATGAGTGAAGATGACAGATAATGACAAGCTTAAATTCTTGAAGTATTTTACTTAAATGAGTGTAATGGTTCTTAAAATTAACTTCAAGCTTTAAAATGCTGCTTCCAAAATCATTGGAAACATTACTTTGATTTCGAATAGATCCAGGTGAAGATAACAGTAAAACAATACACAAAGATGTGTCTTTGATGAGACAAATAAATAAAATTAATTTTCACAGAGAAATTAGCTTTCTCTATTAAAATATTGTATAGTTTTAAATTTTCTGGTGAGACAGACAAAAGCAGAAGAAAACCACATAGAGTGTCAAATAGGAGGAGACCATATTTATTAAGAAAAGACAATAAAAAAAAGATTCTCTTTCCTGCTTCTGTGCTTATATAACTTAGAAAATAAAGGTACTTAAAATAGTTTCTAGGTACAGGACAGATGCCTTTTGTCTTAATGAATTGGGCATCTCTTTGAAATTCACCAATAATTGATTACTGAAATAATAGAATAAAAAGAAATTGAGAACACAAGTGTTAATACAAAAGATTTTGTAGGAGAAACTACCAAATTTGTTGCAAGGTATAATCAGTATCAAATAAGACTAATCTGCACAGTATAAAGACACATTAGAAAACATAGTTTTAAAAAATCTGCCTTTTAATGATTCTAATGCAAGTAGTTGGTTTCAGATTAATGTCTTCCCTTTACTAACATTTAAGTTTTTATAAAAACTGTTGAAATTAAACGTAGGGACTATAATTCTGGATATCTTCATTCCAAAAATCATGAATTATTTACATCTGAAAAACCACTTTTTTCATATATGATAACATTTGTGGCTTCAGAGATTAGAAGCTCATATCTTTGGGGATGATTATATAGCCAACTACAGGTATTATTGGAAAAAGAGGGTATATGTCTTTCATCTTCTGTATTTCAAGTTTTGTTATTTAACTATGACCCTTTATTGCATGATTTGTTTTTTAAATATTTGCCTCTTGCAATACATAAAATAGATTTGTCTTCTGAGATGCCTCTTTACAGAAGTGTCTGGTTCTCATCTCTATATTTCTAGTATGTGCTCTTTATGCTGGGCACATGGAGAGACTCAACAATTATTGCTAATTAATGAGTGCAATTAAGGTTAAATAGTCATAGGACTGGTTTCACTTATCTTCTTTCTCCCTCTACTTTAGTGTTTCTTGAAATTTTAAAAATACTAATATAACACTTTCCTTTTCTAAAAATAGAAGCAATATTTTTAGAAAAGGAAAGTGTAATTTAATGAGGTTTTTTTTCAGCTAGTTCTACAGACTAGCCATTTGCTTATTATATATTGCATGATGTGAAGACTCATCAGGTGGTTTTTTTAGGGTAATATTCTGCCAACATAAAAATGATGTTTATTACAAGGGTCTTCAAGAAACTGTTTCGTTTACTGTAATCAGGTTCTGGAATCAGTCTTTTAATTCTTAGGCAAATTGTAAAGATTGGAACAAATTATGAAGCCTTCCTTTGATTCAGTTTCTCTCTACATTAAATTGCTTAATAATTTCCCAAGAATATTTGATGGGTTCAAACAAACTGTATACTGTTAACTAAAATATGTACCAATAGAATTACTACAACTACTTCAATCATTAAAAATGAAACCATCTGTGGCCCTATCCCCTTGTCTAGCTAATGTCTCTGGATATTTTGGCATTTTATGCATTATACATTTCGAGGTGGCCAGGCTATTAACATCATCTATGTGTTTGATTCAGTTATCATGGTTTTAAAGACAAATGCTTATGGTATTATCTATAGAAATTCCATTTTTTAACCTTTAGGTCCTACTTGTAATGATAAGGAGTGTAAATGTTTCCCACATTTTCTTCCTGGGAAAGAGTAGAATAGAGGAAAAATCATTTGAAAAATGCAGTAGAAATTCACCATTAGAAAGATCATCCTTCAAAAATATTTCCTAGACAATTTATCAAGTAGAACAGCAGACCCAAACTGGAATGTGCTGAGGGACCATCATCTTTCTCTCAGGAAGGAAGTCCTACTAACCCCTTCATTTTTATTGAGGGGAAGTTTTCTACCTACTAAAAATACACTGAAGTAGAGATTTACTTTTAGGGATATCACTTTGAGAAGCAAATTTCTATGGCTAGCTTGACACAGAACACATAACTCTGATAAGATAAGCCAATGTCTAGTACATATCTTGTGCTCCCAAACAATGTTGAATAGATAAACCATCACAATGTAGTCAAAAAACAAGAATGGAGAGAAAAATTTGGAGAAAAAACAGAAATATGAGTCTGGTAGGGATAGTGGTAATGGTTGAAGAAAAGAATAAGCTACATGTAGCATGAATGTCCCAGATTCAAGGCATGTGGATATTATTCAGTTAACTACTTCCTGCATTGATACAAGAGATCAAGTTTAGAAGTTCTTCAAAATTAAAGGTTATTGATTAAATAAAAAAAATTTGTAATTTAACAAAGTTAGTAATAGAAAGATCACTTAGGAATCTGAAAGGATTAGCAATCTTCATGCCTAGTATCTCAAGCCTCCAGTTACCTATTTCAACAATTCTTTGCTGATCCAGACTGGACCAACTCCACTATGCATCTCTTCTATTTAACACATGACAGTTAAAGTTGATGTTGAAGTAAAATAAAATGTGTAGGCATTGATATTCTTCAGTTCATTCTCAATGTGAAGTTCCTACATCATATCAGGTTTGTTACCTGTGCCAGAAGAGGAAGATATCTAAAGATGAACCATACTTGTAATCTGTCAAACTATCAGAATTAGGAATTAAATTTAGTAAAATTGTCAGATATACAATCAATGCACAAAGGTCAATTTTGTCTATATGCACATAAAAATTTTCAAAGTATAAAAATATAACATTTGTTATGGTATAAAAAATAATTAAGATAACAGGATTAAATCTAATGAAAGAGATGTAGAACCTTATTACAAAGACCTGATTTATATACATGTATACTAATATGTGTGTTTATATATGACCTATTTCTTTAATCAGTGAGATGTTTACACAGAAGTAACTACTTTGGAAAGCTCATTGACCTGTATACATATGTGCAATTTTTTAATTATTATTTTTTATTTATATGTTGACTGTGCATTACAGTTCTTATTACACATACAGAGCACGACTTTTCATATCTCTGGTTGTATACAAAGTATATTCTCACCAATTCATGTCTTCGTACATGTACTTTGGATAATAATGTCCATCACATTTTACCATCATTTCTAACCCCATGCCTCCTCCCTTTCCATCTGACCCCACTGCCCTACCTAGAGTTTGTCTATTCCTCCCATGTTCCCCCTCCCTACCCCACTATGAATCAGCCTTCTTATATCAGAGAAAGCACTTAGCATTTGGAGTTTTGGAATTGACTAACTTCACTTAGCATTATCTTCCCTAACTCCATCCATTTACCTACAAATGCCATTATTTTATTCTCTTTTATTGCTGAGTAATATTCCATTGTGTATATATGCCATGTCTTTTTATCCATTCATTTATTGAATGGCATCTAGATTGGTTCCACAATTTAGCTATTGTGAATTGTGCTGCTATAAACATCAATGTGGCTGTGTCCCTGTAGTAGAAGTCCTTTGTGTATAGACTGAAGAGAGGGATAGCTGGGTCGAATGTTGGTTCCATTCCCAATTTTCCAAGAAATCTCCATACAGCTTTCCATGTTGGTTGCACCAATTTGCAGTCCCATCAGCAGTGTATGAGTATATATTTTTCCCCACATCCTCGCCAACACTTATAGTTGTTTGTATTCAAAATAGCTGCCATTCTAACTGGAGTGAGATGAAAACCTTAGAGTAGTTGTGATTTGCAGTTCTCTAATTGCCAATGATTTTTCATATATTTGTTGATTGATTGTATATCATCTTCTGAGAAGTATCGGTTCATGTCCTTTGCACAATTATTGATTGGGTTATTTGTTTTGTTGGTGCTTAGCTTTTTGAGTTCTTTATATATCCTGGAGATTAGTGCTCTATCTGATGTGTGAGGGGTAAAAATTTGCTCCCAAGATGTAGGCTCTCTGTTCACCTCACAGATTGTTTCTTTTGCTGAGAAGAATCTTTTTAGTTTGAGTCCATCCTATTTATTGATTCTTGATTTTAACTTTTGTGCCAAAGGGGTCTTATTAAGGAAGTTGGGGCCTAATCTGACATGATGGAGATTAGGGCCTACTTTTTCTTCTATTAGATGCAAGGTCTCTGGTTTTATTCCTAGGTCCTTGATCATTTTGAGTTAAGTTTTTTGCATGGTGAGAGATAGGGGTTTAATTTCATTTTGTTGCGTATGGATTTCCAGTTCTTCCAGCAACATTTTTTGAAGAGGCTACCTTTTCTCCAATGCATGTTTTTGGCACCTTTGTCTGATATAAGATAATTGTAATTTGGTGGGTTAGTCTCTGTGTCCTCTATTGTGAAAATTTTTAATGTATACATTTTTTCAATTAAAGGTCATGGACTCTTCATCTTGCCATTAGAAAAACAAAGATTTGAATTTGTAGTTTATTCATTTATGTAGGTAAGCATTTCATAATGTATTTATGATTCTGAAAACATAAGGGAATAAATTAACTCTAGCTGACAGATCTAATTTCTGTTTTAAGAGGAGGTCTCACTAATCAAACATCATGATTTTGATCAATTTTAAAATAGAGTCTAGAGTGTTATTAAAACTAATGATAAAGGGAAAAATACATATTTAAGAAATCACAATAATCTTCAAGTATCTAAATTTGTGGATTAGATTTAATTGCTTAAAAGGATGTTGTTTTCTCTATTTTTATTATACTTGATACTCATGCAGCTTTATGTCATAGGATTTTTATTTTTCTGAGTATAATTTTAAAGACTATTCTATTTTTTTCATTAACCACATCTTCAGTACAGAATAGGTATTACCAGATTTTATCTCTATATTCTCTTTACCTGATATTCTCTTTCATGCTATATGATCTCATTAAAATCATGCCACTTATCACAGCTTTATACATAAGATAATACAGTATTTTATGTTTTCTCCATCTCAGCACTAACAAGATTTTTATTCAGAGAATTCTTTTTGAATGTGTGCTAAGTTGTTCAATGTATTATGGCTCTTTCTTACCATTTATAACCCCTATTCTCTAAAATTCAGTAACACTTTACCTGTAGTTGGGTCAATCAGAACTGTGTCCAGACGTTTTCCTTTATCTCTTGGGGACAGATTGCCCCCTCTTGACAACTCGGCTATAATATAGTAACTGTTTTCTCCCTCAAACCTCATAACTGTCCAGTGTATCCTTAGCATAATGAGTTATTTTCTTAATATACTTTAAATATTCATAGCACTTATCTGAAATCCACTAAGGATGATCCATTACCTAATGAATAAAGATCAAACCTCTGAGCATGACATTTAAGGCTATCATTTCAACCCTAACAAACCTTTTCACTCTCAACATCAAGTACATCTCTTGCTTCCGTCTTCCATCATGGTGCTAGTTCTGGACTTATTGTTTCTAAACATGCCCACTTTGCATATTATGCATCCTTCAACATTCCATTCATAATGGCACCATGCCATGTGACCTTGAATATGTTGTTTTACTTATAATTTGTCATTTTTCATCTCTATAATAGGAATTTTAGAAATAACGATTTTATAAAAGGTTGTGAAGACTAAATGAAATGATAGTAGTAAATATTGATAGATTGCAGATAATAATTATGATCCCTGATTCTTCTACTGTGAATACTATTCTTCAAGGTCATCTCATGTAACACCTTTTTGAATTCCCTTGTGACATTCAAATTAAAATTCAACATGGATTTTTAATGTTACTTCCTACATCTCTTGGTTTTTAATCACTGTGATTCCTGTCATTTTAGACCCGAGTTTTTTCATGAGTCTTCCCCCATATTCCATGAGGTCCTCCAAGGCTATACTTTGCTAAATGCTGTATCCAAGTGCAAACTCAAGTGTCCTTATCAGAATAAATATTATAATACTTATTAAGTCAAAAGTGGTAAAAAGAAAAACTAGTTAAAGATATTTGTAATTGTTAGCATTTTTTGCAGTATCTATTATGATTTGGGTATTATTCTGGGAATGTCATATAAACAATTGACACTAATTGGCAGCTTTTCAAGAGCTAATATTGATATTGGTAATTTATAGTAATGAAGTGAAGTGCAAACGGAAAGACTTGAGAGTGAGCAGAAATGGAAAATAGAACATTCCCAGGTGCACTAATTACCAACACCACATAACCAACCGCCCCAAATCATAGTGGCTTACAATTCATGATCACTTATTTTATTCATATATCTGTAATTTGCTCAGTATTTAATGGCAGTAACTCATGTTGCCCTCCTAAGGAATAAGAGTGGCTAATTTATAGCTGGAGTATCTATTTTCAAGATGATTCACATGTACTTAGGGAACACAGGCCGTTGGGTTACTTCCTCAATACATAGGCTTTCCCAGCTACTGTGTCTGCTTCATTGCAGTGACAGCTGGGTTCTAAGAGTGAAAATTTCAAGAAAATGAGCTCAAAAGTTGTACTACTTTTAATGACAGTCCTTGGAGGTCACACAGTGTCACTTCTGTTCTAGTCACAGTTCTCTTCAGATTTCAAGAAAGCAAACACAGATGTCACCTTCTAATAAGAGAAATATCAAGTCCCTTCTGGGAAAAGGGAGCTAAATGGAAGTATTGGAACCACTTTGGGAAAATACAATTTGCTGCATGAGAAATAAGTAAATACTGAATTCAACCAGTGTTTAGTGAATTCTTGTTTTGTGCTAGGTACATTTTTAAGTACAATGAGGCAGAAGTAGACAAAAGAGACAAAATTTCTCCCCTTTCCTGGGGTTTTCCATTCTGTTGAAATAAGGATGAGTGATAGGAAATGAAGTTAGATTAAGAGACAGAGCTTTGTAGGCCATGTAATGCCTACATTAAATTTTGTTCCCATGTATGATAGATTTTATGCATGGAAGTTACATGTGCTTATTTTTTTTCCAAAATATCATTTTGGCTGCTGTCTTGGGAAAGAAACAGAATATCTGGGGGAAGGAAGTGTGCAAAGAGAATTTGTGGAAAAATTTAGCTTTTTAGGCATAAAGTGGCTAGGTGAGGGTGGCTTGGATGAGAGCAGTAGCAGTACATGTGGTAGGAAGATTAAAGGGATATTTTGATGATAGAGACAACATTTAGATTTGGGGATTAGATGTTTACTGTGAGAGTGAGATCACAATTAAGGATGATTCCTACCTACAATTTCAGTTAGAAGAGTCATGCAAAATTAATTACTTGGACACTAGAGCTAGTGGGGAAGATGAGTCAGACATGGATACAATTGATTTTGTTTGGGGATATGAAGAGAGAGGATTTAGAGATCATATACATGGATTTTCTATTTAGGTCTATCTGGGAAGAATTTATATGCAATTTGGTGATTTCAAATTTTCCATCGCTTAATTTTGCTGAATATATAGTGAATCTATTTCTGTGGAATAACAGATATCCTTTAAGTAATAGAGGGTATATTTTCCCAGCTATCACTGAGTTCCTCTCCAGGACATCACTTGCTGAGTGTTATCATCCAATTCTTGGCAACTTAGCAATATAAAGTTCCACAGGAATGACCTTGATTTGGAGCAACTCTGCTCTTCAGAACAAGTCATCTAAGCTCATAAGACCTCTGTCATGATACTTTACAGAAAACTAGGCCTCCACTCTAACTGCATGCCATTCAACTTCTCCCCCTGAGCATTCCTGCTGTCTACTCCTTAAGTGTTTATTCTGAGAGCACTTTCTAATAATCTTCCTGCTTACCAACCTCTGCCTGAGAGTCTGTTTGTTAGGAGGCATTTTATGATATAGATGTTGTGTTTTGTTGTTTTTTTTTTTCAGACAGTTGCATGTGGCTCTCTTGGTTATTTTCTGTTTCCTAAGAGAAAATTTCTGCATAATCATCATGAAGCTACCACTATAATCTTAATGGATATGGGAGACATTGCACCAAGTTTGAATGCATATGAAATAACCTAGTGGCAAAGGGAGAATTGACTCAGGAGAATGTAGGATAGATTCTACTGAAAAGTCGTCTTTGCAATTTATCCTTAGACATAGGAGATAAAGAACATATGCAGGATGCATGTTAGTGGGAGCTAATGGAAATTTTCTGAAGTTTACTTCAATTTTTTTCAGTAAACTGGGAAGAAAGATTATCACCAGAAAGTCAATATTGCAAGAAGATTTGGAATTTTAAGGATTAAAAAAATAGGAGAATAGTGATTTAGAACTGCAGAAGAATAAATGAACAAAGCATATATTATTACTAGGGAGCAAAATGTTAAAATGTATAGCTTTAGTTTTCTTCTAATCATATTTAATTTTATGGTTGCTGATGTGTAATAGGTGTAGAGTTTAAATTAAACATAATTGTGTTTAGCAAAGTAAGTATGATAAAGCAAGAGAGGAAATGAGGAATTGAAGGGATATCAAAGGAAATGATGATGAAGATGGGACATTGTATTTTAGCTGGACAAAAGAGACAAGTGATTACAAGTGAATAGACAAGGATGAGATAGTGAGATTACATATTAAAGTTCACAGTGGGATACTAAATTTCTGTCATAGTCAAAGTATTAATAAAGTCAACTGGTAAAATTGGAAACAGTGTTCATGAAAACTTTGAAACTGTACCTACAGTTACCATTATTATAGTCAAGGACCACACTATGACTATGGAAGTAAGTGATTGAAGAAACTATGGTCTTTTGAGGAGTTTTTTCTTCATTTTTTAGTTTTAATTGACATATATATGTGTGAGTGTGTGTCTGTGTATACATTTATTTATGACAAAATTTTATATCTACATAAAATAAATACATATATTTATGAAAAAAATATGATAATTTTAAATGCTTTTTCATATGTCTACATTGTAGAATGGCTAAATCAAGCTAATGAATTATATATATATATATATATATATATATATAGATAGATAGATAGATAGATAGATATAGATATAGATATAGATATCACTTTACATAGTTACTCATTTGTGGGGAGAACACTTTAAATCTACTCTCTCTGCACTTTTCAAGTGCAAATTACATCATTATTAACTATTGTGAACATTTTGTACAATGAATCTCTTGAATTTTCCTTTTTCCCAATGATGTTTTATGTCCTTTAATCAATATCTCCTCAATGTTCCCCACTCTGACACTGATACCCCAAATTCTATTGTCTGCATCTATGAATTTGACTGGTTCATGTTCTATTCATATGTGAGATCAGTCAGTATATGTAATTTGAAAATTTCGTTGTAAAATAAATTCTAAAAATTATAATAAATGGTCACCCTATCACTTTTTATTCTCTCATAGAAGGAAAACTAGAATCATTTTTTGTTAACATACTGTGTCTATAACCAAAAGAATTTTTCCCTTTAGTTTTGTGATGCTGATTCCTGGAAATATATGATGACATATATGATGACTTTTTCAGACATGAAAATTGTGGAAGAAAATTGCTCTCTTTCCTCTATGAATGGAGTCTCTGCAAATTTGGTTTCTTTGGAAACTTTATGAATACCTCATATATTTTACATTTCTGCAGAAAATCTTTGCTAGTAAACTACTTCTCTTTCATAAGTGCTTTTTTCTCTAAGTTTTCCTTTGCATGATATGTTTTTTCTTGTTATAGCAATCAGCATGCTTCTGTAATATAATCTCATAATGGCAGAAAAACCTCATTTAGGAAAAAAGAGAACATTTTAAAAATGAATATTTAAGGGCATGATTTGGAAAAGTCATGTAATTTGACACAAATGTTCTCATTAAGTGGAGCCAAAAATTCAATCAAGACCAAATAGACATGGATGTTCTGGTGCATACCTGTAATTCCAGCAACTTGTGAGGCTAATGCAGGAGGATCTGCCTTAGCAACTTAGAGAGACTTTGTCTCCAAAAAAAGTGTAAAATGGACCAAGTAAGTAGTTCAGAAATTCAAAAATTTATTTGTTTACTTATTTTGTTACTGTGTTTAATCCCCAGTAACAAAATAAGTAAACAAAGAAATCATAGCATTGTGAATAGAGTTTTCTACTTCATCTTCTGTGTTTTCTTTAAACTGACCAGTGGACAGACAGGAAAAGTACCTAAGGAGGCCTGATTCTGTGTGTGTGTCCTTGTTTCCTACATCAATCACGATCACAGAGTGGTAGATCTTTTGTCCTTTTACTATAAGACTGTAGATCATCTGTTTTGCAATAAGATGAGGTAAAAATATCTTGGGAGATCTGGAATTTTGTATTTGGGAGTGATTCTCTTTCTTCCTATCTATGTAAATTTTTCATTCTGTACTTAGAACACCTTTCCCAAGAAGATTATTGTATACTTGTTTACATGATGTTCTGGGATTACAAACAATTGACTTGGGGGATTCTGGTCCTAGAAATTTCATGAGTTCCTCTTTTGCAAGGTTGAATTTCACTCTCTTAAAAGTTATGTACTTCTTTAATCTTTTTATGCCATCATACGTATCACACTTAACCTTATTGGTGATAATGACATGATATATGGTATTTGACAGTCAGTAAGACTGTGAACCTTCATAGCCTGAATTATTCTGAAGCTCCCAGATAACCACACAAGTACAGCAATTGAAACTATCAGATTTCCAAAGAACAGGATGTAAGTTTATTTAGTGTCCTTAATAAATAAATTACTTGATTGATTCATTTATTATAGTGACATATTACCCTGAAAGTGAAACTAATCATGACAATAATAACATATGATAAAAATCACTTACAGCAGTGGTTTTTAATAGAAGAGGCAATGATTCCTAGGTATATTTTGTAAATGTGGTAGGTACAATTTTGATTGTCTGAATCTTTGCTTATGTTATTGATGGAGAAAAAAAGCTTGCTTTACTGAGTGTTGTTTAATATTTCAGAAAACCCATCCTTGTCTACAATTTCTGCTCATGGTATTTGAAGTTCTAAAACAATGCAACTCAATCTTCTTTGGTTATTGTTTTATTCACAGAAATTCTAAAAAGGTGGTTCCTGGTATGGATGTAAGTATCTGACTATGTTGTAATGATTTTAGCAATAACTGGACTGAATATTTCTATATGGAAAAATTACATTTAAAATTACTGCCATTTTCTTACTTTCTTATTATTTTAAGGAACTTATATGCACTTAAAATGATGTGAGGAGGGGTATCATCAAAAAATATAAATAGTCCTGTTACAATAGGGTACAAGCACAAAATCTATAAATACAGTAAGCTAATCTTATATTTTAAACATCTTCAAACACTAAGGCAATAGGTTTGACTGCTTACTTGTGTATTAGAATAACTCTCTAAAGCCTTGTTGCTAGCACATCCTCAAGGCTAATTAAGTCAGAAATCTGGGGTGACAGATGTCAGATTGCTCAAACCTCTTTAGATGATTCAAGTTCTGCAGGTAAATCTTAGCCCAATGAACATCCACGCAAGAGAGCCTTCATTCAGAAACATGCTGGAGAAAAGGTAATTACATTTCATGATAAGTCATATTCCAGACTGTTCCCTCTCCTTCACACATTATAGTTTCCCTATTCTCCCTACTTTGTTAGAGCAGTTTTCTGATTTCACTTACACACACACACACACACACATACACACACACACAAACATGTACTGTACATATAATTTCATTTATACAGCAATTGCTATAATCAGGTTTCAGTCATCTTTTTTCTGTAAGGTATAATAAATTTGGGGGATTTGTATACCATAATTTCTCTGTCACAACTATTCAACTCAGCAGTTGTAACATGAAAATAGCCCTAGAGAATATATAAATGAATGGTTTTGGCTGTATTCCAATAAAGCTTTACTTACTAAAGCAGACATTGGGTTCAATTTAAATCAGAGGGCAGTTGTTTGCTGACCTTTGTTTTACACATGTGTGCGCGCACACACACACACACACACACTTGAATTACAGTTTATTTTCAGTAACATTTACAAATTTTAAGACACAGTTTGAATGGTAATATGAATGAACATACCCTTGTAAGCACTGCCCAGATTAAAACACACTACATTTCTGGACATTTTTGCTCCCTGTTTTTTCTGAAATTCAATACAGATAGTCCCTTCTTATATATTCATTTTCTTACTATTTATTTTTTATGGAGTGCTTATCTCTTTTTATTAATCAAATCCTGCAACATCAAAAGTTCTCAAAATTGAAATCTTTGATTTTATTCTTCCATCCCTGCTTTTTCCTTTATTATTTTTTTTAATTTTTTATCTATATATGACAGCAGAATGATAATGCATTGTAATCAATTCTTATTACACATATAGAGCACCATTTTTCATATCTCTGGTTGTATACATATATAGTATCTTTCTTGACTATTAATACCTCTAATATAAGCTTTTATTTTCTCCTTAGCTTCTTGACACTTGTATAAAGTCAAGTATTTCTCTGTAGTTGAAAAATCAAATCCTGGATAACATTTGCATTTATGGATTTGTCTATGTTCCAATGAAAGTGTACATGCAAATAAGAAATATAGCCACAGACTTCTGGTTTCAAATTTCACATCTAAGAAGTCTGGGAATCTCCAGCCTGTCCAAAAAAAAAAAAACAAACCAAGTAAAAAGCTGAATGGACTGAAAATCAACCACTCTCTGTGGATCTGTAAGAAAGGAGACAACAAGCGTGAACAGCTTCCCCCAAGATGGTAGAGGCAGAAAAGTGAATACAGGGAATCACAGACAAGTGGGACTGAAATTCAGGAGCAGAAAAATATAACAGGGACCAGTGCTAGGGTAGGAAAGCTTGGACTGTAATCAACAAACTCCTGGATGCTCAGACTAGAAAAATCCTCATGTTTAAAGCTCCAGGGGAGTTTGTACTTATGGAATCCCCTAAATAGTATGAGATTTACCTCCAGAATTTGATCAGTTTCCCTCATAAATACTATGTTAGCTTTTCATCACTATGACCAAAATGCCAATATAAAACAACTTTAAGGAGGGAAGATTTATTTTAGCTCCCACTTTCGGAGCTTTAGTCCTTGGTTGGCTGGTTCCATTGCTTTGGGTCTGAGATGAGGCAGAACATCACAGTGAAAGGGTGTGGCAGAGGAAAGCTGCCCAGGTGACGCAGGCAGGAAGGTGGGAGGATGTGGGGCTGGGGAGAAGTGGCCTGAGATAAGGTAAACCTTTCCAGTGCATGCCCCCCCCCAATAACTTACTTCCTCCATCTACTTTCCACCTCTTGATATTCCTTTCAAACTATTAATCCATCAAATGGAGTAATCTACTGATAAAGTTCTCTCTCTCCTTATCAAATCCTTTCTGTTTTAGCCTCACCTCTGGACACTGCACCTTTGGAGACCAATCCCTTAAGTACATGAGCCTTGGAAGACATTCCAGGTTGGAACTACAATATCTTGCTATGCTTCTGGCAAGAGGAAAAAGGAACCATTTTTATATAGGCCACAGACTCTGTCCAGATAAACAAAGCATGCAATCAGGAGAAAATAGCCAGAGGCTGGCTAACATGCTTGGGGTATCACTGTAGCTTAACAGACTTATAGGAAGGGAACCATCTAACTCCCATCCAGCTCTAGACTTAAAAGTTTCTTAGGAGGAATATACTCAATGCCGACTTCTTCTAGTCTTCAACATGAAAGAAGGCAAGTAGCTAGGAAAAAAAAAACTGGGAAATATTCATGAAGTTAATAGCTAAGAGGCATATGACCACTAAATGGCTTGAGATCTAATCACAGGGCAGCAGGATGACTATCCGTGTCTTAGACCTTACCATGACATTATTAAAGGCCTATATATTAGTTTCTTTTACTCAGTACATCATACTCAGGAGAGAGAAGAAAAACGATATGGTCATATCGGTATATGTAGAAAAAATATTTGACAAAATACAATATCCATTCACAGTAAAAAAATAAATAAATAAACAAACTTTTAGTTAACTAAGAAAGAAGGGATCTTTTTTACCTTGATAACAATTTCTACAAACAAGCAAACACACTGCACACACTGCAGCTCACATAACTCTTAATGGTGAATATAGATTTTTTTTAAGCACGTAGAATGGACAACACCAACAGTAAGCCTAAATTTAAGTTGTGGACTTGGGGTGATTATGCTTTGTTAATGTAGGTCCATGGATTGTAACAACCTTATCTCTAGTGGGGGGTGTTGTTAATGGGGAGGCTATGTGTTCATAAGAGCAAGGGGTACAGGGGAAATCTCTTCACCTTCATTTTGATATTGCTGTAAACCTAAAACTGCTGTAGAAAAAAAAAATAAAGTCTTAAAAAAGAATAGAAATTCATTAGCCATCCCCCTTTTGCTGAGCAAGACACTCTACAAAGCTCCAAAGAAACCATTGGTCTTTATTACCACTACAGATTTCATATAAGAAGCATTTCAATTTCTGTTAGACTTGTCTGTATCCATATTAGAATCTTAGTGAATAAGCATTGGCTAAAAACCAGAAAATATTAATTTGTCTCAAGTTTACACTTTCTAGCAGGATGCCTGTAATTAAGTGAACACACCTCTTTCTCTGAAGCTAAACTTAATGTACTTGTAATATAGGAACAGTAATTCTTTTTTTTTAAATTTTTTATTGACTTTATTATTTTTTTAAATACACAACAGTGGAATGCATTACAATTCTTATTACTCATATAGAGCACAATTTTTTGTATCTGTGTATATAAAGTATGTTCATGTCAATTTATGCTATTATACATGTACTTTTTGTATTACAATTCTTAATACACATATATACCACAATTTTTCATATCTCTGTTTGTATATAAGATATGTTGACACCCAATTTAAGTCTTCACACATGTACTTTGTATAATGCTGACCACCACATTCCACCATCTTTGCTAATCCCCTTCCCCCTCCCTTTCCCTCCCACCCCTCTTCCCTACCTAGAATTAATCTAATCCTCCCATGCTCTCCCTCCCTATCCGACTATGAGTCACCCTCCTTATATCAGAGAAAACATTTGGCATTTTTTTTTTATTTTCTGACTTCACTTAGCATTATCTTCTCCAACACCATCCATTTACCTGCAAATGCCATAATTTTGCTCTTTTTTAATGCTGAGTAATATTCCATTGAGTATAAATGCCACATTTTTGTCTTGATTATTCATCTCACTGGGTTGTAAAAAAAGATCTAATCATGAAACAATACCTTAGAAAACAATGTTTGGAATTTCAATAGGATAATGTTATCTTAGTTAAAGCAAAGTGCCTCCACAAAAATTCTGATTATATTTCACATTTTTGAAATTATTTTAAATAAGCATTTAATTAATTTGATATATAGATAAGTTAGGAAACAAATGAAAAGACTCATTTTGTAATCTATAATTTCATAGCTGTTAAAAATTCTATAGCTAATTTTTCTATTATTGTTATTTTCCAGGCACAGCTTTCATTAAGGTGCTGATGTTTGAAATACATGTAATCTATCATGATTTGTTCTGTAGTTATATGTGTATACACATATTGTGTGTATGAATCTTACTTTCAACTCAGAAGACATAAATAGTCTTTCAAACAGGAAAGCTTATTCCTTCATTTATTATTCTTTCTCTGTCAGTTTCATTCTTTCATTTCTAGTAGATCTTTATTCTGGTATCATTTGTTATGATGCAGGAAATCAATTTTATGATTAGCCATTTCTTTGTTCCAAATTTTTAAACTGAAATTTTAATTAGGTGTGATATTATTGCTGTCACGTTTGTCTTTCAGCTCACTAACCCCAAAGTCACAGTTTCTATTATCCACTTACTCAATAAATTGCACTGAATCTCTACCATATCTGTCTCTATCTGTTCTTATTCCTGGGAATAAAACAATGAGCAAAACAGAAAACACTTCGCTTCTGTAGTGATGATGATTTAGTTGTCATAAAAAGACGATGAAGAAATGAGTAAGTGAAATGTGTGATGCACGAACAGTGATAAACTCTCTACAGAAAAAAGAATAAAGCAGAGAAATTGGTTAGAGAGAATCTTGGTGTGGCTTCCCTAAGTGAGAAACTCTTCCATCGGGTGGTCAGAAGAGGTGTCACTGATTGAGTGACAGAGGAAAAAAAAGATGAGGATGTATTGGAGTTTATTTTTCAGAAAACAATCATTCCAGGTAGACAATAGTGTAAATGCTTTGGGTTAGAATCAAGTGTGGCACATTCAGGAAAGGAACAGCAGAAGCAGAAGGAACAAAGGGAATTTGAAAAACAGATGAAGGTGAATATGGAGAGGTAACAAGGAGAGCAAGCCCAGCTGATTTAGGTTCTCATAGACGATATTAAGGAACTTTGCTCTGATTTTCAGTGATCTGCCAAGCTATTTGGGTGTTGTGAGAAGCAACATAATCTCACTTCTATTTTTATATTATGTTAGCTACATGTTACATTTTTTTTAAATTGATGGAAAAGGCCATTAGTGTGTGGGTTTTATTAGAATGGGCAGGATTTTAATCAGAACTGAGCCCAGAAGTCCAGCTTACACTTTCATTGGCCATTTTATCTCTACATTCATATACAGATACAGATACCTACTTCCAAACTTCAGGATTCCCTTGTAGGATCTTTTATTCCTGTTTGTTCTTTTCAATCTTGATGGATTTTTTTTTCATTTTCAGATATAATCTCCTTGATTCTTTACTAGAGAAAAACATGATTAAGTTCATTAATAGTATGAATTTTCTTGCTTATCTTTATAGGCTTCAATGGACTGCAGGAGACAGAGTGGATTAAGATACAGTTTGGGGTTTTGTGTTTTGTATATTACAAAAAAAAAAAACTTCTTCCTCCAAATGTGACTATAAATTCAAGATCTATTAATAATACTGAAATACTGGATATATTTTAAAAATTTTATTATTGATTAAATGAATGAGTGAATAAATATATGAAGGCAATTTTCATTCCTTTCTCTGCCAGTTACTTTCTAGTGGCCCATCCTCTTCAACCTTCCCCTGTTCTTGACCTTGGGGAGGTGTAACCTGTATGGACTATTATCAGTTTCTGCTTCTGCTCTCCATTCAGACAAGGGAAATTAAAGGGAGGGAGAACAGAAAAGAACGGGAGTCAAGGGATATTTATCACCCTGCTTACATCCTTGAGAGGTAATCTTAGCTGGTGTTTCTCTCCATTAAAGCCTCATCTTCCTTTTAATGTGCCTGCTCTAGAGGACTCTCTCTCATTTATGATGGCAGTAGACTCTCCCTGCCTCCCACCTCCAGCATTTTTTGGATCTACAGGTGATGACTACTCCATGGCTGTCAGCCCAGATTCCTGCACACTCCCTTGTGGGTCCTCTACACTCTGCCCACTCTTTGGTAATTAGTCTCTTTGTTTACAAATCCTCTTCAAATTATCCTAATTTGCTTGTGCCATCTGTCTTCTGTTATGACTGTGACAAATACACCGTCAATTCCACTGTTGCTTTGCAAATGCAGATACCAATGGTAAAAGGAGGAGAGGAGGAGGCATCTTAGCACATATTTCGCCTGTTTGGTATTTATTTTCTACACTAATTGGCTGTGACTTCAATTTGAGAGCACCCGAGACTAATGAGTTACGAAAACAAAAAGCAGCTGAAGAATTCGTCACATTAATTTTCTAGATTGGGAAACTGACACAGAGGTTAATCTACCAACGTTGTCTACAATAGCTGACTTGATCCTCAGTTACTTGACTTCTGCATTTCAACAACAGCCCTTCCAAATATTCCTCTCTGGTGCATAGAAATTAATGAAGGAATGAATAATTGACTTATACGATTTGCTCACAGAAAGGGGCACTAAATGCTTAAAAACAATAGTAAGTTGTTATTGGAAATGATTATAAATGTAGGATATATTTATAGAGGGTCCATTTCTAACCTACTGGGTTTCCTGTTTTAGACAAGATCACTACTGTTCTACTACAGGACACTTTTAAGTGTGCATAATAGCAAAGACTGAATAAGTAATTCTCCACTTGTGTGGAAGGTAGGGGAAAAAATCCACCGGAAATATATTCAGGCAAGAGAGTATATAGGGCATATCATCCAGTAAATTTACTCATAACTTATTCTTGGCTATATTGACAACAACACAGTAGGGATGTAAATTGATGCTGACTTTCTCATTGCATTTATTTTCCACATCTACTATCTGTGGATCTAATTAGGATATAAAGCTTGTATTAGAGGGATAGGACAAGGGAAATAAATATATTTTGTTCTCCAGGAGAAAAATATAGGAATTCATTTCGCAGTTTTCATTATGGTCAGATATTTACAGTACTACTTAATGCATTCCACAGTCTACAATATGGGAGAACAGTCCCCACCTCCTACCAGTCTGCTTCACAGAATAAAGGAAGAGAAACTAATATCTCTTTTGTACAAAGAGGAGTACTCTTATATTCATCTACTTATTTCCATTGTACCTTGTAGAGTAGACTCTAGGGAAAAAATCTTACAATCTAAAAGTGTTTTCACATTCTCCTCCTTGTAGAACTTGAATTTTTCATATTTAAAAAATGCAATTAAAATGATTATGCTGTTTTTTATCATCCTGCGAATTTGCTCAATATATTCTCACAGTTTTGGAAAAGGAAAACCTTGTTTTCTTTTAACTTTTTGTTTTTGTGTAATTTTAGACTTACAGAAAAGTTTTTAGAACATTGTAAAGAAACATAAGTAATGTCATCCAAATAACTATATAATTTCACCCAAATTAACATTTTGCCATATTTATTTTTCCCTTTTCCTATTCTCTCAGTATACATATGTGTATACTTATACAAATACACAGACACACACACACAATCACACACACTTATTTTGTGAATTTACTCAAATTGTAGAAATAATAATAAAATATTTGGATCTTAAATTGAGGGTTTAATCAAGGTAGTAAGGCAGTGTAAGAATTAAGGGTTAAAAAAGATTTTTCTTGTTGTTTATTCTTAATGAGGAACGTGCAGTGCCATCTTTTCTAGTTTAAATGTGTTTGAGAACATGGAATGTTATTTCTTTTTAATGAAGATAATCTTGAAGATAAGTTTTCAATCACATCTCCTGTTAATGTCTTGCATGCACCCTACTGCCCAATTATACTGTACTGATTACAGTTGGGGAAATTCTCTTTTTAGTATCTTGCTAGATAATTGTCTATTTATTGGAGAAAATGAATATCTGAAAACCATGCTGTGCCCAACCATGTATAAGAGAGAAAAATGCTTCCCGGTTGAACCCAAGTTTATTACCAAGTACTGTGCGCAACATTATGTCTTCCCTTTTCTCTTGCTGTTTAATCCAGCTATAATTAAGCTTTACCTGGTGCTATAGATAAAATAAATTACCTCTAGTTAGGGCTATCCACTGTCCTCTGCTTACTTCTTATTTGCATTGCTAGATCTCTGAGTGAGTGGTTTTACTAAGTGCTGGATATGTCCCCAAAGCATTGCTAAAAATAATGATGAAATATAACCTATTTTGAGTTCCAAATTTACTTTTAGTATTTCAACAACAAATAGCAGTGATAGGCAAACATCCAATCATCATGGCTAATGCTAAATGATTTTGTTTTATATTTAAAAACATATCATATTTGAACTAGCTAATTCAAAGTAGCTGGCATTTAAAAATGTACTACACTGATCTGAAATATTATTTATTCTTTTTACCACTATTACCACCTCTAAAGAGGTACTTTCATATTTACTTTATTTACTCCATGTTCTGAAAATAGTTCTTAAATTTTTGAAAATATTTGTTTTTTAAATAAAATTTCACTTCAGAAATATTTGTAATTAGAGATCAATATGTACAGGAGGTTACTATGATACAGAAGAACTATGATGAAAAATAATAATTAGATTTAAAGCAATTGTTTATTTCATATATTTAAAATCTTCATTGAGATGAAATAGCTCTAAATACTGTACCCTGTGGCAAAGAAAGTTACAGACATTACATGAATCTATTAGTTATGGATTTAAAAATAGTTTTTCAGTTTTTATTTTAGTCAGTTCTTTTGTGTCTCAATAAAAAGCATTGGATGTGAGTTGATAATAGAGATAGTTTCTTTTTGTTATTCCCCAGATGATGTAAATGAATAAAAGGAAACACTATTAATGAAAAGTGGAGAATGGTGATGGTAATTATCACACTTAGGTAGAGCAAATAAAAGAATCACATAATCATGTGAGCCATTTCCATTTAATATAAAATTAAAAGTAGTCTAAGGGAAAAATAATCTCACAAGAAGACATTGTGAAATCACTTACTGAGTAGACTTTTGAAAACACTTGTGACTTCAGACAGCCAAAGCAAGGAAGAAAAAATACTACAGGGGATACAAGAGCGACAGGTACATACATAGGGTACATTAAATTTTAAAATAGGTCATGTGTAGATAGAGATTCTTGCTGAGGGCCATTGCTAAGTAAGAATGACGCATGGCATGACCCAGGTCATTTGCAGTGTCATTGCATGTAAGGTGACCTTGCTCAAGGACCAGGGCGGATCCGGGTTTAGGGCAGATTGGGGTTTAGGGCATTCCCGGTTTAGGACAATCCGGGTTTAGGGCGGTTCCAGGTTTAAGGTGTACCCTGCTGGGAATAGGGCGTATCCTGCTGCCTCAGGCGCGCCTGCTCCTTGAGTTCCCTTTGAGTTCTCCTTGAGTTCTCGTGGGATTCAGAGAGTATTTGGGATTTTGCCCAGAACGTGATTGGGGCCCAGAAGGTGAATTCCCCCAGAACGTGTTTGTAGAGTGCCGGTGTGAGTTCAGGAATAAAGAGATGCTGTTTGAATCTACAAGGTGTGTGGTGGCTCGTGATTTTGTGCCCAGCCAGACTGCGGCAGATTCTTATTAACATGTACATATTGTTAAAATTTTAAATGTGATGTAATTCAGTGTAAAACTAAAATTATTTTTCAATATGGTAAACAATAGTGAGAGAACTCAGATATTTAAAGTCTGTAAGTACAAAACTTGTTATCCATAGAACTGAATTTTGGAAAGAATATTAATTAACTCTAAATTAATGTCTAGAAAATTGATTATGAATTTTTATTCACTTTCTGAATGAAAATATGAAGACAGACTAAGGTGAGTCAGAGACTACCTGGACATTTGCTGACTGAAAATTGGAGTCTGTATGAAAAATGACCCTTTCTAATGAGAGAGAAAAGAGTTGGGCCCCAGGCAATGGATTATGAGGAAAAAAAGGAAACATAACAATGTGCACATAGTATGCACTTTAATTTTATTTTTCTGTCTTACTAGTCCTGTTAAAATATGTGCTCTTACTTATTTATAGTGTACCTTGAATCAATAATACTCAATTTCAAGTTCATTGTAAAAACCTTATAACACAGTTCTATTTACCTACTCTAGATCCTTATCCTTTTGAAATCATATTTTACTTTGACAGATTTGATATATTTACTAAATCAATGTTACTTTTTGCTTTAAACAATAAATATATTTTAATAAATTTAATAATATTTTTCTATTTACTCATACGTAATGCTATTTCTGTTGCTTTCATTTCTTCCTGTACACATATGCTTTCTTCTATGATCATTTACTGTTACCCTGAAGCATTGTAATGTGTCTAGTGGCGTGAGTGGCAAGAGTCTCTCATCTTTAGTTTTCTAAATGGGTGTTGATTACACCTCCATATTTAAAAGATGTTTTCCATGGAATCAGAATTATAGAGTGACACTTTTTTTTTTTCTATCAAAACTCTTTTTATTATTTCTGGCTTATATGTTTATGATGAGTATTTGATAATTGCTTTTATTGTTGCTTTCTGTACACAATGTACCTGGTAATTTAATGCTTTTCTTTTTATATTTGGTTCTATGAAGTTGACATTCACATGTCTAGTTTTACTTTTATTTATTCTGTTTTAGATTATATAAGGTATTGTCTATATGAATATATGTATGTATAGAGATAGATGATAGATTATATATATAAAATCTTGGTAAATTTGAGCATTACTCAAATTTAATTTTCTTCCCTTCTCTGTCATTTCTTCTACTGATGCTTCCATTACATCTTTGTTTAATTGATGAACATTGCCATGCACATTACTTATTTTCTATTCACTTTAAAACAATATTTTTCATTTTATTTGCTTCTGTCTAAACAATTTTGACTGCTATTCCAATTTTACTGATATTTTATTTCAGTGGTGTGCATTTTTTTTCTAGAGTCTAAAGACAAATTTTAAAATCATGGAAATTATAATTTTTAGCTCTAGAATTTTATATTTTGTTTAAATTCTTTCCTCGAGTGTTCTTCTTCAATCTTAATAATATTTATAACAACTATGTTAGTATCTTTGTGTGTTAATTTCAGCATCTATATAATTGTTTTTTAGTGTTTTTATTTTTTGGACGGGGTCTATTTCAATTTGACTGATTCTGTTCCTCAGTATGTATCGCATAGACCTTCTTTTTATGTCCATTAAATTCTGATTCCATCTTAATATTATAAAAGCATGCATTATCTAAATTGTGTTGCTTCACTTTAGAATGTATAATTTTTATCTAGTATTTGACTTTATTTGTCTAGAATCACAATTGTTTCTAGGTGGGATTTTTTTTAAAAATATATTGAGCCATAACGTATATGCCACATTTTTTCTTCTTAAGTACAGAATCCAGTGAATTTCAGTATATTTCAGGTTATACATTACAGGCATGTGCCATTACTGATATCTAGTTCCAGAAAATTTTTATTACCAAACCAGTCTCATAGGTATTACTAGTTCTCTCTCTCCATTCTCTAAATCTCTGACAACCACTAGAATTTCTGCCTATCGTAGATATTTTATATAAATGGGAATGTGACTTTTTGAATCAGACTTCTTCTACATAATCTTTAAGGATTTTTCATGGTAAGTAATACATTAGTATGTGATTAATTTTTATAGGTGAATACTATTCCATTGCATGCATACGTCTCCATTTGTATATTGAAGTACATTTGGCTTATTTCCTCTTTTTTTTATCATTAGGAGTAATGCTGTTATTAACGGTATGGACATGCTTCCTACCCTTTTAGGAATTTCCATGTGCATGATGATTCATATACTGTTTTAACAATTTTAGGAATAGCTACTGTTTTTTATGCCCACATGGAGTGTATTAGGGTTTCAATTTCTTCCACCCACACCAACCACCACTATTTTCTGTTAGGACCCATGATGATAGGTGGGAAGTGGTATCTCATTTGATTCTAATGATATTTTTCATATGTTCATTAGTCTTCTGCATACTTCCTTTGTTTTGTTTGTTCAGTTTTTTGGTACTAGGAATTGAACCCAGGGTCATTTTACCCATTTATTTATTTATTTGTTTGTTTGTTTTGAGACAGGGTCTCTCTAAAATGCTGAAGCTGGCTTTTAACTTGTGATTCTCCTGCCTCACCCTCTGGAGTCACTGGGATTACAGGTATGTGCCACCATACCCGACGTTTGCATTCTTCTTTAGAATAATGTGTATTTCCACTTGTGAGTATTTTCCTTTTTTTTATTTTTGAGTTGTAAAAGTGCTTTATATTTTCTGGATTATTGTTCACTTACTTAATGGTTTTCAAAGACTATCCCTTTCTCTGATTTGTCTTTTCATTTACTTGATGGTATCTTTTGGAAGAAAATAAAATTAATAATTTTAATGAAGTCCAGTTTATTTTTTCTGTTATCACTTATGTTTTTGTGTCACATGTAAGAAAGTATTGGTCAATATAAGTTGACAAAGGCTTAGACCTATGTTTTCTTTTAAGGTTTTTATAGCTTTATCTCTTCCATGTAGGTAATTTTTATATATCATAGAAGTGTCTACTTTTATTATTTTGCATGTGCATATCTATTTGTTTCAGTACCATTTCGTTAAAAGACTATTTTCTCTGCACTGAATTGCCTTGAAACCCTTGTTAATATTCAGTTAATCTTTGAGGTGATTTTTAGGATATTTATTCTATTCCATTGCTGAATCAAATAGAAGTCAGGGTCCAGAAATATACCCTCAAAGAACAGATTTGTAATGTTTTGAAATGTGGAAAAATGCGTAGTTTAACTTTGTTCTTCGTCAGGTTTGTTTTGGCTAGCCTATATCCCTTGTATTTCCATATGAATTTAGTATTAACTTCCCAATTTTGATAGGAATGTATTGAATTTGTGGAATGTTGTAATCTTAACAATATGCAACACTTTATACATTAATATCATATTTCTTTTTAATTTTTTTAGTTGTTGATGGACCTTAATTTTATTTATTTATATGTGGTGTTGAGAATCAAACCCAGTGCCTCACACATGCTAGGCAAGTGCTCTACCACTGAGCCACAACCCCAACCTATTAATATCAGATTTCTTATTACTTGTTTAAGGTTAATTATTCCCACAATATTTTATAGTGTTCATGGTTAAATTTTTTATTTTCCATTAAAAACATTCTTAGGCATTTTATTCTTTTTAAGTCTATTGTACATTAAAATGTTTCATTAATTTAATTTTCAGATTTTGGTTGTTTTATAGAAATGCAAGGGATTTTGGTATATCAGTTTTGTATTCTGCCCCATTATTATCTATTTTTTTCTAACTGTAAAAGATTAGGTTATCTGCCAGTAGAGAGAGCTTCACTTCTTTCTTTTGTAATCTAGAAACTTTCAATATTGTTTTCTTGCTAAATTTTCCTGTCTAGTACCTCCAGTACAATGCTTAATAGAAGTGATAAGAACAAATACCCTTGTTTTATTCTAGATTATGAGGAAGAAAACCTTTCAGTCTTTGATATTACATATGATGTCAGCTGTGTTCTTTAGAAATAGATGCCCTTTATGAGGTTGAGCATATTTGCTTGTGTTCCTAGTATGTAGAGTGTTTTTATGAAGCAAAGGTGATAATTTTTTATCATGTGCTTTTTATGTGGCTATAAAGATGATAATTTGGTTTTTGATTTTTATTCTATTAATATAGCACTTTACATTGACTGCTTTTCATATATTTAAACTTCTTTGTACACCAAATCCTACTTGGTTATGGTATATAATGTTTTACGTATATTTCCAGATTCACTTCTTTACTCTCCTTCTTCTTTTTTTTATATCTTTATTTTTTTTATGTGGTGCTGAGATCAAACCTAGTGCCTCACGCATGCTAGGCACATGCGCTACCACTTGAGCCACATCCCCAGCCCTTTTTTTTTTTTTGCAGTGAATTTTTATAGGGTTGGCATTAATTCTTAAAATATTCAGCAAAATTTAATTGTTCATTTAAACCTAGGTTTTAATGTTGCTGGAAATTTTAATATGAAAATTTCTATCCATCTATCTTTATACTCCTATTCAGATGATGTTTTCTTCTTAAAGTCAGCTTTTTAGTTTGTGAAAGTCTCAAAAAGTCAGTTTGTTTAATATAATTCATGTAATTTATTGGTATATATTTATCTATAGTGTCCCTTTATCAACTCTTTCATTTCTGCATGGTTGCTAGTGGTTTTTCCTTATTCATTCCTGATTTTAGCTATTTTAGTCTTCATTTTTTAAGTAAGCCTAAAATGTTTTTTTTATTTTGTTGATTTTTCAAATAATCAACATTTTGCTTAATTTTCTCTTTAACTTTTTTGTTATATATTTTATTGTTTACTCCAATATTTAGTAACTTATTCCTCTTTATAGTTTAATTTTTCTTTTAGAGTTTCTTGGAGTAGAATGTTAGCTTATTAATATGAGATTTTTTTTTCTTTCTCAATGTGGGCATTTACATTGTGTAAACTCCATTCTAACCATTGATTTAACTATATCCTATATGCTATTATATGTTATACTTTTATTTTCCATGGATCTATAGAAATTCTCCAGTCTTCACTTTTAAGTTTTGGATTTAATTCTTATTTAGAAGCACATGGTTTAATTTCCAGAAATTTGTGAATTTCCCCATTTTCCTTCTGTCATTTATTTCTAATTTTATTCCATTATCAATGGATAACATACTTTCTTTATTTTCAGTCCATTTAAATTTAGTGAGACCTGTTTGCAGTCTAGCATATAGCCTATCTGGGCAATGTTCTTTGTGTAATTAATATCAATGTGTATTCTGCTTTTTCTATGCCTTTTTTTGGAGTGTTATATATGACTTCAGTATTAGATGACTTATCATGTTATTCAAGGCTTCTTACTCACCTTCTGCATTTTGTTTGACCATTATTAGAATTAGAATTTTGAGGTTTCCTACTATGTTGGGCATTAATTCTGTGAACTCTGTTTCATATACTATTGGCCTTTTTTGATAAGTGTTAAGTTTATGAATGTAACAACTTCCTGAATGGATTGACCCATTGCCCTTTTATCGTAATTTTTAGTTTTAGTAAATTTTTATTTTTAGTAAAATTATTTGTTTTTTATAACTATTTTCTCTCGTTAAAAAATAGAAATACCAGCTTTATTCAAAGTTAGTTACAATAAAACCTTAGAGAATATCAAATTTTCATATAAATGGAGTAGCTGGGAATTTTTTATATACAGATATCCAGGTTATAATATTGTACATATTTATGTGATTCAGTCCTGAAACTATATATATATATATATATATATATATATATATATATATATATATACTGTATAATGAACAAATCAAAATAATAAGCACTTCTATTTCTCAAATATTAATATTTTCTATGTGTTGGGAAGTTTCATACTCTTGAATTATTTTGAAATATGTTACAGATTGGTGCAGACAGTAGTTGTACTCTATACAATAGAGCATCAGAACCAATTCCTCTTAAGTGTGCTTTGATGCCACTAATCTACCTCTTTCCATCTCTATCTCTTCTGCCTTTCCCAGTCTCTAGGGAACACTGTTCCACTCCATTCTTCTACAAGATTAACCTGTTAGCTCCCACAAATGAGTAAGAACATGTTATTTGCCTTTCTAAATCTGGCTTATTTCATTTTAGTTTCAGTCCTCTTTCACCATTATGACCAAAAGACTTGACAAGAAAACAAAGAGGAAGGAAAGTTTATTTGAGGTTCATGGTTTAAGAAATCTTAGTCCATAGATGGCCAAATCCATACCTCGTGGCCAATTTAGGCAGAACAGCATGACAGAAGGGCACAGAGGAGGAAAGCAGCTCAGAACATGACTACCAGGAAGCTGAGAAAGACAGCTCTGCTTACCAGGGACAAATTATAAACTCCAAAAGGATTCTCTGCTCTGACCACATCCTACCTGCCTACAATTCCCACCCAGTTAACGCATATCAGAGTATTAATCCACAAATTATGTTATAACTCTCATAATCTGATCATTTCACCTCTGAATATTCTTGCATTGCTTCATATGAGCTTTTGGGAGATACCTCATATCTAAGCCATTACAACTTCATATAATGACTTCCAGCTTCACCCATGTTGCTGCAAATGAAAGGATTTCATTCTTTTATGTGGCTGAACAATATTACATTTTACATGTATACCCCATTTTCTTCCATTCATCTGTGAATGGACACCTTAATTGATGAAGTAAACATGGGAGTAGAGGTATTTTCTGGATGTAAAGATTGTATTTCCTTCGTATATATACCCAAATAGAGTGGATTGATAGAATATATGACAGCTCTATTTTTTTTTTTAGTTTTTAAAGGAATTTTCAATAATAGCTATACTAATTTACATTCCTGCCAATCATGAATAAAAGTTCACCTTTCTCCACATCCTTGCCAACATTTATTCCTTTTTTTCTCTTCTTGATAGTAGTCATTCTAACCAGAGCAAAGTGATATCTCCTTGTAGTTTTGATTTGCATTTCCCTTTTGACTGTGACATTAAGCATTTTTCATATGCTCATTTGTCATTTATATATCTTCTTTTGATGATTGTTCATTTTCTTTTGCTCATTTTTAATTGGATTATTTATTTGTTCTTGAGTCTTTTAATTACTTATATATTCTTGGTATTAATTCATTCTCAAATTAATTGTCTGGAGGTATTTTCCTTCATTCTCCAGGTTCTGTCTTACTGCTATTGATTACGTCCTTTGCCCTGCAGAAGCATCTTAGTTTGATACACTCCCAGTTGTCAAGATTTAACTTTCATTGCCAATTCCAAAAATCTTCATCCATACCAAAGTCCCAGAATGTTTACCCTCTGAGTTCTTGTATTAATTTCATAGTTTTATGTCTTAAATTTAGATCTTTGATCCTTTTAAGATATGGGGTATTGATCTAGTTTCATTCTTCCATATATATATTTATGTATAATATATCCACTTATGTCAGTGTTTTTATTGATAGATTGTCTTTCTCCAATTTGTGTTATTAGTGAGTTTGTCAAAAATCTGTTGTGTTTGTGGATTTATTTTGGGTTCTCTATTCTGTTCCCTTGGTATGTATATTTGTTTTTATATCAATACCATGATGTTTGCATTATTGTAGCTTTGTAGCATTGTGATGCCTCCAAGTTTTATTGTTCTTGTTGTTGCTGTACTTTACTCTGGATTTCTTTGTCTAATCAGGATTTTTTTGTGTGTCTAAATATTAATTTCAGGTTTCTTTTATATTTCTCCAAAGACTCTCATTAATGCTTTCAGCAGTATGGTCATTTTAGTATTATTAATTATTCAAGTCTATGAACATGGGTTGTATTTTCATGCCCTGTAAATTTTATTTCATTAGTATGTTAGTTTTCATTGCAGTGCTCTTTTACTTCCTTGATTCACTCCTGAATACTTTATGTATTTATTTTTAGCTTTTTAAAATGTGATTGATATCTTGAATTTTTTTCAAGTAAGTTGAAAATTTTTTATATTTTTATATAAAAAATCTGCTTTTGTATCTGGTAACATTACTTAATTTGTTCATCACCAGTTCTGACAGCTGTTTGATGGATTATTTAGGTATTCTATGTATAAAATCATGTCATATACAAATGTGGGTAATTTGACTTTTTTCTTTCCAATTTGGATACTTTTTAATTCTTTCTCCTGCTTAATTGTTCTTGCTAAGGATTCCAGTTCTATATTGGATAAGAATGATGAAAGATCTTGGAAAAATTTATTGCAGCTTTTCACCATTCAGCATGCTATATTGGTTATGGGTGTACCATGTAAAGAGTTTAGTATTTTGAAGCATGCTACTTCTAAACATAACTTATTGGCAGTTATTTTTATGAAGAGATGTCCAATATTATCAAGTGCTCTTGCTGTATCTGTTGAGATGGTGTTAAAATTTTGTTTTTCATTTTTTTGATGTGATGTAACATTTATTGATTTGCAAATGTAAAACCGACCTCACATCACTGAGATGAATTGCACCCAATTATGTTATATGATCTATCTGGTGTGCCACTGGATTTATTTTGCTAGGTATTTCCTGAAATTTTTTTGCATCAATGTCCATCTGGTATATTAGTTTGTAATAGGCTTTTTTGTTGTTGATGTGCCTTGAGTTTGGTTATCAAGGTAATCCAGGCTTTATTAAAAGGAATTGCAGCAGAATTCTGTTTTATTTTTTCAGTTTTTTATAATAATTTGTAAAGGATTTAAATTAGTTCTTTAAATGTTTTTAGAATTCAGCTTGCAAGGTAATAAGGTCGTGGACTTTTCTTCAATGGAAGACTTTAATTATGGCTTAAATTGTGTTATGTCTTATTTGTCTGTGTAGTTGATCTGTTTCTTCTTTATTTGATGTTGGTAGGTAGGTGTATGTTTCCAAGAATTCATCCATTTCTTTTAGACATTTCATTTTCTTGCCATGTAATTGTTTAAAGAAGTTTCTTATTCTCCTTTGTATTTATGTTGTATCATTTTTTAGTTCTCATTTTTTTTTCTTGGTTAGTTTAGCTAAAGGTTTGCCAATTTGTTTATTTTTTCTAATTTTTTTGTTTCAATGATGTTTTGTAATTTTTTTTTAGTTTTGATTTTATTTCTACTTGAATCTTTATGATTTTTGAATTTTTATTAATCTTCAGTTTGTTTTATTACTGAGTGGAGCTTGTCATGTAGTTATTTATTTTCCTTGTTCCCCTTATTTCTAGCTTTGTTTTCTCATGATCTGTGGAGACACATGATATAATTCAATTAAAACTTATTGAGACTTGATTTGTGACCTAACATGATCTATAGGAGATTTTGCTATGTGTAGATGACAAGAAAGTGTATCCTGCTTCTGTTGAATGAAATGCTTTGTAGATGACTAATAAATCCATTTGCTACATAGTATGGTTCAAGTCTAAGGTATGTTTGTAAATTTTCTGTCTGGACAATCTTTCTATTGAAGTAAGTGGAGTGTTGAACCATCAACTTTTGGGATTCACAAATGAATCATTGTTTGGAACTCATTGGTCTTGGACAGCTACACTGTCCTTTTGAGTGTCTCTTAGTACATCAGTGTGACACCACCATTTGGAGGTGGCTGCTGTTAATGAGGTAGATTCCATGTGTGGCGTGGGATTTATGGGTTCCCTAGCTTTGAATTACCTGCTGCCCTGGGGTAAAAGAAATATGGGTGTGCTCAACAGCCTTG